>NC_133762.1:11179572-11527485 GCF_036562045.2 Rhinolophus sinicus
AATTTTGCCACGATGAGATAATTAGTGACCCCAAAAATGCAGAGTCGATGAAGTGGTAAGATCAAAAGCCCAAAAATTAAGACAGAAGATGAAAACGACCTATTTCAGTAGTTGAGGAGAGAAATGGTTGCTGGAAGGGGCAGAAAGGTCAAATGAAGATTTTTTTTCTTTAATGGAGAAGAGATGGGGGATTCTGGAGTAGCAAGGCTCCAAGGTCTCCGAGTGAGACAAACAGAATCACACCGAGAGGTGGGCTAGAGACAGGGCAGGTGACAGATGGTGCGGTGTGAGGGAAGTGAGAAAGAGTGCAGACCTGTCAACATGCAGATACGGAGGGGGTGAACTTGGCCTAATATTTCACAGCGTCACAGAAATATATACTCGGCACAGTTCCTCACATGTGAATAACGGGGCCTGAAATTACCATTCCCCTTCGTACCCATCTCAGCACTTTCTGTAGCGAGTTGACTATTCTGATCTCACACATGGAGAAAAGCAGAACTTGGCCATCACTGCAACCTTCTCTTCAAAGCTCGTGTCTCTGTAGCATCTCTAAGATGTGGTTACCTGGATTTTCTGGAAAATCACCGGGGGTGGACAACCCACTGCCTTGCACGGTGGTCCATTGTATTTCACAGAATAAAGGTAACTGCCTATAGCACGGAGCTTCACCAGTCTAGATTTTTCCAATCCTGCCACCCCGGCGGGTAAGGGGACGTGGTGCAGAACCCATTCACCAGACCACAGTGATGGGGTACAACACCCCAGCAGGTCTCCGAATGTGATGAAAGCTGGGTCTGTGATTTCTGGCTGTCCCAAACTGCGGCGCCTTGGAGCGTCATCCCAGGTCAGGCATTTGCCAAGTAGTGCACCTGTCTCCTTATTTATTTCACTGAACAGACCTTTATGAAATGCCCACCAGATACCCGATATGGCGGCAGGCGCTGGGATATGTGATGGTGAAACGAGGCATGGATACTGCTCTTTCAGAAATCCCAAGCTACTATGAACAAATATGTGTGGACAGATGTTCCTGAGAATCCATTTTCACAATAAACATGTAAAAAACAAAATCGCTTCCTGGAATACATTTCGTGGTACGAGGGCAGCATTCGTCATCTCCCATCACCACCGCCCCTGCTCCTGGCATCCCTTCCTAACTCTTCAGTTTCACTGAGTCTGTGTTACATTTTGGGACTGCACTTGGCTCAAATCACCTTGCTGCTACTGGCTTTACTATCACCATGGAGACCCCAAACTCCCTGAACTGGGGTCTCCTTGCTTGCTACGATGGCCAGCCCTCAGTCGGCCCCAACTGTTTGCCTCCTTTTTCTCGAATATCCTTACCACAAACCTCACTAAAAGGAAAGAAATCATGGAACTGGCTTATTGTAGGCTCACACTTCCAACTCTTAAACTATACCTAACCTCGTGGAGACCGTACTATGCTGGTGCACAGCTGAACGAGTCTATTCACAAATGACCTCACATGCCTCATCGCTAAGGACTGTTACCTTACTTCTGAATCAGAACACTGACCGCAACTCTGCCCTCACTGTGCACTCTGAGCAATACTGACGCATGGCCGAGCCTCAGTCTGCTTCTCTGTAAGTAGGAATAATACCAGCCTGGTCGACCTCAAAGGATTCTGACGGTGATCGGAGAAGCACTGGACCTGTGCGACGGGAAACCAGTGTTCTTATCTTAACTCTGCCACCAAGTAGACGAATGAACTTGAGTCTCTCTCTCTCTCTCTCTCTCTCTCTCTCTCTCTCTCTCTCTCTCTCGTTCACTGTCTTCATCTGTCAAATAAGCGGATTTGACAAGATGACCTCTAGGTTCATTTCTGCTGGGATTTTACAAATTTGCCAGCAGCGGTTCCTTACCCAGATTTCATCCAGGCATTTATCGAGGATTCTCACAAAACACTTTTGAACAAAGGAGGTCAATGTGTGCAGGAGAAGAGTCCAGTGGGACAGAGCCACCACCACGGAATGACTATGCAAACAATGCTGACAACTGGACCAACAGCTGCCGGGGAGCAGGACCCCAGCAACAAACCCAGGTCCCGGGCCAGTCAACGTTCCCAAAAATTGAAACTACGCTGCAAGTCATTGCCGGTGCATTGATAAGAGGTGCTGACAGCACCGAGCTGGATGGGGAGCTGTATCTAGACCACAAAAACCCTTGGCAGAGTGGAACAGAGAGCCAGGTCTACCAAGCACGAGGCACTGGGGCGCTATGTAAGTTCAAAAACACCGAAGTGAAGTGTGAAGGAAAGGCCAGTAAGAGATAATGATACTGGGGTACTAGTCCCATCTACGGGAACTTGGGCAAATAAACCTACGTTAGCTTCAGGCATGCAGGCGCCCCCGGTAAAGCCCTCCCTCTGTACACAATCCTTCAACACAGGTACAGTCAGTCCACTCACACCTGTGCCTTACGGTGTTAACAGAATCCCTCCACTTGTCAGGAGCCGAGGCTGGAGGGTGACGAGACAGATCCAGGATAATCTCTGAAGAGAGAGTGCTGACCGGGCTGGGATACGCCAGGAATGGCACAATGTGACAGCTCCCACCAGTCCCCTTTCTTACACTCCAGGGAGACGTGGCCCTTGGTCACTACATGCTTTGTCACCGCCTCTCAATGTCACCACCGAGTTCTCGTCACCACTCTCCACTCTGGGCGACCACGGCCAGTCAGGCAGATGGTACCTGAGATCTACTTGCCAGCCCTGGGGCAGACGGTACTTGCTATCGAGGCAAGTAGATTCACAAGCAACCAAAGGAGTCATTTCTTTTTCTTTTTTAGGTACAAAGGTAATTCAGTGACACGGAAAGCATGATGGACTCTAATAACCAAGTGACTCCCAAGTATCTGGAAATGAAGAAAATACAATTGGTCTCTTTAAGATCATAAAACAGGAAAACACGGGTGTATATCCAAGGTTGTGTGAAAAGCTTGAGTGGCTTCTGGGCCATGATGGCTCCATCATACCCTCATTGATACAGACGAAGAGAGAATGTGTCTTTCCACAGGGGCCTGGAAAAGTGATGGGAATGAATGCTCATCCCTCTCCTTTCAGAGGAAAGAGGAGGATTTAGTCAAAAGACCTGGAGTATTTCAGAACCTGCTGGGAAGCTGAGAAAGCCCCGTCATCAGACGGACACACTGGTCGTTCTTAGCTGCACGTCACTAACCATTTGATCCATCTGCCCTCCTTGCTCTGATTTCTTCCCTTCTAAGCATCCATCTCAGTCTGAGCCAGCTTCCCGCACAGGCTGGCTCATGGGGAGTGAGTGCCTGGCGACATAGCCCTGGAACCACCCTGCCTGCATTAATAAACTACCCTCCTGGTGCTAACTCCAGTCTCACAGGTGTTTTAATAAGACATTCTCTCTGGGCCTTCCATGGATAAGCAGATGTTCGGGCCCTCTGTGGGGAGTGAGACACCAGGGGCTCCCCCTTAGGTGGCTCCGTTCCATCTCCCACATGTACCTCCTAGAGTCCCCACATACTGACCGCTGGTGTCTGGCAAGTGGGGACCTATAAGGACCCATTTTAAAATGGCTGTGCCTGTGGGAGCACTATTCCTTGCCCATCACAAACATCTGACATAAGACTGTGTAGTTTTGAATGAAGCACTTTTATTAAGCACTTGTTATATGAAAAATCACAGTGATAAAAATAGAATGGATTCCTTTGCCTTCAAGGGAACTTATGCTGCAGAGAGCTGTAAGACATGCGTTTTCCTAAATGACTCAAGGGCATGAATAAATAAATACACACACACACATACAAAGACCGGGAAGTTGGGGATTGACCCATTGGGTAAGGAAACGATCAACTTCAAGAACAAACTGGGCCACACATCAAGGGTCCGTCCTGGCTGTGGCGGCTGAAGAGCATGACTCAGTGTGGGAGAGGCAGCCAAGGCTGTCCCGGTAATTGGCTGGTGGGAGACTTGGCGTCCTGACCACCCCTGCCAATCAACTTTGGGATTCTGATAACCCTGACTCATTGTTTCCGGAATGTACACGATCATTTACTAAGCTGCCCATATTTGTGGTAATGGAGGTAAGAGTGATGGTGGTGATGGTGGCGGCAGTGGTGGTGGTGAAACCAACAGCACCCAAGCCACCAGTTCCCAGAGCTCCCATGTATCCATTGCCCCATGCTAAGCACAGTGGTGAGCCGTGACCATCACGGGGCATGTGACACGAGGGAGAAAGGAGGGAGGACTGGACTGAAACCAGCCTTGTCTCTAAGGCTCTAGGGCACATGACACCAAAATCTCCCTCTGGGTCCTGGAGAATGGGCTGTAATTCTGAAGACATCTGTCTATTGCAGAATGAATTCACGGTCACAAAAGCGAGCTCCTGGTCGGATCTACAATGGGAAACCCTTCCTCTGATCAACTCCAAGTCCTTATTCTTGGGCTTCCAACAGACCAGCTCGAATGTCTAAACCAGCCCCAGGAGAGTGAGCGGCTGTGTTATTGCCCCAAGTTCTCTTAAGTAGGCTCCTCCCCCTTCCCATTTTAGTATACAGCACCAAAGACCATCATGGGAAATATCTTGGCTTGCAACTTAAAATTATTTAAAATGTCTTCCATATCATTTCTACCTTATTCACTAACATAGAATAATTACCGTCTACTGAGTGCCTAACAGGTAACAGACAATTTGCATACATTATCTGATTTAATCTGCACAAAAGAAATTTTTTTTTTCTTTCCCAGTTGAGGAGCTAAGGCTTAAGAGAATAAGAAAATTTCCTAAGGTCACATAGCTCATAAACAGAAGAAGCTCAGGATTCAAAGAATATCGACCTGCCTCCAGAATTAGTGGGGATTCTGCCCGCTCTCTCCCTGCTCTCCCCCTCCCCACCGCCAGCTGTCCTGCGGGATTAGCTAAACCAGAAGAAAAACAACCTGGAATAAAAAGTGTTTACAGTTCTGGATTTCAGATGCTATGCTGACCCAGTCCCCTGTCTCCTCCTCCACCTCTGGTTTAGACACAGACAGATCACAGTCTTGGGCTTTGAGGATTATGAGAGCAATACAATTTCCTACCACGAGGAAGTCAAGGAAGAGACTGTTCTCTCTACATGCAAATATCTTAATTACAGCTGGTAAAGAAGATATTTGTATGGAAATTTATGTATTTTTATATGTTACACATTCAGTGTGCCTCAGGAAAAAAAAAAAAACACAAAAAAATAAAGGCCTTTGACATTTGAAGAGTCCAAACAGCGTCTGCTCCAATACATGCCACCGGCAGGTGACAAAGGTGAGCTGCCATCTGGCCCTCCTCCGCCCTCCACAGGAGCCAGAGGAATGGAGTAAATCAACATAGGATTCAGGACGTCCTGCCACTTCCTTCTCTCCTTTCTGGAAGATGAGCTCTGGTATAAACATGCCTCAAGTTCTTACAGTTTTCTGTGGCGCCTCCCCGGTCTTATTTCCCAGTATCTGTCCCCACGGAGGCAAGGCTGACGACAAGTGTCTATTCTATGCCCGCACCGCCATGATTGCCAGAAGAAAACAACCAGGTTTCAAAAATGACAGGGAGATGAGATCAAGGGCAGGAGACCCCTGGAAACTGCTCTCCGAAAGAGGCTATTATTTTTTGGCAGAGCAAGGGAGGGAGATATCTTTATTTCATTGTTTCCTTACCAGTGAAGGTACATCCCATGAATAAAACACAACCAATTACCTATGAAAAGGCCATTGTGGTCGCACTGAGCTTCTTAGCATCTTCCCGAGTGCTATAATGTCTGTTTTCTAATATTGATCACGTCTACCTCCACCAAGCATGTACAAGGAAATGGTACCTTGCAGTAGGTGGGACTCTGGCTAGACAGAACTGGGAACTTCCCACTTCCAAAGCGTGTGACAAATTAGAAAGAAAAAGACAAAGCTCTCACTGGTAATTGCCTCCCTTTGTCACAGCCAGAAGGAATAAGGGGGGACCTGTGGAATCCCCAGAGATGCACGGAATAGAGCAAGCAAGCCATCTGTCTGGGAGGATTTTGAGCTGTTCTGCCTGGGACAACAGGGGTGAAACGGATGACATTTAAGACTCCTTCCAGCCTCATGTTTCTTTAAAACTGAATGACTTGGCATTTGTTCATGTTTCTAACACTCTGGGGATGCAGAATGGACTAGGTGGCCTAAGAGATGCATCTGTAAAACTCCATCCTGACCCTCAATGCCACTATTATTCTCTCTCAAGGTTACATCCCAAACTGACGAGGCTTCGCGTGCCCAGGCCCTGGTCTTCGGGTCACCTTTCTCGGCCCCACTGATTCCGTCAGCTTCTCTTCCGCACCCACTGCTACAAGGCAGCACGGGGCTCGTCCCCTCATCCCTGGGCCACTGCCGTGGCCTGCGTCCGTGGGTGCAGCTCCCAGCAGTCTCTCCTACAGGCCACTACCTGCCGACTTGTCCCCACACAGCCTCATTTACACTGAAAGATGACACACCTTCCACGACTGTCCAGTGGTGACCCCAGTCAGGACAGGTGGCTTCTCAAGGGCTGCCTTTGTGGCCCCATCCTTCCTTTGCAAACATTTCCTTCCACGTGTGTTCCATGCACCCTCGGTTTGGACCCGTTGGGTGTTCGGCTGTGCTAGGTCACTCTCCCGGTCTGCCTCCTTCCACACCACGCCCGTGCCTTTGCTAATAACCCTTCTGACTGGAACGCCCTCCCAAAACTCAGCCCACTGACGGCCACGCAAGCCCTCACGGCCCCTCACAGCAGCCCTCATGGCTGAAACCCCCAACTCTTTGGCCCCATGTACCTCCCTCTGGCGTAGGGTAGAGCTCCACATTTCCATCCTGTTTCGTATTCCCTATGAAAACTGAATTTCCTTGGGAACACAGATGTGTTCTCTTCATCCTAGCACATGTTCGGGGAATAGAACTGACTCCCATCCCCCAGCACAGGGACCTCGTCAATGGCCAGGAGATTTGGCACCAGGGGAAAGAAACCAGCATGAACAAGGGTTAGCAAATGGACTGACTGGATCAGCCATCCCGAGCCTGAATAAATGCTCTAGTGCTGACCTTGTTCTTGAGGATCTCAAGCTCTTGAACACATGGCCTACCCTCTTGGAGAGGCTTATCTAGAAAACGGACGTTAATTCTCCCTGAGCGCTTCCTTCTCTGGAAGGTCCCAGAAGACCCTCTTCCTCTCTAGGCAAAGCACCGAGAGGGGGGTGTGAAAGCTCTAAGCCCGCTGGCTGCGTGTGTGAAATGAGCATTTCTCCTGCAGCGGGTTTGGCTGTGAGGGCTGACATGACCAGCTGGTAAAGCAGAGGCAGCAGTCAGACGGGATGCAAATGGAGGTGCCCATGCACGGGGTCCCTGCTGCTGCCGTTCCGCTGCCATCACTGTCACCACCACGTGTGCCTGGAGGAGCTGCCCCACGTCTGAACTGAGAACTCACTGAAGGCGTCCTGGGGCTTGCAAGCCCCTCCAGAAAAGTGCTGCAAGAACCCCACGACGGGGGCAGGCAAGGGTGACAAAATGCCATGGCTCCTTGTTCTTACACTTCAACTGGAGTAGCTCTGTGTTTATCTATCCATCAGTGTATCTGTGTATCCATCCGTTCTTCCTTCCTTCCTTCCACCCATCCATCCTTCCATCCACCCATCTCTATCTATTTTATAAGGTTCCATCTGAATGGAAGGTTTTACTGCCTACAACACGTTGTGCTGGAAAACTACGCATCGAATCCAATATTAGGAAATGAGAGTCAAGAACACTGATCTAAAATCAATACCATCCAAGTAAGTGACTGATTGAACCAGAACCCAGGCCTTCAAGCCCCATCCAGGGGGGCTTTAGTCACATCCAGGAAAAGGAGCAGTAAAGCCACCCTTGGTGGCATTTCAAGATGAAACCGCAGGCCATTCCTCAGCTCTAACCAAGGTTCCATGCAGTGACAGAACACACTACTGGTGTGGCCAGCACAGTGAGAGGCGAGGAGCCTGCGACAAGGAAGAAGACAGGAAGTGCGCACTTTCTATATGACACACTCGGGTCCAGGGCAAGGCAGAGACTTGTCCCATGTCAGCGGTCATCATGGGGACAGAGCATAGGCTTTCTGCCTCTGGTCCTGCATTCTCGTCACCACGTGAGTCAGAATGCCCAGAGCCCGAGAGCAAAGATGGGAAGTACAGCCCAGGACTAAAGTTCCTAAACATGCGGAGCGGGGGAAATGCCACCCATCACTTCTTCTCTTCACTGTGAGAGCCTGACTGTTGGCACATGAGCCTCCTGGCCAGCACGTCCTCCACGCCGTCTTCACACCGGAGTGCTGGAATAGCCCACAGCTCAAAGCCCAGACCCCACACTACAGCCGCTCGGCACTTAGTAGGCGCCTGAGTGGCAGGGACATGTCCCTGGTGTTGGTCTGGGAAGGCCAGACGTCTGGAGACCTGAGATGGATGGAAGAATCCAGGTGATTCCCATCACTGAATAAAGTACCAAGAAAGTGGACACCCAGTAATTCTCTGCACACCAAGCTGATGTGGCCAATGACCCAAAATGTCCCCAAAGAGGAGAAGAGGGAAGAGCAGAAAGCACGTTAGTCACTGAACTAGATCCAGGTGTTGTGGGAAGAGCCCACGTCACAACTGGAGGCTGTTCCCTTATTTTACCCAGAAGGGAAACCAAACCTTCTGCCCACTTATCATTGCACATACAACTTAGCCCCCTGGAAGGCAAAACCCGAAAGAGACCACAGAACCAGAATATAAACTCCAGCCTTCACAGATGAAAGTGAAGCTTCTAACTGGCAGCGCGGACACCGCCGGCAAGGAGACCAAGGTGTCGGCACAGAGCAGGCCTGTCCCGCAACAGGCTCGGATTCAAAACGCCCGCGATTTCGTAGACAATGAGCGTGCAGCTCCTCCGGCTTTCATGGAGGAAACAAGGGGTCAGACCTGTACTTAGCATACATCTATCCTCCACACGCTGCTCCGTGTTCGCTCCCTCTGCAGTTCTGTGCAGCTCACTAGGTCTTAGCATTTAAGCTGTTTTTCACAATTCCCTCCAGATGTGTGTACTGTGGCCCTGAGTCGCACTGCAGGCGTCAGCAGCGAATGCTCGGAGCGTGCCTGGGGGTCTCCCACGGCCGCGTCTCCCAGCCAGCACCTGGCAGCCTGTCCCAAAGCGGAAGAAAAGAACAACACAGGTCTTAGGGACAGGGACTCGAAGGAGATCGGAGGCCCTCCTCTGGCCCCCGAATCAAAGCTCTGTCACACACAGTGAACTGGCCTAACCTTCCCGATCCAGCAGATGTGCGAGGCTACGCTGTTGGGACAGAATGGAGGACAAGAAAGGAGTTTTCCTTCACCTGCACTGGGGCCGAGGATGCCAGTGGCTCATTACAAGCCACTTGCTTCTCTTCCATCTGGGGACAAGCTACACTCCATTTCCCAGCCTGCCTTACAGACCGTGAGACCAGGCCTATGACGAGGTTCCTGCGATGAGGGGAAGTGACAGGCCTCACGTGCAGGCCCATTAGCCACCAGCATTCCTTCCTGCCTCCTTCCCCCTCCAGCTGGCTAGAATGGGGCTGGACACCTGGGGTGACCAAGGACCCACACAAAGGAGAGCGTGGAGCTCCAGCAGCCTGAATGACCGCACGGCGGAGGTTCACCGGCTCATACTGTTACACGACCTAGAAAGCGGCTTCTATTTGTGTCGGAACCGTTATATATTTTTGCATTTACTCGTTATGGCAGTTGGCCTACCTTTGCTAATACACTTATGTAAGTGTTACTCGGATGCCCATTTTGGAATTGGGCTAGACATGTGTATTTTAGCTCCAACGACAGTAAGAGTAATTAATGAGCACTAATCATCCTAAGAACTTTCTATTTATTAACACTTAACCCTTATAGCAAGTGCATGTGAGAGCGGCCATTAGCCCCATTTTGCAGTGGGGGGCACAGGAAGGTTAAATAACTCGCCCAAGGTCATGCAGCCAGGAATGACGGGAGCTGAGAAGGAAACCCACACACCGTGGGTTCAGGAGTCTGCACTTTCCATCACTGCCATGGGATACATGGCATCCCTAAAATAGAATATTCTACCTGCCAAGTCAGCTTTTTCTGTCTTATTCTCACACCCGAAGTGTTCCAGGGGCTTCCAGGAATTCTTACCTGGACTCTAGCTTAGGACCCAGGGCCTTGCTGTCAGCGGCCAGACGGCCTTTGGTCCCGCAGCCGTGTGTGTGCCTGGATTTGGGCACACTCATGCCACACGTCCTGGACGCATGGCTGCATTCCTTACGGAGGCTCCATCTGACTGAACTGAGTTGGCCCTGACCCGGACCACCTCTCACCTGCCTCCTAGGTACCGTCCGGTACTTACTGCTCAGACAATGGCTTCCCCGCAGCACCTCCAGGGGCAATACCTTGTGGGCACCTGTGTACCTGCCCAGGCTCTGCTTGGTCTGGCCTGATCCACCTCCTGCCTAACTCTGAAATCCCAGGCTGGCTTCACTCACTCACACCTGACTGGGTGTCCTCCAATCCCGGCCCGGGGCTGGGCGCAGGAGACAGCAGGGTGGGCAGAGGCTGGCCTGGCCCTGTGTTCCAGTGGGACCCGCACACGGAGCCCGCCCAACCCCACACCTCCTGCACCTCGGCGCACTGCCTCCCTTGCACATCACATCATCTGAAAACATGTCTCTTCCGGAATCCAACCTCCTCTTCAGGACTCTCGAAGCTTTCTTTAATTCCAGAGTTGAGCTCTAGTCTCGGAGTGTTGTCTGATGTCCTAAGAAAGGGATCACCAAACACTTACGAAAGCTGGTTTAAAGGCCATCTCAGAAGTGTCGTCACATCAGTGACCCACAGGAGGCAAACATAGCTGTCACTGGACTTAGTCTTAGGAAGAGGGCAAATTGCTCTGGCAGTCTGGTACAGAGATGTTTGTTTTCCCTTTGTAAATATGTGTAACAGGAAATTAGGTTGTTCACCTTTGCAAACCGTTCGCATACCGCTCGTGCATGAGTCAGATGGTGCTTCTTTAAGAAATTAAAAATGAGTAAGAATGAAAAGAAAGAGTTTATCTGTACCTCTCCCCCTGCCCTCAGGTGCACACTCAGATTTGCACTGGGCAGGTGAGCGTGCCTGCATGCACACACCCACGCCCCTCAGTTATCTGCATTCCAGCTGCATTAGGCACGAGAAGCCAGCACGCTCGTAGGCCCAATAAGCTTAGCAGCCTACAGTAGCAGAGGTGGAAACCTGTCCCAGGAGGCAGCCGCAGACAGAATCATCCAGCGCTCTGGCTCCCTCGTAAATCACTGCTTTCCCCCAGAGCTTCAGCTGGTGTACCGAACAAAAAAAAATCTTTCATAAATCACTTGAACATGGGCTTTAGCTCTAAGATTCCTCAGCAGGACCACATAGACACTGACCGGAAGAACAGGCAAGTACTGATGACCCAGTGTTTCTATCTAAGCCGAAATCTTGGGAAGGACATTTCCCAGAGGGGGTCGCCTTAACGGCCCCACCCCTTTGGGGCGGCTGCCTCATCCCAGTGTATTTTCCAGCAGTCAGGAGGTCCCTCTCTCTGACTCAAGAATCAGCTCTGAAATAAGATTATCCCTGGGGTTTCCTGCCTTGGGCACGAAGGGGACGAAGGAAAATAACATAAACAAATTAATTCGCTTCACATCAGAATAACTTGGTTGAGAGGCTGTGTTTGTCCTCATTTTAAAAATGGGAAAATGAAAGAGAGGTTAGGGAAAGTGTACTGAGGTCCCAGAGCTGCTGACGGTGGTGTTAGGATGTGAACGCAGGTAAAACTAGACCCAAATGCAGACTCCCCTCATCAGCCTGATGTCTTCCAGTACAGATAACAAGTTCATTCCCAATGTGACCTCAGGCGGATCGCTTCTGCCTTTTGCTTCACAGCTGAGGGAGGGGAAGCTGTGACTACATTAGGACACTGAGCAACTGAACACAAGGATACCAGCTGCTCTCCGCATACAGTGTAGCATGGACCCGCCGTCCATAGAACACGGGTTTGCCGGTGGTGCACTGGGACATTACTGCACAAGCCGTCCTTTTTATTTCATGCTCCTTGGGCCAAAGACATATTTGCAAGCTACCTGGTCTCAGCTTACGCCTGGCTTGGAATTCACAAACAAGGAATTGCATCCGCTGGGATGTGGACAATTCCACCAACCCCCGCCCCCGCTTTCTTAAGTTCTAACCTGCCCTGGTACCCACGGAAATGAGATGGGTTCACTCCTTGTAGCCCTCCCAGGAGTAGAGAGCATCAGTTCACAGGTATTAAAGCAAGGGCACAGCAGTATCATTTGAAGATGTGATCTTTTTTCTCTCTCTCACTTTTAAATCAGAATCGAGAAATATTACGTGCACTCCTTGAGGCAAGTTTGAAGGCTGAGTCTGTACACATTCTGGTCAGACAGTGTTTCCCCAGGTCCTGGGGAAGCCAGCAGAGACCAGACTGGTATAATCAGACATCTGCCTCACCCAGAAAAACAGTGATCCTTTCCCGGCTTTTATCAACACCAATATAAATCTGAGCTCAGCCAGACAGGCCAGCAAACCCCATTACACAGAGTGCAAAGGCAATTAAACGGTGCCAGCTTCAGCTAGACGCGAGAAACCTATGACCCATGGGCCCTTCCTAACCGTCCCAATGCCTGTTGTAGAAATGACTGGAAAAGTCACGCTACATGTTTGAGAGAGGCCCTGTTGTAGCCTTCCCTTTGCAGATCTGTCCCAGCCATCGGTCTATGCTCTTTTTGCCACATCTAGGGATGTTGGATAGGGCAGGGTGGCTCAAGAAACTGCCCAGTTCGCTGCAGACATACTACCTTCCCCCACTGTCTGGTCTACTTTGCTTCATATTCTTTCATGATGGTGAATCATTTGCCATCCTTTGGTTACATCATGGACAAATGACTTTTTAGCCACAAAGGGCATTTCTCAACCCTTCCATTTCTTTTCTTTAGGGCACAGCTACAATGCACTGTCTTGAGCAACTGGCTTTAACGTCCTGTTTAGACAAAGCCATGAGGAGCAGTGAAACAGAATTGCTCTGCAAATGCCAAGCCCGAGCTCCCAGCCTCTTGGCCCCTGTGCTCAGGCCAAAAGGACAATCACACCTGGGCTGCTTGACTCACAATATGATCATTCGTTCCCTACAAAGAAGGTGAGACAAAAGGCAACCATGCCTCTCAACTTCCAAAACACTGTCCCACCCTCCCTTGCACCACACGCCCAAAGTCCTTGCCCATTCAATGTCCCTGGAGTCAAGTCCCATATTTTTGAGGCATCTGCTTTCCAATCCGTTTACAGAAGTTATTCTATCTCTGTATCTCAGGTCGCATCTATATTCCCCCTTTTTGTTGAGAGAAATGACACTCGTGTGTACTCGCCCTTTCCGTGGCAATAACACTGGCAGACCCACCCAATGATCCACGGGAAGGTAATTCCCAAAGATGAAGAGGAAAAAGGTTCCGGGAGCAAAATGAGACACCTATTAGTGTAAAGTGGACAACCGCACGAGGTAAAATGGAACGTGATGTCTCGGCTCACGATCAGAAAGCTGCTCTAACCTGCCGCTCTCGCCAGTGTTGGCGACGTAACGTCTCCCTTTGCTCCTCCCTCCTACGCCATTTGGGTAACTGTGCTCAGGAAGACAGCAGCCGTTTTGCTACGTGACGTTGGGTTGTGGCTTGTCAGCAAGGTATTTATCTACCTTTGAAAACATGCCAATGGGGTCAGCAGATAATTTCCGAGAACAAACTGTGCTGTGGGTGAGGCTGGATCAGGGACTGAGGGGGAAGCGGCTGGAATGCAGCACCACGCTTAGCCTGCGTGTGTGCGCGTGTGTGTGCGTGTGTGTGCGTGTATCTGTTTGCATGAAGAATGAGTACTGATGGTTCAAGTGAGAACACAATGCACATGTCGTTACAATGCAAGGACGCGGTTGAGTTAAATATCCAGATGGAGGGAGGTGTGAGCTATGCAGAGAAAAATAAACAGGTAGGTCAAGACGCAGGAGTGGCCAAAAGATAACCATCGCGGGTATGTACGGGCATGGCTGCGCATGTGTGTGCTCCAGAGTGACAGGATCAACGGACACTGACGAAGACACGTAAGCAAGGTGCGAGCTCTGCCCCCGCGTCCCACAGCTGGAAAGGCTGCCTTACCCTGTAGTAATCGGTGCTGTAGACATCTCTGGACATGCCGAAGTCTCCGATCTTCACCAGCAGGTTGGCTCCCACCAGGCAGTTCCTGGTGGCCAGGTCGCGGTGCACGAAGTGCTGGGAGGCCAGGTACACCATGCCCGAGGCGATCTGCCCGGCGATGTGCAGCATCTGGGACAGCCCCAGCTCGCCCTTCGCCTGGCGGGGCTGTCCATCCACCAGGATCATGGCGTCTGGCCCGTGGGCCCTGCAGGGGTGGGGAGGGGGACAGGAGAGGGGGCAGAGAGATTTCAGCCACTCAGAGGGGAAAGGCCTTGGTTCCCTGTTCCCGGGACGCAGCGCAGAAATGAGGGAAACCCCCTTCTCAGCTCTCCTATGGCCTATTTCTATCCACCTCAAATCCTCTTACATGATGTGGACACAGGTGAAATGCTACACCCAGGTTCCCAGCTAAGATGACAGCAGACGTGCTCTCATGGATCAGGGAATCAACCTACTGTTTTAAAATATTTAATTGCCACCCAGGGTTTCCCAGGTTCTAAAGGTCTAACACAGAATGACTAATAAAATGACCACTAACTCTTACATAGCCCTTGCTGTGTTCCATGCACTGTTCTATGTATCTTAAAATATATTCTTTCACTCAATCCTTCCACCCCAATTCTGAAATAAGAAAACTGAGGCACGAAGTGATCAGATCACCTGGAGGATGTCCCAGAGGCCCCAGGGTGACCACAGGGTGATCAGGAGCAGACTAAAAGCAGACATGTGTCTCGAGAAGGCAGCTTTAAACTCTAAGAAGCATCAAGAGGGTTTCTCAAACAGCTTCCTGGCCCCACCCCCAGGGATTCTGATTGGCTAAGGGGAGCTCATTCATTTGCATTTCCCACACGCTCCCAGTGCTGAGGCTTCTGGGTAGCGAGACTCCTGAGGCCAGGCTCCCAACCTCTCCACCACACTGCCTAGGACTGGGGGACCCCTGTCACCGACAGGCCCTGATACAGAGACGCTGTAGCTCTAAAGCAGAGGTCTGGGGTGCTACAACACTCCCTCCCTCCCAAATCAAGGCCCAGATTTGTTATCCTAACACCTTGCCCTGTCATGTCAGTCACTTTTAGTGTTCCCTCTTTTCTCCAGTAAGCCCAATGAGCCATGACCACACCCAGGGTCCTTATTTATGAAGTTGGGGGCCAAGGAGCCCTGGTGGACAGCGAGGCCTCAGCCTGTTTTACTGCTTCTCCAATCCCCACCGAGAGGCACCATTAAACATGAGTGTGGTTATTTTATTACCTCCTGGGGGCTTTGCCTACCTCACCCCTCTCTGGAGGAAGGCAAGTGACAGCATCAGCTCACAAGGAAGGGGTCAGCAGACAAGCCCCACTTTTGTCTACCAGGAGAGTACACTGCAGCCTGCCCCTAAAACCCACCCCCGGGGGGTGTGAGAGCAGGACGGGCCTCCACTCTCTTTTCCTCCTCTCCCCTTACACTGCACATGACAGGCAGCTGGCAGCTCTCCTTAGCCCTGCCTGGGGCACGTGGGCTGAAGGCACTGCTGGATCTATGGAGAAAGGATGGTGGGAAAGGGTCATGTCCCTCCAGGGAACGAAGCACAGGGCTAGAAGTCTCCTGAGCACTGAGAAAGGGTGTCACCTGCACTAGAAACTGCCACAGTTCGCAGTTCTGATAAAACAATGATTGTAACAATTTCACTAGTGGCCACCATTTACTGAACACCTTCCAGTAGCTACATGGAAAACTCACCTAGGTATTATAGGAATATAGTCATTTAATAACCATAACAACGAACCTATGAAGTTCTTTATAGCCTTATTGTCTAGGGGAGAGAATTAAGGCTTAATCACTTGCTCCAAGTTATAAAACTAAGATGCGACAAATTCGAGCTGTGAACACAAGTCTGTTGATAAGGACTGAGTTGTCCAGGAAAGAAAGATATTTCATTGTGAAGCCAAGTTCTGGAGGTTCAGACAATCCTACAGGTACTTTCCATTCCTCCAGGGACATTTTTGGAAACCCAGCTCAGGAGGTGTGTTCGTTACCTGCTGCCAACCCTTCCCAGACCCCCTCAAAACCACAGCACTCTTCTGAAAGTCCCATTTCAAGGAGACACTCATCAATTTTGTGTGAGTGTGCTAGAGTCTTCCTTAACCTACATCTGAACTCTGGAAACCTCGTACTTAGCCGTGGAATTCAATGGGATTTAAAAGGCAGCCAAGAACAGACTCCAAGCATCCAGGACCTGAGTGTTCGACCTGCTTCCTGGGACCTTGAACGCCCCGGCACATCTGGGCACTACTGAAAGGTGGCAGATGTGGGAAGCAGAGAAGTACTGGCTCTGCTCTAATGAGGACGCTGTCCTCTCTGGGGGATGGCAGTGTCCTTGGAAACTCCACCCACAACTACTGGCTGGGGGTCCAGTCCCGTACTCATTCCATCGAGAGCCTCTCAAAACCCAGACGGTCTTGCTCCAGGCTTGGGGAAACCCTTCTTACAACAAACCCATTCCTTCAGAAGAATGCTGGCCAACAGAACTTTCAATTGATGGAAATATCTTATACTTCCCTGCCCGACATGGTAGCCACATCTGCCTACTGAGTACTCAAAGAGTGGCTAGTGAGACCGAGCAACTGAATTTCTAAACTTTTATAGAACTTCCAGTCATGTCAATTTAAAGGCAGATGGCCACGTGTGGCTACTGTACGAAACAGCACAGTTCTAAACATGTCCAAGGAAAATCCTCCCTTTTTGTTCACCATTCCGGTCTCCTGCTGAGTTGCTAAGCTTGTGCCTTCCTAGTTATCCTCGAAAAGTCTCCAGCAAGGTTTCCAGGAGGGGTGGAAGGTATTTGCCTGACTTTGCAACCCTGAGAAATGTAAGGCACAAAACGGGGACGCTATTCACACCACCAGGGGCAGGAAGACCCTAGAACGTTGGGGTTGGAGGTTAGAGGCGGGCAGGCCCTCTGGGCTCCATCCTCGGGCCCATTTCAGATCTCGCTCCTCTTCTCAGTCCATCTTAGAACCAGCAAGAAGAGTATAGGTTACCTGTCACGTCCTCAGCTTTTTCCCTGTAGAAATCAGGGATAAAAGCCTGAATCTCACCGCTCAGGAGATGATGGAGAAGAAAGGTTACTTCTCACCCCCAGTTCCTGGATTTCGGTGTTCCGAGGGGCAAACATGATTTGTGACTCGGGAGAGAACCGCAGGGGTTCGGTGGGGCTGGGCCGGCAGGACAGGGGCTCGCGTACCTGAGGAACTTGTTGAGGTCTCCGTGCTTCATGTACTCAAAGACCATGATGAGGGGGTCCCCATCGCCACACACCCCATAGAACTTGACAATGTGTTCGTGCTGCAGGTTGGTGAGCAGCTCAGCCTCCCTCTGGAAATCCTTCCGGGCAGCCAGGGTGGGGTCCTTCAGGGCCTGGAAACCACACAGGACAGGGGTTTTTAGTAACGGTTCCCTCCCGGGAAGAGACGTGGTACCCAAAATGAAGAGACTGCTGAGTCCCAACAAATCGGATTTTAATCGGGGCTTAGCGACCACGGGGCTAAGTCGCAACAGCCAGGCCTCACTCCTTCCTCCTTCAGCATTTTCATCCCTGTAGAAACAGCAACGTTCTGACACCCACATCCCATCCACGGCCAACGACTTTAAATTGTGTCCCCCCAGAGCCCTAGACTTCCTCAGAGATCAGTGCGAACGTCAGAGGGAGGGGCTGTGAGGCGGGAGGCCCGAGAAAAGCCCCTTCCCCTCAGGCTTCCTTGAAGAAATGATCCCACAGCTAAAGTAAACCGTGGGAAAACCACGACCCCAGTTGCTTTAACTGTGTTAGCCTACGCCCAGAGCCGACCAGAAATCAGGCAGACAACAAAATAAAGTCTCCTTGCCCTTTCTGTTCCTTGATTTTAGGTGGTGAAGGAGTGTATGTTTGGAGAAAGGAGAACGCTTCCATTTCTAGAAGGCACTTGTTTCCCTCTAGCAGGGGGCTGAAGGAAGCACTGGGGGTGGGAGTCTGTGGGCCTGTAGCCATGGCAACGGCAGTAACCGGGCAGAAGTCTTAGGATCCACCCAGAACCAGGACTAGGTCAAGTACCACAAGGTCCCAGGGTAGGATGGCAAGGTGGGCATCTGGTGGCCACGGAAATGTCACCACTCAGGCCCAGTGTGAGTGGGAGACTCCAGTGTGAGGGGAAAGCACCAGACCAGGCCACTGCCCAGGACTCAGAAAGAGAAACGGAAGAGCAACACTCAGAGGTGTGGGCTGTGAATGTGGATTTTCCAGCAGCAGCAGATGACGGTGAGAGCAAAGTGGAAAACTCTGAGCATGTCCGAGTGACTTGGGTTGGGCTCTGTCTCTGAGGGGACGTGGAGATAGTGGCCATGGGGGATGATGAACTATGACGGGGTGGGTCCCGTTTCTGCAGGAGCGGCAGTCTGAGCAGGTGAGCTGGTGCCTGCCTCCCGCCTTCCCACCGTCCCCACCAGGTCAGAAGGCAAGTGGGAGCAAACCTCCACTTGCTTCAACTGACAGCCGATGAGTAGCAGGGGGCAGTGAGGGAGTGAGCGTGAGGATCGCGTGCCATTCTCAGGTCAGTGCGAATCTAGACAGACTGGAGATTGCTTTGCATTCTCTCCTCCAGGCACCTGGCCTTTTCTGGTGATTTAGGCAGACTGGCCACCCCTGTAGGTCATGCTGTTACTGAAAGTTCTCCCAAGCAGAGATCTCTCTGGTCACCACAACCAACCACCAGTGGCTGACATCCACAGGGCTGCCTGGGCCCCCAGCACGGCAGGAATGTGAATATGCAAGAATCGTACCTACGGGGCTCATCAAACCTCTCTCAGCCATTAGCATACGTTAGAGACTATGGACTCGTAGCATGAAAACAGCCCTAGATATCATCTACTTTCAACAGCTCATTTCTGGACTTGGGGAAACTGAGGCCCAGCCCTGGCCAGGGACCAACACACACTCACACATATTCAATGACAGAAGCTGAGAGTCAAACTGGACTTCAGCGACCTCCTGGCCTCTGGTCTCCAGGTCAATGGCAATGGCTCTCGGGCCACCAGGAGGGTCACGGTCCCTTAGCCAGAGATCACACCCCACTCCAACTTCAACTAGAATGACCTTCCATTCTTTTCAAAATTTGGAGGTTTCACACACACACACACACACACACACACACACACACACACACACACACACTCACTCACACACAAGTGTTTGATTAAATGAGCCCGCTGCTGACAAAAATGGTGGAAGTCAACTAGTACAGCTTTCCCGTTTTATAGCTGAGAGCTCTGAGGCCCAAACCAGGGAAGAAGTGACTTGCCAGAGAGCATACGAGAAACAAAAGCTCGAGTCTGGAGCCCAGGACACGCCCCCGTCCTGCACACCTGCTTCAATGATTTTATCAGACAAGTTAGGCAGGAGGCAGGTGCCCAGGGCAATGGTGGGCACTGAAGTTGAAGGATGGTAAAGGGCAGAGGATGGGGTCAGGAGAGGTGAGGCGTGTGGGCTGCCAGCCGAGCGGCCAGACCCAACCAGGGTGCCATGTTTGGCGGGCCAACTAGGGCCGGAACAAAAGTGGGAGGTCCACTGGCCCACTGCTCATTTCCCAGCTCTGGTTCTATATGCCCTCCACTCCAGCTCTGGCTGCCTTCTCAGGGAAGCTGCACAGTCGTAAAGGAACAGGCTGCCATATGTCCACCGACAACCAGAACACAGCCTTCTTACTATGGGGGGAAGAAGTCAGCGTCACGGTACAAGGACGCGTCTCTCGGTGACCCAGCACGCGGCTGCGGCCCTGAACTCCTTGTGCTGGGGCGTGGGTACAGGATGACTGCCGATGATTTATTTATTTTCATGAAGAACAAGAAGGGGGTGGGGAAAGGAAGCCAGCATGGGTGGGATGGGAGAATACAAAGATTTATGTGAACACTGGATTTACGAGAGGGAAAAGTAGATCAAATTTGGGGCCAGCCAAATGGCCTCTCTCCATCTCTGTAAATCATTCTCCCACACGGTCCCAGAGGCCAGCGTCGCCATTGGGTATTTCAGGTCTCAGCTCTCCAGCAGTGCCCGCCAGCACCCCCAAGGCTGGCACCCTACACTGCAAAGCAGGCATGAGGTCCTCACTCGGGAGATGGGGCACAAAGGAAGTCCTGTCGCTTTTAGGGTTCCAATGCCCGCCCCCTCTGCCGGTTCTCTCTGCCTTCACAATGGGTTTTCCAGCTCTTGGGTCAAACCTGAAACACTCAGGTAACTGGCAAAGGGTCCTGTGCAGCAAATGCCCCCAACCCCCAGGGACGGATGCAGTTGGGACAGAGACGACAGGAGAAGAAGAATGAGGAGGAAAACCAGTGCAGAGAATGCCCTGCCCCTCTCCATGGAGCCCACACCCAGCATCTCCTTGGGGCAGGAAAACTTCAAATGGGTCACCAGTGGGTGGCGTGGGAGATGAGGTGAGACGGGTCATGCCGAGCGGTCTCGAAGCCTGTCAAGCAGCAGACACAGAACAAAGAGGGGAGCTGGAATTTGCCCTCCTTTCCCCCCCAAAGTTTGAGTACTTTGCCCTTCCTGGTCTTCCCCTCTATGCATCAGCCCTCCCATTCACCCCTAGTTCTGGGTTTCGAGGGGCTGTTCAGCTGGGTGGGAGGGGAGCAGTCTAGATGGCAAGAACACTCAAATTTCTCAACAGCTCCTAACTCCTTCTGAATCACTTAACATCCTTCTCTTGTCCAGCAGGGGTTCTGCTGCCTTTTCTTTTATTGGGGGGGTGGGGGGGGTATTTCAGCCAGAAAACCTCTTACGTGACCTATAGCCACATGACGAGCCAGACGAACTGCCCATCAGCTCTGAGGCACATGGTGACTGGTGCCCATTACACTCAGTGCTACTTGGACACCCACAAAAATACCTGTTCCAGAGAGGAGCTCACCAAGAGTCAGTGTGATTGTTCCCAAATTCATGTGTGACAGTTCAATCTGTCAATGTCATCGCTTAATATACTGAGCTGTCATCGAAACCACTAAAATGTAAGTGCAAAGGATGGGCTGTTTTTATGGAAACTACAGTAAATACTTCAGAAAGACCTGATAATAGTCAGTGGTTAAAGAGTATTAATAGGAAGAAACCTGTTTTTAAAAATTGGGAAAACAGTAAAAATCTGAGATTCTGCACTCAGACGGTTTCACAAATGTTCCAAAGTAACTGAAACAGGAAATCATGAACACCCAAAACAAAAACAAAACAATTCTCTAAACCAAAAGGAACTCAAAAGCTAAAGTTCAGACCTAGTGGAAGAAATATAACGCTAAATCCAAAGATTAAAATGGTCAATAACCAAAACATGAATTTCCAGCAGATAAAATTAATTTTATAGGAATAGGCTGATAAAGATGAGTAAATGCTCAAAGAGAGTAAAAAAAATTACTTAAAAAAAAACAAAAAAGTACAAAAAAAACACCCCAAGAAGGTATGCCACAAAAACAGAGAAATAAAATTAAGACAATATTAAAATTAAGAGCAAATTAGATATCCTGGGAATAAATTCTACGGTCACTGAAGTTAAAACAAAAACCTCCACAGACAAGACAAACTCTACATAAAACCACAAGAATTGATGACTTTGCAGAACGCTGAGGTTCACCTGAAACAGAACATGGACAGAAAGAAAACAAGGAAGAGCGGTGACGAGGGCCTCATCCCTTCACCTGTGGAGGAAATGGGTTGCCTGGATATGACTGTCACTCCACCACTCATTAGCTGTGGGACCGTGGGCACAATGCTTAACCTCTGTGTGCCTCAGTGTCATCTTCTGTAAAACAGGGACAGTGACAGTGCCTAGCTTAGAGTCGCTGCCAGAATGGAACCTTAATCTGCAGACATCACTTACAGTAGGGCCCGGCACATCCACGTTCCCTCTTAGATGCCGCTGGGCTCATCACCATCGCTCTCATCAGCAGCATCTTCTCTTCACACGTCCCTTCTGGGCTCTATTCTGTGACTCTGAGACACGAGCCACATGGACCTATGTGTCTCCTTTACTGCTCTATCCCCAGTACCTCACACAGGGCCAGACGCATAGTAGGTGTCCAATGAGTACTCGTGGAATGAATAAATTAAGCATCGTTTTAACAACATGATAAATCCTTAAAAGAAAAATCTTTTATAGCGCACTGATTTATCACAAAGTTAACACCAGTGTAAATATACCATTAATGTCAGTAAAAAATAAAATATTGTCAAACCCCCAGAAATGTTCCCCTCCCATGACCCATCCCTGCAGTGCGCCCTCCCTCACCCCACAGTAACCACTGTCCTGACTACAGAATTTATGTCCTTGTTTTATAAATAGTTTTTACTACCTAACTATGAATCTCTAGACTAGAGTTTAGTTTTACTTGTTTTTTTTAACTTCAAATAAGTGGGATCATACACACAGCATTATATACATTTCCATATCTGTCTTTTTTCATTCAACATTGTGTTTGGGGAATTTTTCCACATTGTTGCACGGAGCTGTAGCTCATTCTCCTTGCTGACTAGCTCCCACTGTGTGAATAGACTACACTTATTATCCATGTTGCTACTGATGAGTTATTGGGTTGTTTCCAGATTTCAGCTGTCATAAATAATGCTATGTGAACATTCTTAAACATTTCTCTGGATGGATGGATGGATGGATGGATGGATGGATGGATGGATGGATGGGCAGGTGGGTAGGTGGATGGATGGGCGGGTGGGTGGGTGGATGGATGGATGGATGGATGGATGGATGGATGGATGGGCAGGTGGATGGATGGATGGATGCACGCATGCAAACATATATACACACATACCTGTTGAGTGCGCGCCTAGAAGTAGAAGTGCTGCGTCACTCCGTATGCTAATGCTCTAGAATACCAAATTCTTTTTCAAACAATGTCACCACTTTACATTCCTACCACTGCTCTGTAGCCATCTGCTTGGTGTACAATGGTGTCTCCTTATAGGCCAATTGGCATTTTTCTGACGATTACTTGGCTGGAAACCTTCCTCATGTATGAACCACGACATTGTCACTCTTACACGACACACATGTAGCTACGCTGTCTCATCCTGCTCTCTCTTTCTTTCATGGGTAACCTCTCGTCTCCCTGACAGAGGCAAGTGTGTTTAGAACAGAAGCTGCAAATTCTGCTGTTTCCACCATTGCAACTGCTGGGCAAGAAATTCTTGGCAACTGACTGAAAACCACAGTTTTGGGAAAACCTGATTTGGGGTTATTCTTGAATGTGTTTTCTGCAAGTCCACAGTCACTCTGCATCAACAAGCAAACAAACTCAAGAGGAAGGAGCCTGCAAAACGGAGTACAATCTAAAGAGGAAAAGAGGCATGAAATGCCGTTTCTTGGCTGTTGTCTGGAGGAGATGAGCTTCTTCTCCAGGGGCTGGTGGAAGGGGGGTCCATTGGGTGGCAAAGGGCGTGAAATCCCAGATCGCTCATCTCCTCCAGGTTCCCAGACCCAAGGAGAGAAGGAAACCCGTGAGAAGGATGAAAACAGAAACACATTTTTTGTATCCCACACTCTGGGTACTACCCCTTAATGTGGGACCACTTGGCAGGAAACGTTTCCCAGGGTTTTAGGCCATCGTTTCATTTCCTGCTCAAAGCGCCCAAAAGTTCAGTTCATTCACCAGTTCCCCAGACAGATGCTGGAATGCCCAGTAGATCAGTGTCATTTTAGAAATGAAAAGTTTCAGGGCAGTGCAGATTCTAAGTTTAGGGACAAAGTTAGAACCCTTCCACGTCCCTGCTGCAGGCTGTTTAAAGAGTCGCTCATGACCATCCCATGCCTATGGAAAACACTGAGCAAGTTTATTCTCAGGATGTCCAGTAATAATCATCATTGGGGAGCAAATTCTAGTTCCTTATGTATTTTCTAGAGCAGAGGTTGGCAAAACAGCCACCGCCATTAGTTTATGTCGGCTGCGTCCCCACTACCTGGCCAGAGTTGAGTGGCTGTAACAGAGTGTGTATGGCCCCCAGTGCCTAAGATATTTACTACCGGGCCTTTTAGGATGTTACATACAGTATGTAATTTAATCACCAAAATTTTAAGGAGGAGATATTCTATTCCTATTATACAGATAAAGAAACTGAGGCCCAAAGAGGCTGCATCTTGCAAAAGGTCCCACAGCTGATTGGCGGTGGGGCTGGGGCTCTGACGTTCACACTGTACCTGCGGCCCACACAGCCCCGCCCGCATTTATGGAGGTCACATGCCCTCTGTGGACACATGCTCTGCAGACACACAGGACTCTGGGTACAGAGACCCAAAAGTCACAGCAGTGTAACTCTGCTGTCGTGGGGGCACGAAGGGACTCTTTTGAGGTCCCAGCCCAGATCACGGTGCAGGACTCACGCCTCATCTCAGAGGCCTGCTCGCTACATCCACGGAGGCCACTCCACGCTCCAGAGCGGGGCTCCTGAGACCCATGGGTGCCTCAGCCAGGCTACGTGACTCCTGTTTGTGTCAATCACGTCCAAAGATTTGCCCGACACTGACTGACAGGAGAAGCTGGTCACGGCTGGAGGAAGGGTGGGTGAGCCGAGTCCCTTCTCTGCTGCCTCAAGCAATTCAGCTCCAGCTGCAAACGTGCACAGCTGGCTGGGCAGCACAACGGCCTGTGGTCAATGGACGCCGGAGAGCTGCCAGCAGGCAGTTACCCACAGGCACACTGCCCTTTGGGGTCTGAACCTGGATCCCACAGCAGGTACGTAAGACTTTCCAACCTCGCTCACCATTCTCACAGTCCTCAGCACCCGACCCCCCTTCTGTTCTGAGTGACGGCTGCCTTGCTGGAGCAGTGACTCCCAGGCCTCACTGAGCGGCTCATCCCGCACCCAGCAACACTCCTGAGAAAGTCAGGTGACTTTTCAGGCACAGAGAACACGTCCTGCAAGGTCACTGAGGAGGGAAGAGGTCCAGCTGGGACAGGAGCGAGCCCAGGGCCTCCAGAATGAAAGCAAGGCCTCTGGCAGGCAAAGCTTGGTCCCCCAGCTGCACCCCAGGCACAGCCCCCACCCCCACCCCGGGTGTGGCAGCTCTTGACCTCTGAAGCCAAAGGAGGTAGGTTCTGGTCCTAAGGCCACGTCACTGAACTAGGGCCAGGGCCCCTGATCACACCTGGGAAAGCCCGTCTGCGCCACCCTCCAGAGGGAGTGAGCCTCCCTGCCTACCCCCCGCCACCCCACCATCACCACCGCCCCCCGCCACCACCCCGCCACACCCCCCTTCCTTCCTGAGGCCCACGCGCCCCCGGGACTGACCTTCACGGCCACCAGCATCTTGTCCTTGGTCGGGCTGAGGTTGTAGCACTCGGCCAGGAAGACCTTCCCGAAGGCTCCCTCGCCCAGCTCCCGCTTCAGCACGATGTCCCTCCTCTTAATGTGCTGCACGTCTGTGGGAGGGACAGAGGGGGCGGCCAGGTCAGCGTCGTCCTCGAGAGGCACAGGGGTCCAGGGCCGGGAGCCCTGCTTCTGAGGCCATGGCGGGAGAGGCAAACTGCAGCTCCCCAACGGGCCCATGAAACAGGCCGCGTCGCCCTGTTGGGCTGCGAGTCCGACCCAGAGTCCAATCCCAGCTCAGGCCCCGACAGCCCCCGGATGCATTAATAAAGCACAGCTGGAGGACAGAATGCGGGGTCACGCGGGATCCTGGTGGTCAGTGCGGCTGCGGGAGAGGGCACACAGCGCTCTCGGCACTTACTGCGCAGACGCTGACGCGGAGGCCCGAGGACCTGTGTTCCCAACGACCTCTCCGGGTGCTCTTGGCCCAGAGATGGCACCGTGGACACTGAAGTCACCAGGGTAGCCAAGAATCGGGTTCGAACCCTGGCTCCACCTTCTTGCTAGTTTTTTGAGCTTGGGAAAGTTATTTCACACCAGAACCTCAATCCCCTCATCTGTCAAATGGGATTCACACCAATACCTTACTCACTGAATTCCTGTGAAGGTTAAGTGAGATAATCTATATAAAGAATTTGGCCGAGTGCCTGGGACAAATACACACACACACACACACACACACACACACACACACACACACACACAACTAGCCCTTGTTATAACAGCTGTAACAACCCTAGCACAGCTTCTGGATTGTGACAGAGACTATTAAGCGGTAGCTAAATTTATCTGGGGGAAGCCTCTCCCCAACAAATCCTTCTCCTTGGAGAGAAACTCCAAGAAGATCATGAAAGCAGTCCAGAAAGAGGCCGCCCCAGAACCAGGTCCGTGCTCAGGGAAGGGCTGCCACGGCCTCGGCTAATTTTAGTGACCTAATTAAATTCTGTGCCGGGAGGCAGCAGAGATGTGACCTCGGCCCTCCCACCTCTTTGGAAAGAATGCTAGGAAGGAATTGTACAAGAAGTGGGCAGGTGAGGAAAGGAGCGAGCCGGAGATGACCCGCTGACCTTTCCACTAATTGTTCACCAGGCAGCAGCCCATGAATTACCTGTACTGCCATCAGGAAAAGCAATGCAGAGCCGGGAAAGAGGACAGTCTCAAATGACCTTGCCAAAAAAGGAAAGCTGAGATAGAGGACCACGGCAGAATGTCCCCAGGAGTGGCGAGGAGACATGTGACCTGCACAGAGGGGTGTGGTTGCCAGGCTTTGGTTATAGTTTTGGTTGGCTTGGGGATTCCTTTCACAATACACTATGCAATTTTTTTATTTTTTTTTTTTTCTATCCGAGTTCTTAGTATTCCCACCATGGCCCAGACGACGAGCCGGCGGGGAGCTGGGGGAAGAAGCGTTTGCAGCTCTGCGGCCAGACAGACGTGCAGGCTCCCAGCTGCTGGGGGCTACTCCTTGCAGACCCCGGGGTGACCAGGTGGCTGCCACACGCTACAGGGCTCTGCCCGTGTTCACAACAAGGGAATTAAAAATCAGTTCCCTTCTTCACACCCTCTGTTGCTATTTCCCAGCATCTGAGGAATGCTGTTTGTTGGTCTGGAAGGGAAAGGCTAGATTTTTTCCCACTGAGAGAAAACGGGAAGTCAGGACCTCTCCCGGGAGGCCACCTGCTGCTGGCCGCATAGCCGTTCCCAGGTGACCCGCTGATGACGCACAGGTTCCTGCAAGGTGAGCACTGGCACTGCGTCAGGGTGGAGAAGGGACTGGCGAGGGCCGCTTTGCAAGGCCAAGGCCACGCATCTGCCCGTGTGGGGACAGGTAAGGACAGGGACCTGGTCCTCAGCCTTGTCACGCTGAGGTCCAGGCCCAGGCCTGAGAATGTTCCTCTCTAGCAGGTTCCCTGGTGAAGCGGGTACTGCTGGCCCAGGCACCCCACTTTGAGAACCACTGGACAGGATGCCATCGGTGGCGAAAGGAGTCAGCCAGCTGATGACAGACGCACAGCTTTATGGCACAGCCTCAAAACAAGTCCCACGTCCACGACTGTCGTGGAACAGGAGGCGGCCTGCAGGCCTGGAAACTACCCCCTGGCTGCTCCCCTCCCTCGCTGCGTGGCTCAGTGAGGGAACCCCTCCCAGAGGCCCCACGACTCATCCGTGGAGCGGAAATCATGCCTCTCTTGCCTTATGTCCTGGACACGTCTCTACAAAGGCCCAACAACAGTATACATGCCCCTGGGTCCCTAAATCCACCTCCGGCCTGGGGGGGGGGTCTCACTCCCCACACCCCCGAGTCTCACTCTCAGCCACGCTGAGTGTAGAACAAGAACGGAGGCGCTCTACCGAGAGTGGGGCTCCACTTTTCAGCTGCGGGACCTGGGCCACATCTTAGAACCCTCCACCTCCTCTCCCGCCCTCCGCAGCAAGAATCTCAGCCCCTGAAAGAGGCACACACGTCAAGGGGAAGCAGCATCCAGGGGCCCTTTCTCCACCCTGCCTCCGCTTGCCAGGAGCTGAAAGCAGCACAGGCGAGGGGAGCTTGGATGTAACAGGGACAGGTGACCACTTTACTAGAAACTCATCTGCAAGCACGAAGCAGAAGTCTCCTACGGACCCAAATGTCTTCCCCAAATCTGCAAGGGGATCTTTTTCAGAGATGTGGAAACACCCAGCGGGCCCGAATAAAATAGCCTGGCCTCACTCTAGCTGTCTGCGGGAGAAGTACCTGGAGAGTAATACCGAGCGTGGTCCACATGTGGGGCGGTGAGATCTGGGAAGGAGCAGAAGGAACGGAAAGTGAACACAGACTCCGTTCCGCCATGAATGCTCCCCAGGAGAGAACATTCTCCCAGCCGCGGGGTAAGACACTCTACCAGGTAACCGGGAGCCGCGGCAGAGAGGGGCTGGACGTGGGCCAAACACACGAGGCAAATCACTTCCATTTGGGAAGCCGCGTGTACCAACAGGACTCTCGACTCCAGACCACCATTCGGGCAACTGCTTCCCCTGGAGGAGGAGGAAGCAGCTGGGTGAAGGGAATTCGTTTGTGCCCAATGCTACTATTTGCTCAACATTCGATCCTATGACAACCCTGAGAGCTGTGTTACTGTACCCCTTTCTCAGAGGAGAAAGTGGAGGCAGGGGTGACTTTCCAAAATTCCCAGAGCTATGACATGGCCAAGGAAGGACTCAGGCTTCTTTCTAAGGCTCCCGAGCCAGTGTTGCTTCCATTACCCGAGGCTGTCTGTCCTGTGTCTTCCCTACTTGCTGGTCCCCGAGACAACGGGGTCCACAGCAGCTGAACCCTCCATCTTCCCCCTTCCTCTGCTGCTGCCCAACTTCTCTCACCCTGCTCACCCTGGTCTCCAGTCCAGCGCCTTCCCAGGGGTACGGGTGGGAGGCCCCCCTTCCCAGAGGCCTGGGGAGGCCTGTGCACGTAGGGAGGAGTGTGGGAGTAAAGGGCACTGCTCAGACCGTCGGGAATGACTGGAGCATGGTGTCTCCATTTCTGGTGTCCAAGCGCCTATTTGGGGCTCTTTCTGTGTTTATTTTTAGCTCACACAGCGCCGTTCAGAGCTGCGTCTGGTGAAGCCATCTGACCCACATGCCAAAAAGTGATGGATTTTCCTAGGAGGACAGGGCATCCATCTCCTTTTCCTGCCTGGCTGGCTGGCCCAGCAGAGTCTGGGACTCTGGGACACTGGCAGGGGAAGAGGAGAGAGGGGGCGAGAGCCCCAGGCGTGGGAAGGCCTCCCAGTCGGCAGCAACGAGGGGCCGGGAGCCAGTGGGTCCCTGGGAGACGAGAAGCGTTCCCGGCACCTTCTGGCCTGGCTTTTCCCGACCTACTTGTTTTGAGAGAATCCTCCATGGGCTCCACCAGAGGAAGCCACGGAGCAGCTTCTCGTGCCCATCGGACAAACACAGAATGAGCATGTGTGTGTTTCAGTTACTGTTCCACAAACTGTCCTCTGTGCCGATGGCCAACATCCTTATTCCTATGTGTGGGATTCGCTTCTGGGAGGTCTTCTGGGCCTGGAGCAAGCTTGACCTGGGGCAGAATCACTGGTCCCGTGTCACCAGACACCCCTGTACGAAGGCCGCAGAGCCCCGAGAGGTCAGCAGGCTCCGGCTGTCCCCTTGCCCTGCCTCCGTGCACCTGGGAGGAACAGGTGGTTTCCTGCAGCCGCTTCTGGGACCTGCAGATGTCCACTGCACAGACAGACGTGCCCACAGACACGGGGACCACTGCCAGCCTCACTTCCATGCTCTTGGAAAACGGGTGTGACGGGGATTAATGACTCGGCCCTGCTGAGCAGGGATGAAGAGGAGGCATAAACCCACACCCACTGGTGCGGCTGCCAGAGTAAGGAAGTGGGAAAACACACAGGCTTGTGTGTGAATCCTGAGCCTGACTGTGCCCCGTTGTTCCCAGGCTCTGGTCCCCTGTCTGTAGGATGGGAACACATACATCTCCTTGGCAGAGGTGTGAAGGGGACCGATTTAAACTTTTTAGATAATAGAGGTAACAGGAAATATCTGAAACATAATGGACATTTAACAAATGTTAAGGAAGTTTTCCTTCCTTTCTGCAAGATTTTCATTCTAACTAAGAGCTCAAGCTACCTGTGAATAAAACAGAGGCTCGGAAAGAAACCTGGAGAAGGATGGTGCCAGTCTCCGGGACTAAAATAGCCTGGGCATGCTCACAGGGGGGCCAACTGACTGGGGGGGGGTCACCCACAGTCTGTCCACGGCCGCCACCGAGACGTCCAACCTCCTCCTTCAGAGCTCAAAACAGGTTGTGGGAGGACGTTGGTCAGACAACGAATAAAACCACCAGAGGCAGAGACAGCCACCTACTAAAGATCACGATTGATCAGTAGAGAAAAGCCAGATTTCCCAGGCTTGCTGGTTATAAAGAAGGGTGAACGTGACGCCGCTGTATGTCAGGCCGCAAAGTCAGCCCCCCAAAGCCAGCGTGTGCGCTCGTCAGACCCAGAACGCCTTAACAGAAGTACACTGGTCACCTGGGTCCTGGCGCTCAGATTGTCCTGCCTTCCCTGAGGCTGTCCCCTACGGGACTCAGACACAGGCCGCCAGCACCCCGCAGGGCCGCCAGTGGCTCTCTTAGCTGACCACGTGGGTTCTCCTACCCACCTGCCTTCCCCTCTTCCCTGACTCGCTGCTCACACCTTTTCCCTAAGAGGTTCCCGGCCTCATGGCTGGGACATCTCAGATCTTCCCCCATCAGCTCTGTCTCACTCTGTGCTTCTCCCTCTTACCTTATCATTATCCCCTGATACCCTTATTAATAATAAAAATAACTGCCTGAGTGAGCGCTGACCCCGAGCCAGGCACAGAATTGTCTCATTCATCTTCACAACTCTCTTGAACGCAGTGTGTCGCCACCCCAGTGTTACAGATGTGGAAGCTGTACGTTCAAAGGGATGAAGTAATTTGCCCAAGGTCACCCAGCTGTTAGACATGGTCTGCTGGACTCTAAATGCTAGCATGAGCAGACCGTGTCACCCTGCCGTCCTCGGGTCACGGCAGCCCCCTCCCTGCTGGCACCCCTACCCCTAAGAGAGGCACTATTTTCTGAACTGGCAACAGTACTTGGTGGGAACCAGACACATGTCTAAAGGACAGGGAGAAAGTCATTCCCAGTGGAATTTCCTGGTATCCTTGGTCATCACCACGAGCACAACAAGAGCAGTGTGGATGGCTTCTGGGGATGACGATGGCACCAGAAGGCAGGAATCCAAGACCCCAACCCCCACAGAGGCAAAGGGTCTGGACAGCCTCAGGGGCCCTCCCATTACAAGGTGAGCCCGGGGAGGGAGATTCTTGGCAGGAATGCGGGAAGAGGGAACAGGGAGACGAAGGGAGGGGCTCTAAGAAGTGTGTGTTTTCTTTGCACTGGCCAGACCCTCAGATCTCAGGCTGCCAAAAATGTTCAGAAGAAAACATAATTCAATACCACACAATTAATTACACATGAAATGGAATGTCTTTAAGTGGAAAAGAACAACAGTCTCAGAGCTCCAACTGTGGGTTTTTGAAGTGGCAGGAGGGAGGTAGGGGACCATCTCTGAATCTTTGAGGGGGAACGAGACCGCCGCCGAGAGGGCGGGACCCCTGCCCTTGCGAGCGGTAGGAATTTCTGCCCGCCTTCACCCCCTCCCACGGCCCCACTCATGGCATCTCGCCTCAGGCACGGCAGGGCTAGTGGAAGTGATTTCCGGGGGGGTATCGCATGAGAGCATGACCAGTAAGCATGTGCCCGGGGCAGCTACAGACCCCCTGCAGCGGTTGGCAGCCAACCCACCAGTTCTCCTCTTGGCTCCTGAGAACAGAGCTGGGCTACCCTGTCCCAGTAACTGCTCCTGCAAAGCAACCCCTAGGTGACTTACAGGAAAACAAGAGACCTCCTGGGTTCGTGTCAAGCGTGTTCTGAGAGAAGACGTCTCAAAGGCTAGAAAGCAACAGAAGAACTCTGCAGGATTTTTCTTGGAGGTCTAGATTTTAGGATGCATCTGCGGTTCCTGACCAAATGGGGGTAACATGACATGTGAAAGGAGTCTAGGCTGTCTGCCACTGTCACTGTCCAGGAGCCAGACTGGAGATTGTCTAAGAGCCTGAGGTTTCTGCTGCCCAGCCCAGGTCTCTTCCCAAGGCTCCTCTCGCTGGATTCGGCCTCCCCTCCCCCCATTATTTGCAGTTTGATGGCTTCGCAAGGGGCTCTGGAGGGTGCTGGCAGCTGCAAGTCAAACACCAGTGCCATGTGTTACTGAGTTTGTACCCTGGGCTGCCCACAGGGTGCAATACACAGCAGGTCCTCACAAAGTATTTGATGAATGAATGAAGGAAAACTCCCTCAGAGGCTTGAGCAGGGACAGCACTCCGAAGATGGAGGAAAAGAGAAGCTGAGGGAGCCGTAAAAAGAAGGGAAAGATGAGTGAGACCAGGAAAGCATCCAGGAAGCTCCAAAGAGCAGCCTTATTTACGTGCTGGCTCCAGGACCGGCCCCAGCCACCAGGGTCACACTGAACCAGGAAAGCTCGAGACCCCCATCCTGACCCTCCGTCTCCAGCACTCAGATTTCTACATGGAGCGTCTCTGCGTCTGCATCTGTCAAAGCTCAGCGAACACCAGGTCTCCCGGGGATATGTGCACCCTGAGGCTGGAGGTGGGGGTCATGGAGAGACACCACGTTCCCACCACGGAGAAGAAATAAATAAGACACCCTGCTGTTTCTGGAAGCAGCGAAGAAAGAGGATCAGTGGAGGACTGTCTGTTCTGGGGTGATTTCCAGCTCACGTTTCCTGACACGAGAAGTTCGGAGAGGGAGGCTGAGCTCAGATGTGTCCCTGTTCCCAGGCGCTCCCCTCAGAGCTCCACCCGAGCTCAGACCTTTCCTGACGCCCGGGGCGCAGATGGTGGCCTCCCCCAGCGAGCCGCCCTTCAGTACCCACTTCCTTCATCTCTGTGTTGCACTGGTCCTTCCCATGGCGGGACGACCCCTCTGGCTCTGATTAAGCACTGACTGCCCGAGCCAAGAGTAAGAGCAAAAGAGTCCCCGAGGAGAGCATCTGGGATTGAGAAGTTAGGTGCTGAAAGATGGAGTTCAGGCTCCGACTGGGAATCTGCTCCTCTAACAACTTGCCCGGCTCTGCTTCCTCCGCCTCTTCTGGCCTGGATGTTTCCTGCCCGAGCGGGTGATGACAAACTCTCACTCCGAATGCCCATACAAGGGGCCCTGTGCGCCCCAGTCTCCCCAGAGGGCCTGCTCTTCCTGCAGATCCCAGGGACGCTGCCTTGGCCTCTCCTCCCTGGCCGTCTGGTGACATCACGGTGTCTCACCAGCGATCACAGAGCTTAATGCTTAGCACGTTTGAGCTCCTTCCAGCTCTGGAGCTCCAGGCCGAGACAGGGTGCGGGCACCGTGGAGCCACGAGGCTGCGGCTTCACACAGGAAGTCACGAGGTCAGGAAGCAGAAATGCCCAGGAGAACCCCACGGTGACCCAGAAGACGGCCGACCACAGGACACAGCCACCCACTCATGGAACAGGCCAATGACCTTCACCAGCTACCCTGGATCCAATAGGAAACAGCCTGTTGGGCAGGAGGAGCAGGACAGCGCATCCACGTGCACAGAAACAAAGGCAACAAGAAGCGGAAAGGACCAGAAGAGCCTTCGTGTAATAAACACCAGAATCAGAACAACGGGAGTGGAGGAGCACGACCTTGGAGCGGGGCAGGACTGGGCACAAGTCCCACTCGGTGAGCGGACACCTCAGGAGGCAGCACTTGACCATCTACTAAGCCAGGCTCAAGCCTTGATGTTTCCTGGAGTGAAATCGAGAAAAGGTCCACCTCACTGAGCTGTCCTGAGCCAGGGAGATGACGTGTGTACACTCATGCATTTGAATGAAGCACGTGGAGGGAGCGAACGGCTGTCAAGGTTCACAAGGGAACACGCCAGTCTCCCATCGGGAGACCCTTCCTTCTCCCACTTCCCCTGGGAGAGACCAAGCCGCGACCCAAGGCCAGCTGTAAGCCCGTGTTCTCCGGAAGACTGTCTCCCACTCTTTAATCAGACCTCTCTCTCCTTAGGAGTCCCTTCCTAAGGCAAACGCTGGGACCACTTCTGCTGCTCCCCTACGTAAACTCTCTCAGCCCAGAGGGGCTCCGAGAAAACAAGCTCGAAACATCCTTGCTGCCTCAGTAGAACAAGTGGCATTAGCAAAGGCCAGCACTTGATTTGTACGTTACCTACGTGGGGTCCGTGGAGGCACAGGATTCGGGCTTCCTGTGGGAACGGGCCGGCCCTCACATCTCCCACGTTCACCAGCTGCAAAGGCTGCTGCCGTCTCGTGGCCTGAAGGAGCCTGTTCACTCTCATTCTTTTCGCCAGAGATGAACTTAGTGAAGATTTTCGTTGAGCACAAAGATCCCCAGGAAATGAACAAGTAACCTAGGGAGGCCATGGGACCCCGTCTTGCTACCCTGGGGGGCCCTTCTTAGGAAGGTTCCACGCGACTTCTGCGTAAAGCAGGAGGCGGGGCCCAGGCACAAGAGAGGGAAGGCCCGTCGGTGGCTCGTAGGTTAGGGCAGGCAGGGCACCGAGTCCAGGGGGCTCAGACACCAGTGCCCCCATGCGGAGCTTTCTTCAAGAAACACTCCTATTTGCTCTTTCTGCAGAGCTTAAACTGGGACCTAACTGGGACGCTGTGGGATACACGCAGGCTGTCCTTGAAAGGGCTTTTGCCCTGGGGACACAGGGAGACTGCTCTCAGGCCACCCTGGCCCCTCGGAGTGGAGCTTCCGGTCTGCCCAGCTGCAGAGGGGTGCAACTCACCTGCTGACCCCCACATGCTCTCGCTGCCCCAGGGGCCCACGGGCCCCTCACTCCTCCCAGCTCGGCGCAGCTCCCACCGCTTTCCCTGCAGCCCCTTGCACAGGCTCTGGGCGCGCCCAGCCCGTCATTCCCAGCCAGGCTCCCTCTACTCGACCTCGGTGTTTGCACACCGCTTCTCCCAGACTTTGTTGGAGGCCCCTGAAGCCCGCCGCCACCCACGGCGGAGGCTGTGGGGTCCCAGGGCGTCCACAGCTAGGCCTCTTCCAAGAGGGATGTTCCCGTTTCCAGCTCCCACTCCCAGAGCTGAGGCGCCTGCCAGCCCCCCACCCCCACCCCCTTCGCCACCCTCTCTAAGCCTCTGCTCTGGTCCTCACTCCTTTCAGCTCCATATCTGATGGGGTTCAGGTCAGAAGCCCAGGCCTGTGGTCCCGGCCACGCAGGCCCCGGCGTGGGCAGCCTGAGCTTGGCGCAGCGGCAGGCTCGTTCCGCTCGGCCTCCATGAGCCCGGATCCCAGCCTCCCCTGTGGAAGCCCACGCGCTCTGCCAGGTGTTTCCCCACCACATCCTCTGAGCTCACGTCCAAGATTCCCCCACACCAGATGTGAAACGCGCTGGCCGGTGGTGTTCTGGCCTGTCTCCTGCACCTCCTCCTACCTATAATTCTACAGCAAAAACAAAGGAAAAGTCGGAACTGGCGGCAATCTGGGTGCCCCCACCGACCCCTGGAAGCCCTCGTGGCCTGGCAGCTCAGATTAGGTCTATTCAAGTTGACCAAGTTCCGAGTTTGCTGCCCCCTGGGCATCCACTTCAGTTATCAGCAAAACATGTCTACGGTGCCTTAGATCAGATCGTTCCTTCTAGTTTTCCTGGTGCCAAAAGCAACAGCACATAGACTCCTGGGCTGCGAACGAGGTCACCATCATTGTTTTGTTACCAGTCCTTAGCAAGATCCCAGAGTGGGGGCCAAGTGCCTGTCAGTGGAAAATCAGGAGAGGAGAGAAGACCTCACTGACCACCACTAGGCTTGTGCTGGTGACAAGTGGTCGCCTCTCCTTGTTCAGGCTGGATACCCCCAGGCGGCTCCCGAAACAGCAGGATGGGGCTTCTGAGGCGTCAGCCTCTGGAATCCACAGAAGACACACTCAGGAGCCCCATGAGAAACCACGCTCCCATCCCCCACGGGTGGACCCCAACTCCCCCTTCCCGCCGGCCTTGGCGACTCCCACCCTCTCATTTCTCAAGAGATTGTTGCTTGATGTGGGGACATCTACAGACACTCTGTCTCCTGAGGCCACCTTCGCTGGAGACCAGTGCCACCTCCCACTCCTGGCCCTCGCCCCCCCTCCTCTGAGAACAAGCTCCTCCTCACCTCCAGGCCCCCCTGCCCCTTCTCCACGTGGGCCACTGGCCTGCACTGTACTGCTTTCTGCAGCTGTTCTGCTCCCGTCCGCCTTTCCAGTGTGAGTGTGTGTGTGTGAGTGTGCGTGTATGAGTGTGTGTGTCTGTGTGTGTGTGAGGGTGTGTGTGTGTGTCTGTGTGTGTCTGTGTGAGTGTGTCTGTGTGTGAGTGTGTCTGTGAGTGTGTCTGTGTGTGTGAGTGTGTCTGTGTGTGTGTCTGTGTGAGTGTGTCTGTGTGTGTGTAAAGTGTGTGTGTGTGAGTGTGAGTGTGTGTGTGTGTGAGTGTAAAGTGTGTGTGTGTGAGGGTGTGTGTGTGAGTGTGAGTGTGTGTGAGTGTGAGTGTGTGTGTGTGTGTTCTCCTTCTCTCGGAGGCACATCCTCACTGCAGGCTCTCCAGGCAGGCGCGGGGGCTCCTTCCACCTCCCTGGTACAGCGCCCACAGGCTGGGCTGTGGTCCCTCTCCTGCCAGCTCTCTGACAGGCCAGACTTTTGAGCACAGCTCCCTTTGCAGAGGCCCTCCTGGCCTCCAAACTGCAGCCAAGGGACCTACGTGACATGACATTCACCACACCAGCTCCTTTTCCCTAGAAACAGGCCCTTTCTCTCTGTCTCTTCTCTGGGAACGTACCCATTTTCCCATTTTCAGCCCCAAAAGTACAGAGGCTGATCAACCAGGCAGCTATGCCCCGCCCCCCCGCAAATGTGTCTTCTGTCAATGACACATGGATGTCATCCTGTACAACTTGCCCATATCTGTGATCTATTGAACAAAATATATGCATATGCGACTCTCCAGTTACTCTGGGTCATGATTTTGGCAGAATGGTTTAGGGAATCCCAGTTATAAAATCAGGAAGGAATTAAACATTTGAAGACCATCACGGGAACAAAAAAGTTATCTGCAACAGAGCAAAACCACTTGATAAAATTCTCACTGAAATAAATAAAGAGACACCCTCAATACACACACCCAACTTTCTCGCAGCCCAGGGTTTGGTGAGCAGAATTTGAGGCCTTGTACCCACCATTACTAATTTAGCGTGTGTGAAAAGCCATGCCATGCTCTTTACCTGCTGTGCTGTCTGTTCCCTTTTCATTTAATGGATGTCAGAAATAAACAGATTAATAAATAAAACCACCGATAAATGTATTCATAAGTTTCCTGCCTGACACAGGGATCTCAAGGGATCTGATTTTTTCTGTAAGTCCTTTCATTTCTCATGTGCAATCTGTGGGCCATAGGTTCCCAGGAGTGTGGGAGGGACGAGTAGGAACCTCAGGACTGCAGTTCCTGGTCTGTGGGGTGGGAATGGCAGGGCTGGGGCGGCACTTCCTATACCAGGGAGCTTAAAGGACCCAGCGCTGGCATTAGACACGCCCAGCTCTGCTACTGACTAGCTGTGTGACACTGGGCATCTCACTTAAGCTCTCTGAGATGACATGTGTCTGATTAAGTGTGACCCACCTCAGATGTGTGTAAGCACATGAGACAATACGACTCTGTAATTCTCTCAGCACAGAGCCAGGCACGTAGGGAGCGCTAAGACTAAGACTCATTTCCTCTCTCTTGCCCAGATTGCTCAGTTTGGACAGCCTCACACACGCTCGCTCACCCGGCACCTGTGGACAGAGACAGCACAGACTCAAACGTCTCCCCCTCTAAGAACACACCTACGCCACCGGCCCACCTGGGACGGGATTTGTCTGCAGCGGCCTACCCTCTGACCTCAGCTCCAGGAGAGCGCTCTCTTGTTACCCCGCACCTGCCCTGCCCCCGCCCTGTCCCCACCGTGGCAAATGGCATTCACATTCACGCAGTGGCACAAGCCCCTGTCCACCTGTTTTTCTTGATGGCTCTTTCCTGCTGTGCCACCAAGCCCACCGATAATCCCTGGGGACTCCAGCCTCCAAACACTTCTCAAACCTGTCCACTTCCCCAGTGGATCCACTTCTCCCTGTCCTGGGGCTGCGGCCATCCTCGTCCGAGTTAGAATGAGCTGTCACCAAGGCCATGGTCTCTGAACCGAGCACCCCTTCTTCCCCCACCCTCACCCCACCCCACTCTGTAACATGGTCAGCTAGCCAGGCTCATCTTGAAAAAAAAGTAGGAAACTTGATGCCCCCTCCCCCACTTCAAATCTGAGTTTACAATGGAAGCCACGCTCATGGTATTGGCGTTTCCGGCATCTGAGCCGCCCACCCTCTGACCTCATCTCCAGGCCCCCCTCCTTCACCACCCGACCCTCCCATCCCCTCTCCCCACTGCCCCTTCCTTCTCCTCTCACACTTTCCAAGTTCGGTGCCACTTTACAGCGGACGCAGTCACCGCCTGCCCCTGATCACGTGCTCTCCAACCGTTCCACTGAAAAGGGTCATTTCTATCACAGGACACTTTCAATTTCCATGCATAGCACTGCTGCATGTCTGTTTATCATCTGGTCTCCCAGTGGAAGGCCAGCAGCTCATGTGTCTCCATCAGAACCGTACCCCAGCAGCTCAACACCTATTAGTTGAATAGATGAGTGACTGCCTCGGTGGGTTTTATTATCATTATTCCATCAAATGAGGGCTGGAGATCCAGTACCAGCCGAGGTGGCTGCAGCCTCAGCAGAACTGAATGCAGAACCATGGCAGATGTGCTAGTTATTAAACCAGGGCGGTGCCCAGCAGGCGGGCACTCGTGGCTCTGAGTCAATACAGAGCTTAAGGCCACAGCCACTCGCGCATAGATGCCACCAGCACACACAGGAATGTGGAAGGTACTGAGAAGCAGAACCTGGGGTTCTGCCTTCCCTGAAATCCTCCACGCTCCTCAGCCTGAGGCCCTAGCCCCGGGCTGGGGTTTGATGACAGCATTTACTCATTAAACCACTGACACTGACGCACAGCGGCCACTTCATCAACTGGAAGGTCCTCAACTGCTCTGCAGTTGGGTGGGCTCCACAAACCTCCATGAAGGGCTAGGAATGAACAGGCAAATGTGGAACTCACTCAACCTCTGGGACACAGGGTGGGCGCCCCTGTATGGGGCAGCATATTCTGCCATGGCTGCTAAGCAGTGTCCTCACCAATGTGGGCAACTGGGGACAAAGGAGGTTACCCGCTCATTTCCCTGGCTGCAACCCACTAGGCTAAGTGAGGCGCTAACCCCCGTTTTTGGGTACCATGCAGGCAAAAACAAATGTACAGGGAAACTGAGGTCAGCCCAAACCCACGGGGGCAGGGGGAATAGGTAGCGTTTGCCTCCTTGATGAATGCAAGTTCTCAGTGTCGGGGTCCCCTTCCCAAACGAGAGTGACCCGGGACCTCCTTCCTGGGGATGACAGAAAACGCCCCCAGTATAAGCAGACTCCCTTTCGGGCGACCTTGTTCTCTACTTCGCTAAGGAAACAGAAAGGAATTCCCTCACTTCCTTCTCTCTTCAGTTCCACTGACTTCATTTGTATCTTTCCCTCTTGTTTTAGATGAATCGCTAGTTCCTTCTTCCAAGGCTAACCCCTCCACGCAAGCTTTCACGGCCAGTGTTTTCCCTGTCCCCCCTGGATGTGGGCCCTGTGGTATTACAAACCTGTCCTTCCCGCTGACTTCTCAGCGACACGGTAAGGTTTCCCGCATCGAATGGGAGGCAGTCCCCGCCCCTAGCTCCCTGCAAGCTTCTCCTACCGTCGGCCGCCCACCTGTCCGCAGCTCCCTACTCATTCTCAAGCCTTCACACTTTACCACCTGGCTCCCTGACCCAGGTCACAAAGCCACGTGCTCCCCTGAGGCTCGCATCCAATTGCTTTTTCTTAGTCCTCTCTCAACACAGATGCATTTCAAGTCCTTCGCAGTTAGACGAAAGCTTACCTGTGCTCTCTCACGCTGAGCTACCTTGCTCCTGGCTGGGGGAGCACACTTATTTTGTCCAACTCAGGTATGGTCAGGATTCTGGAATCCCAGGAAGCCCAGACGTGCACACACTTATCGCAATGTTATGTCTGCCTCCACTGTGCACGGCCATCTCGAAGCAGCAACGAAATTCGAGTCCTCTTTGCAACCCGGATGCCCAGCTCTGCACTTTGCATTCCGTTTAGATACTCATTAAATCACTGAATGTCATTAGGAGAATGTGTGCCACTGAAGGATAAACAAACCCTCAGTTAGTTATACGGGTGGACTTCCAGGAACTGGAAACACTCCTTCCTGAGAGATCTTTAAAAGGAAAGGAGCATTTAATTAATGCCTTCGTTAACAACTTTTGAAAACTACACAGCTATTTATCAAGCACCCACTGTGCTGGGCATTGCAGCATTAGCATATTTGCATGCCAGCTGCAGCAGCAACTGGGGGCGGTAGGAGAAGTTAGGCAGGCAGGAAGCAAGCCCAGCTGAGGTGGCTGCAGTGAGGGCCGACTCCTGGGTGTGCAGTGTGTTCTGAGAGCCCTGCTTCCTGAGTGGGGACAGGTCTTGCCAAGGGCAACAGCAGTGGACACACGGGGGCGTTGGGGAGGCCACCAGGCCGCCCTCGGGCCTGGCCGGCAGAGGCTAACTCCCGCTCCGATGACTTCCCACGGCTCCTTTGCAGTCCCACTGCAAGGAGGGAAGTGTCTCAGTTCCTTCCCGCCCTTTATTTCCTTCATTCCCAGCGACCCTGGCTTCCAGGAGGACGCCAGAGAGCCTCCTCTGCTGGGCCGCACGTGCCTGAGCGGGCTTCCAGGGCTGGCATCCGTTGCCCCTCCCTCAGCCTGGCAACTAGGCAGGACCAGCCCCCAGGGATCGGGGGATGCACATGGCACCTTGGCAGTCACCTCTACCAGGTGACCAACACACAGCTTGCTCGGGCTGCAGGAAGTGACACAACCTAATTGCACTCATCGGTCTCGACTTCAGCGCTCCTCCCAAGGCCAGTTTTTTCCTCCCTTCACGCTGCCATCAGATCTTGGTCTTTCATGCCACCCCCTTAGGCTTGTCTGCGCCCACACGGGGTTGGGGTCCTTCACCTCTCCTTTCCCCAGGACCTCATCTCCAGCAGGCAAGAGCCTGGGGCCTCAGAAGAGAGGAGGGCAAATTTCCCCTGCCTGGTCAGCTTCTGCCCCACGGCCACCCCAGAAGGACAGTAAAGGCCCTTCTAGAGAAAAAAGGAGGTGGCATGTTGGAAGCCCAGCACGGGCTTTGCTGGCCCCACTGAGAGCCGCGAGAGAGAAAACATGGCATCACTGGGCCTCAGACGCTGCAGATTTAGATAATCTCATGATGAATCTCTCCACCCCCTCATCCTTCCCGCTGCTATTTCCTTGTATTCGCTCCAGCTGGACTCGTCTCCAGTTCTGGCCCCTCTGCTTCTGCCTGGCGTCCAGGTCACTGGGTTGGCTGGAAACGCCTCGCTCGGAATTGTCTGTGGCCTTTTACAGCCAGCTTCAATCTCTACTGCCGTGCCCCACTCAGTGTGCTCCCAGGAGGCTGCCCGCTTAAAGGCCAGGGCAGCAGGGCAGGCTACATGGGCACTGCCTCCGACCCTCAGCCTGACCTTGAGAAAGTCAGGGTGCCACGCTTGGTTAGCCAGCTGCACGACACATGAGATCAGAAGCTTCACTCAGAATCCCATTAACATTTCTGGACCGACAGCTCAGCAGCCCTAACCCTAACGTGCTAAGGCTCTGGCCAGAAGAGCCTTTTGGGGAACAATATTAGGGGTACGCTGGCAACACCTGGAAAAGGTATACACTCACCAGTTTTGTACCTTCAGCCCTGAAACCATCATGGTTCAGAAGAAGACGGCTTTCCCTAAGTTAGTTCTTTGTTATAAGGCAGCTGTCCGTAAGGAAAATTCACCGAGTACCTGCTTGGGGAATCCTTGACTACCCAGGGTGACTCCATGGGCCACGTGGCAGTGACACAGTGACACAGAGTGTCTCTGACGGGGGCTGCCACTCAGTCACCTCCCTCACTCAGCTTAGTTACCAAAAGTACCCAAGTATCTGCTGTGATTCATAAGAATTGAAAAATGAAACAAAATATTTCAAGTTTCCAAATAGAAGGGACCAGTGAAATAAATATGAAATACCCATCCAGTGGAACACTATCAGCCATTAAAAAATCACGTTGTCACCCTTAGTACATGGAGGCTGTGAGGACCCTCATTCTCCTAAGTTAGAAATTACGGTACACGCTGGTATAACCCACGTGGGTTGTTACATATACAAAACAGATATGCCAAATAGCCTATGGGGGTCATGTGGTCCTGTATTAATATTACATTCAGATTCAACCATAGTTATTCAGGTTCAACCCATTGCAGTTATTTATAAGACCAAACTACTGTAAAGAAATTAAATGAATTTGGATGTGCCGATGCAATGGAATAGCACGTATCTCTACAAAAAGACTGAGGACGTGCTCTCAGGACTCCAAGTAACCTGCAGGGGGATACGAAAAAGTACAGAATGATGTGTGTGACATAGTTCCACATGTGCAAAACGGAGGAAAAACAAGAAAATAGATTCCTATTTTACACATAATTTGTTTAGCCCTAATTCGTAAGGACACGGATTAACAGTGGTTACCTGTGTGGTAACGGAGGCGGGGGCAGGAAGAACCTGCAGATCAGGGGCAGGTGTAGGAGGAATTCACACGCAGAGGGGGCCTCAAAAGTGTGTACGCATTTCCCGAAAGGAAAAGAACTGTATTAAAACTGTAATACTCAATATATACTGATAACAAAAGATGGATACAGGTCATGTGTATACATTCTTTTGGTACCCCAGTATATACACACACATACCTCACTAAAGTTTATATACAAACTTATTTCACACCAATATATTATATACTTATATATACTTTAAATAAAAAATTTATTTTACATATATTATATGTATATGTGTGTGTGTGTGTGTGTGTGTGTATATATATATATACACACACATATACAAACTTTGAGGTATTACTTACACACCACAAATGTCACCCATTTTAAGGTACAACTCAATGACTTTTAGTAAATGTACTGACTGGCACACCCATCATGGTACCCAATTTAAGGTATTCTCATCACCCCAATAAGATCTCTGGGGTCCATTTACAGGTAATTCCCACGCCCAAGCCCAGTCCCAGGCGGCCACTGGTCTACTTTTTCTCTCTGCAGACTTGCGCCTTCTGGACGTCTCGTACAAATGTCCTCATGCAAAACGGGCTCCTTCGGGTCTCGGTTCTTTCACTTAGCATGTTGTTTTTGAGGTTCACTCGTGCCGTAGCATGTGCCAGCGGCTCATTCCTTCGTACTGTGGGGTCTTCCACTGCATGTGCGGGCCGTGTACCATTTACCCACTCATCCGTGGACACACATTTGGGTTGTTTCCACTTTTTGACTGTTTTTTTTAAATGCTGTTTGCTATGAACATTTGTATACAAGTTATGTGTCTGTATTTTTTGAACCATGTGGATATATCACCTATAAAAAAGTGTTCCATGTTGCAAAAGGTGAGTTAACGGGCACATACAGTTTTATAACAGAAAGTGGCAAAATAATGTGTGCGCACAGAATGACTGGATTCTGCTGAACAAATAAGTACATAAAAAAGCTTCCCGGGCACAAAGCCTCAGCGTTAACAGTGTTGTCTCTGGGTCATGGGATGGTGGATAATTTATGTGTTTGTGTGCTTTTCCGTATTTCAACAAATTTTCTACTGTGAATATAAATTACTCTTGTAATCAGAAAAAAAAAATAACAACAATATCATTAGGAGAAAAAAACAACCACCTTTGCATTAAATTTCTTCAGGGTCTTCATCTGTCTGCTATAGAAAGACACCTTCCCAAAAGTGTACGAATGGCAGAGGGGAGGGTGCAGCCCAGGTCTGCCTGCCTGCCTGTCTGTCTGTCTGTCTGTGTCTCTCTATATATATATGTATGTAACGTTGGTCACCGCATCCAGAAAACTGCAGATCCCCCAATAAATACCAATCAGTCGTGGAGATGCCGAGATCGGTCTCCATGGCAACGTGACAAGAGCACGACACCGTGTGCGCACTGGCCCAGCATGGAGATGGCCCAGCAGGAAGAATGCCTGCCTCAAACAGCCTGAGCTTGCCCAGGGACCCTGGTGTTTACTGCGTGGCAATGGGATCGGGCTTCCCAAGGCTCGAGAGACAGACATCTCTCTAAACAATGGAATACGATAGTCTCAACTGACCACCCTGATGGTGGGTTCCCTGAGCTGCCGTTTCTATTCATACAGCTGCAAACAGATGTCATGATTCGATGTTTTTAAGACCTAAGAGCCAAGTGTCCTTCCTCCGTGTTTACCTCATGCAAAATTTCATCATATTGCTTCATAATTACTCACGTGCCAGGTCCCTTACATTTGTAGGACCTGGGACAAGAGAATAATGAGAAGCCCCCATCTCACATGTCTGAAGATTTACAAGTTATAGAAGCAAGCTAACACGCTGTTAAACATACTCTCAGAATCACCCCAAGGGCCAGGTCTGCATTTATGCGTCTCAGGCTCCTTGGCGTGGTGAGTTAGGACATGATGGCCAGCCCTCAGCCTGCCCCCTGCTTCAACCCACAACAAAAGAGGCCTCGTGCACACCTGGCTCGAGCCGCCCCACATTCCCACTCCCCGCTGCCCCCAAACATAGCCTCCTGGCCAGTCCTAGACTATGCAGAGCACACACCTGTAGTATAGCCAACCCTCAGCACAAAAGACCGACAAAGACCACGTGTCCCGGAGGTGGACCGAAAGCCATTTTGGTACGAAGTTCTGGTTCAGACGACTGAAACATGACCCAGAAGAGGGGTGGGGGACAGGCTCTGGGTGGGCCCTTCCTGTGGTCCCTGGACTCCCGGCAGCTGAAGGAGGGCCCTGAAAAGTATGGAGTCCCTCTTGCCCAAGGTGAGGGCTACTGGTCTATATTCCCACTGGGCTGGCTTTCTTGACCGCGGCATCAGTGACATTTGGGGCCAGATAACTCTTTGTTGGGGGAGCTATCAGTAGCACCTGCCTTCAATGTGACAACCAAAACTGTCCCCACACAGGTCCTCTGGGGGGGGACAAGTCACCCCCAGTTGAGAACCACTGAACTAGACAATAAAGCTTCTGAGAGCAGGAAGTACAGCTGCTTTACTTAGTGGCAGACTGCATGGCATGGAGCAGGTGCCCGATGACTGAGGGGTGAATCAATGAACCAACGTCTGCTCATGACGTCAGAGGCATTCTTGAAAGACCCCGTTTTCCTGGTGAGGACTATGAAATAGTGGTGACCAAGAGCCATCCTTGATCCTCGGGGTATAAACAATGAATGTGGGGTATGGAGGGAACAGCAACAGGAGGCAGGAACACTGCACCCGACTCCATGATTGGACAGCTCGCTCTGCGCGCCGACGGCAGAGCTGACCGGAGGAGGCCCCTAAGACATGCATTTCATAGTCCCATCTTCATGTACCAAAGCTGCCCGGGTTAGGAGAATGAGGGCGGCGCCAGGGCTCTAAACGTACGCAGACACTCCCATGGGACCTGGCAGGACACTAAACCCCTCAGGTGGGCTCTGACCTGCAAGGCGCTGATCACAACTTCTCGTCACCCCCCCCTCACTCCCGTCATTCACTCCGCCTGTTGTCACGAACGGGGTTTTGTGGAGTCTCTTCCATCAGCCAATAACGCTGACCGCTCCCGCAAGCCGTGTCCCGTCCCCAGCGCCAGCGGCATCCACCTCTGTTTCCTTTGTAATAGACGAAGCGCTCCCTGTATGCCTCCCCCCCGCCCCCCGTCCCCAGCGACCGGGCATACAGGGGTCTGTCCAGCTGGGTTTGGGTTGGGCGGCACTGCTGGGGCACTCGGTGATGTCTGTATGAGGAAACGGGGTTCTGATGGAGCCCTACACTGGAGCAAAGTGTCTGATGGGGACCATTCACTGGCACCAAGGGGACCCAGACTTGCTTTCAGATCCTGCTCGGGCTTCAGTTTTCCCTACACGCGGCAGGTCTACAGTGTGGTCCAACCACCCCTGGTGGTCCTGACAGCCTATCAGGAGATCCCCGAGTCAAAAGTATTTTTTGAGGAATACTAACATGGCTTGTGCGTTTTTCACTCTCCGTCTCTCACAGGCAAGCATGGACTTTTCCAGTGGCCAATGCATGAGGACATCACTGCTCCGATGGCTCAGTAAAATGTGTATGCGCTTGTGGTCTCCAACGTTTCGCAGTTTGAATTTCAATCGCAGTAAATACAGGAGGATATAACCCCTACAAGCAAAAGCTCTCTGAGGTCCCCATAACTTTTAAGAGGGGAAAGGGGTCCTCAGAACAAAGAGTTTGAGAACCATGGCCCTAGGCAATAATGCTGGTCGCCTTGCTACATCACTGAAAGATGGGAGCGGAGGAAAAATATTTGCAAGACCTTTCTGAGAGGTAGAGAAGTTACCGAGTATAAAAATAAGTGGTTTTTCAGAGTTTTAGAACAGGAGTGTCACTGTGACATTTTAACAGCAAAATGTTCCCTAGGTTCTTTGAGGTGGAAAAAAACAAGTCTAGAAAAAGAAAGCAGAAGTATGACTACTTGCAATAAAAGCAATACATACTAGGTACCGCATTGCTTGTTGGGAGGTTTACTGATGATCTGATTTGCATTTGGACTAGTTTCACCTCAATCCTCCAAATGATCGAATAATTGGCTCCATTTGTTCGCATCTCTGGGAGTGTCCAGGGTGTGCAAAAAAAATTAGAGGGAGAGTGGCCAAAAGGACGTTTGTATTATTTATGCAAAGGGAAGGTAGAGCATCGGAAGCTTATAATTTTAAACTGAACTGCAATTTTGAGATTATCAGTGGATTTCCATTAGCCAGGCTATAGAATCAGGGTATGATTATCAACCGAAGAGTTTCTTTTTTTTCTTTTTCTTTCTTTTTTTTTTTTTTAAGGAGGGTGCAGCGCACAGGGGCCGATGTGGGGAACAAACTGGCGACTTTGGTATTATTAGCCCCACGCTCTAACCACCTGAGCCAACCGGCCACCCCTGGAGGCATTTTTTTAAAAAAACAACATGTAAGCAACAGCACTGACCAGAATAAACAGACAAAAGACCCCATTCTCCCAGCTTTACCACCAATCCTTCCATCACTTCTGATTTTCCCTTTTTAAATTTCTTGACTTCCTTTGTCTGCCCCCTCACATAATAAAGACGCTATTTTCTGCCCCTCCCACTCACACCAGCCCGGTACTGAGGTGTTGTGAGCACGTGGCATCCATCGCTCATACCCTCAGCACACCCAGAAGGGGTGTACGAATATTACGTCCATTTTTCAGATGGAACCACAGAGACATCAACAAATCAACATGGCCGATTGCTAGCCAGGCAAAACCAAGATGCTTCCCACTCATAACGGACTGGGGGGTCCCCCGAATCCTTGTTTGAGGGGCACAGGCTGGGAGCTGATGGGGGTGGAAAGAGGTGGTGGAGGACATGCTGAAGACCTTTCCAGAGAAAGTGGTAACTCCTGCTTTTTGCAACAATCATTTCTAGAAAGTGCCTGCCCTCACCCATATCAAAGAACATGAATTTTCTTAATTAACAACAGTAATAATAACAATAGATAATTCAAGGAGAGGTCAAGAGCATGTTACCAATAAGAAAAGTTTCCTGAGTTCAAGGCCGGGGCAGCTAAATAATGGAAAGTGAACTATCATCTAAAGTCCAGCCCGTTCTCTACAGCCTGCTTCCATCTTCTGTGCTATAAATAATTCAGAGTTTTCTTTTTTTTCTTAAATATCACAAACCAAGTTGGAATCTTTATGTGAAGGATTCTGCTGTGTCCCTCTCTCCCTCCTCCTCTTCCTCCCTAGCCAGCCCAGGAAACTCCCAGGAGAAAGACCCCTCAAGCTTTAACATTTATTCTTTGACATTTCAGACTATTTGTTAGGCAGAGCTGCCTTCTGGAGATCAAAGTCGGAAAATCTTGCAGAGAACTCCCGCTTGGCCCTGTCCAACTGTGACAGAGAGGGTCTATTAACCCCCACGCATCTGCTTCCTTCTTCATCCAGAGAAACCCACCAGCCCTTACCCAAGAGGGCCGCTATCTCTCTCACTCTCACCACCTTCCCCTTGCTTTCAAGGCTCCCAGCATTCAGGAGGGAACAAAGGTCATTCTTCCCACATGATACACCAAGACACTCAGCAGAGAGAGACAGACCCACGGACCAAAAGATGTCCCCCAGTAGGAGACAACAGTGACTCACGGGGACATGGCAGCTTGGGGTACCCGTCAAGGTGGGGTCTTTTATCTGAGGATGTTAAGCTGAGAGACAAACATGGAACAAGGAAAGGTAACTTACCCCGTCATTCCGCTAGCAGTGCTGGGCCTGGGCTCCAGGTCTTCAGGTCTGTGTGCTACCACTAGTGATGTCACCTCCACCAGCCCAGAAGGTGGCGAGGGAGTGTGGAAGTCTTCAGCTCTTACGTGAGATGACTTACCGTTTTCTCCTGAGCGATCGCAGGCGTACCGCAGACCAGCCCCCAGATCACTTCTGCCGCTGTGCAAAGCAGAGGGCAGAAGCGGGGCCCTGAGCCTGCAGTTGGGCCAAGGCGCTGGTATCGGGGTGCTTGTTTCGCTTGGCCTACGAAGGCCGATGGGTGATTACCATCCTGCTTGGTTCTTCTTTAAAAAGCTCTGACCACACCATTAGCCAGTGTTTCCTAAGTGTGTGTGTCAGTCGACTAGTAGGTATGAAGCAAAGAGCATTCTCTGTTCGATTAGATTTGCAAAGCAGTAGGACAGACAGGTTTATTTTAAAGCAGGGTTTCTCAGAGCCTATTATATCTTAAAGTGCATCGTGACTCTGGAAGAGGCAGCTGTACCACGCGACAGTCTCCAGAGTTATTTGACACACTCAGCACCTCGTGAGACTGAAGGGAACCACTGCCGCAGCCAACGGAAAGGGGGGCACTTGATCCTTACGACCTCATTTATCTAATAAATGGAGTGAGAGGAGAAGGTTTCTCTGCAAATTAGGGATTTCAAATGAAGAGAGAACCATACTGCGGACACTGAAGCTTTGCCCAGAAAACGGATCGATTCACATGGAACAACGGTTGGTCAAGTGGTCGAGCCAGTAAAAGGATTACAATGACCGAATGTGCAGTGGAGTGACTCTAGTCTTCTTAACGACCCGATTGGCCATTTGGTATTAAAAGTATGAGGCCGCACTCGCCTGCTAAGGCAGCAAGAAATGTCAAGTTGACAGCCATAAAGATTGAACGATTCCATGAGTCATTCAAACACGGACTCAACATTTAAATTCTCCCAGGAAGGACATTCTCAGAATCCACTGTCTTGGTGGTGCCTCTTCTGCTGCTCAGACTGTGGGAGAGAACAGACTCGGCTCTCACTGGCCGGCTCTGAAGTGAAAGGCTACGGTCCAGAGCGGAGGCCCCCAGCGTGGAGCAATCAGGGACAGTCATGGAGCCTGGCTGTGTCTTCTCGGCCGGGCTGAGCTGTCACACTAATGCCCGTGACAAAAATGGTTTTGAGATTTCTCCTCAGGCTCTCTGTCATGTGAGTTTTCTTTCAGAATTAACAGCAAGGGCATGCTGACACTTGCACGTATACATAATACATTGGCTGGACTTGGTTAGCATCTAGCCTGTCTTCTGGAATTTTCCTTCTTCCTATGATTGCTTGTAGGAGGACCCTGGACTGTAGGACTGGCTCTTCTTGACTTGGCAGCAGGAGGGCAGATTGTGGAGACTGCTTGTCTGGCCAGCGCTGACAAAAACTGGAAATTAGAGAGCCTTGTAGGTCGAGGGGTCTCCTGTGTCACGGGGTCTAACCCCTGTCAGCTTCAAACTCCAGGACTCTCCATGTCATGTGTTCCCAACATCCTCAAGAACCTGGCTGTGCGAGGCCAACATTTCCCGAGACCTGTGCCGCTGGTAAGAACCGTGTACTGACTCTGTAGACAGATGTCATCCCCCTAATAGCACCTGTGAACACGCCCCCAGCCCCACTCCCTCTCTTTCCCTGAGAAGTCCATCTGGGGGTCAGGAGTGCATGACATTTGGTCAGGGCTGTTTCAAGCCTTGCAGAGTAAAGAACAGTGTGATGTGATTCTAACACAACTCAAGGACTGAAGCGGACCAGAGCTAGTGGGAGCTTCTGAGTAAAATAGTCAGGCATTTCAGAGCTCCGTAAGAGAGGTTATCCCTGGGCCACATGTGACAGCAATGGGCTCACTTTACCGGGAATACGTCCTTGTCCTTCTCACTGCAGAATGAACTTGGGACACGAGAGGGGAGACCAACCATCTCTTTTTAAGAGAAATAGGCCAATTCCTCCAGTGAGGCCTCCAAAGGCGGAACCAGGCTTCATTTTGTTGCCGTGGTAACACAAGTGGGCAGCAGAAACTGAGAGGAAAGGAGAGCCACGAGGACAGTTGTGTGTCACTGTTAGCCACCAAGCGCCCTGGTGTCGCTGACCAGTCAGGCTTGGGGAGCTTTTCTGAGCTGACATCACGCTCTGTCCTTCGAGTTCTGATGAAGCCACAGTCAGGGCCCACAACCCTAGACCTCACGCCTTGGGGCAGCCTCACTCCTTGGTCGTCAGGCCTCCCCACAGCTGAGTGGGGAGTCCTGACACCCCCCCCCCAAACTCCGGCATCACTTACAGGGGTAAAGGGACAACTGTTCAGAGTCTTTGACTCTCAGAAAAGCCAAGCTCCATTCTTCCTGCCTCGCGCCCCACGCACTCTGCCTTCAGCTCCCTCCACAGCACACAGGGTCTGAGCAGCTCCTGCCTGCACGGGCTCCGGGGGAAGCATGTGAGCCTGAGATGCCCCGGGTGATGCCACTAGGAAACTCACGCATCTCCTGTTTTCTAGGTGTGCACGTCTCCCCAAAGCCCTCCGCCAGGATTGCTACACAGCGCTGGCTGTTCTCTGCGAACTGGGTGACCCTGCCTTTCTGCTCTGCCAGAAGCAGTTGCAAACTCCTTTCCAAACTGGACCTGCACAGGCCTGGCCTTGCCTTGGGCTGGAGGCCTTTGACACAGAATCTGAGCCATCCGCGTCCCTCCTCTGTGTCCCTGTAGGGTCTGTGCTTCTCTGAGACCCTCCTGCCTCACAGGAGCCAGCATGCCCCCAAAGCTTCCTCCTTCTCCCCAGTTCTCCCCACCCCCCACGGCCCTGGAGCACGCAGAACACCTGAGCGAGGCACTCACAGCCACCAGAAAGCCAGGTGTGGTGAGACCTGACCCTCTCAGCTACATAGCCAGACATTTCATGACAGAAGCGGAACGTGTCCTGATGGAAAGGGACACAAATGCAGAGGTCTTAGACTTTATCCCCAAGCTGCAGGAATCTCCCTGAGTGAGAGCTTTAATCCCACGGGGAAATGGGATCATGTCACGGAACTTGTACCCGCTGAGTAGAAGGCACTGGGGTTAAAATCCTGTGCAAATGGGCCTCAGAATCCTCATGAAACTTCTGAATCATCCCCGAAGCAGAGAAGGGACCTTATCTTTTGCCAGGACGTCTCCTTCAACCCTCTTTTGAGTTCAAGCGGGGCTGAAAAAGGAGTCTCACTGAGCTCTGGGAATATGCTGTCAGATCTAGACTGAGGTTTTTGGGGGGAGGTGGGAAGTGCTTGGGGCAGTAACAGATTTCTAAAGGGAAATGCAGAACCAGAGCCACGCAGGGAGAACTGGAGGTACAGGCGGCCCCACGCAGCACCAGCACGACAGCGGGCACAGGCTGTGTGGTCCCTGAACGGCTCCACACCTGATGTCACCACTGTCCTACACCTTCTTAAGGGCACAGTGAGGCCCTCAGTCTCCAAGCTTCAGGGACTGGGGCTCAGAATCAGCGTCTCAAGCACCCACTCCAGAATGAAAATTCAGAGTGCACGGCAACCACACTGGGTTCACGGCCCTCATCAGCGTGAAGCTCGACCGCCAAAGCCCATAGGGCCAAACGTGAGCTTACGGCCCACAAAGACGCTGTGAAGTCCTGCAGGGGAGATTCCAAACCCCGAAAGTCAGGGAGCTGGTCCCCTGAGCCTCCCTGCACGAAGCCAACCCAAGCCCCCGCTTCCTGGCGGGGTTCAGGTGTCCAGGTCCACCTGCACCAGCCCTCACTGCCCTGCAGCCTGTAATGGTGGGGACAATGCCGTGGGACTTCAAGACCCAGCAGGGAAACAGCGTCCTGGACACTAAACGCTGCTCCCCAGTCTCAGCGGGACTTTTCCTCACTGCCCTGCCATCTGCCATAGGCTCCTCCGCTGCTGCTTCAGACCTTCTCAACTCTTCTCCGATCGTGTCACTGGCAGCATGTGCCTTGTACGTTACAGGCAAAGGAGCAGCCGCCAGACAAGAATTCCCACGCTTCCTTACCCCCAAACCTCTAAGCCCCCGTCTTTGCGTCTTTCTTCCTGCTACGCCGGGAGAGCGCTCCCTGCATGTAGCTGGTGCCACCTCCCGAGGACGGTGCTTTTCCCTCATCTTCTCAGAGACCATGTCTGTTCACCATCTCTCCTCCCAGGCTCTATGCATGGAAACAAAACAAGCTTCTGTCCCTCTCCTACTCACAAGGAAATGCTCCCTTCACCCCATGCAGTCCAATGGCTCCAAGGACAGTCCTCATCCTTGGGGCACCCTGTCCCAACCCTAGAACCACTGAAAACAAGAGAATGTAGAGCTGGGGCCACCCCCTCCCCAGGCTGCTCCAGAGAAGACAGGCTTCCATTTAGGGGTGGGTGGGGGCCCCAACCAAACTAGACTTAAACAGGAGATGAAGTGAAAGTAGAAAATGCACAAACTACCCTGATCAGCTCCCTGTCTGATTTCCACCGCGCGTTCCCCCCCTCTCCCACTGCCTCACCCCTACTTCCTAGGCAGAGCAGCTCCAAGCAAGCCGTGTGCGGCCCAGCGGAGGGTCTAAGCCCAGCCAGGAGCCTGTCCCCAGGCCCTGCCGTCCACTCTTGCTCCAAATCTCCCACATACACAGTCCCTTCCTCCTAAAAGGAAGACATTGTAAGTTACAGAAGACATTTCAACCCTTCGACCTGTGTCAGGGCCCAGAAACCAAGGCAGAACATGTGCCCAGTGAGCAGTCTCAGGAGGACCCCAGGACTCTTCTGCGTCCCCCCTTCTGGCAGCCCACGAGACCTGCCATGAGGGTTTGCCCACCTGTGTGTGTGTGTGTGTGTGTGTGTGTGTGTGTGTGTGTGTGGTGGGGGGAGAGGTGTATATGGGGGTGAGGATGTGTCTGATGAGCAGGACGGCCTGTAAGCCTAGAACCCCATCTTCCTCTGGGCAAGATCACCTCCCTAAGAGCCACAGGGAAGAGACAAAACCACTCCCATCCACGGCTTGCTAGGGCACCAAAGAAAAAGGATCCCTCAACCCCACTCCCAGACTCGTCCCTACACCTCAGCTCTGAAAACAGGATCTGTCAGCCTTAGCTGCTAGGATAACACAACAGTCCCCCAGCCGCCAAGGAGGCAAGAATCACAGTGGCCTGAGTAGTGCCTGGGGGACTCGGGTTTGAACTTTGCTTCTGCCTCTTGTGCTGTGTGACTCTGGGTGAACAATTCCACCTCTCTGTGCCTCTAAATCCTTCTTAGTAAGATAAGGAAACACTTCACACTGAATGCACTTGACCTATCTGGAGGGGTCTCAATAAAAGCAAACAATGGAACAGATTGTAAATACCTTTGCAAACAGGACCAGGCTAAGACACTTCTTTAAAAAAAACGTAACAGTAAACTAGGGGAAAAAATATGGGTAGACTGAGGTTTCTGTATTTTTAATATTTTGTTTTGCAAAACTGCCAAATAAGAGGTCTAATCCAGTCATTTCATTAGAAAATAAAGTGTTTATTAAGAAACTATACACTGAACACTCCTATAAGTCTCTGTGGAAACACAACGCCCCATTGTCATAGCACAAGGTGAGGAAAATGGCAGAATAGAAGATGCTGAGATGGATGGAGCCTGGGAGGCCGGAAATGAGGTCATGATTTACAATAATTGAAAACCATCCTCCTCAAGCTTACTCCTTACAGCACACTCAGGAGGAGGTCCTGGCCCAAGGGCTGGCAGGACAGCATGGGGACCAGCCTGACGTGAAACGTGGGGAGCAGGAGGGCGGGAGCTGGGAGGGGCTAGGGAGACACACAGCTCAAGGACCAGGGGAGAAGCTACATCCCCGTGGGGAACTCCGGACACCCAGGAGCCTGGGAGGCCACCCCAGACGCTGGGCAAGAACTCGGAAAGCTTCGCGTCTCTAAATCCCACTGAAGCGCCTGCAGAACCAGGCTGGGAACCTGACATGAAGAACCGCCATCCACAGGAGCCAGGACACAAAACTCGAGATGGGGATCTCGACCCCCAGTACGTCTACTGAAGGCAGAGACTGTTCTCTAACGTGGTGCGTCGCCACCCGAACCGCTGTGGGTGAAGGCCCCCACCGCTGTGTCCTCAGAGCTCCCCGGAGGGGCCCCTGCTCCATGCTCTCCACCATCAAGGACGCAGCCTGTGCTGACGTCACACAATGGGGGTACCACGGGCAAGGGTCGCTGAGTCCAGCCAAAGCCCACTCGGCCAACACGGCAGCAAATCTGAGAGACGCTCGGGCCCTACAACTGTGCCTTTCCTATCATGCCTGTCCCTCTCCCCAGGGGGTCAGGTTGAAAATGGGGGAAACAAACCCCTCTTTGGGAGAGGGTGGCCATAGAGTAAGGCAGGAGTCAAAGCAAGCAAGGTAAACACATATATTGACCAGAGAACAGGATGACACTTCCACTGGTGCCATGAGAGGGGCTGAGGAGGCCAATTTCTACTTCTCTTCCCCTTCAGTTCCTCTTCCTTGAAATGGTGATTCCACTGGGTTCCGAAAGTTCTCAGTCAAGATAAGCGCAAGTGGGAAGAGAGCCACTCCCAGGCTCACGGACTAGCACGAAGGGCCGCGGTCCCTGGGTCCCCTGGGCCCCTGCGGTCCCAGTAGGATGGCCAATCCCTAGGCAAGACCTCCTGCAGCCAGCCAAGCGTGTCACAACTGCAGGTCTAGGGGCCAAGGGAGGGTCCCGGAGAATTCCTCCTCGCCAAGGGGTTTTCTAATCCCACTCACTGTGAGCCGTTCCAGAGAGAAGAGGAAGTAGGGGAAAGTGTGTCCAAAAAAAAAAAAAAAAAGTATGGTTTTCTCCACCAAAAAAAACGTATAGAAAATGACTGGTTTCCATCCTCGCCTCTGAGACCTAATCTGGTGCCGACTTGGGCCTGGCTCGCCCTCCTCTCACCGCGCCGTCTCCACCTCTGCTTACACGCTCTTCCCCACAGCAGGCTGCCGGCGACAAGGTGACTAAGAGGTGAGCCAGGGGACCCCACGCTTCCGAGCAGGGCAAGTGAGGCCGGAGCGCGGCTGGGCTTCCTCAGGCCGTCTTGTGGTGGTTGGGTTGTTTTTGTAAAGCAAGAGAATGGCTAGCGTGTTTTAAAGATGGTTCCTGGTGCACAGGTTTTTAATTCTCTTTATTGGCTCTAAAGATGGTGGCAGGAGCTGCCTCGGAGGCCGGAAAAAAAGGAGCACAGTGACGATTGGAGGGAAAGGGCAACCCTGCCAGTGGTGGATGGGGAAAAACACCCGCCTTGTGGTGGTAAAGGGTGTGGGCACCGGTGGCTCATGCAGTTTCTACTTAGCATCCCCGGATCCAAAGCGAACAACGCCTAGAGCTTCCAACCTCTCAGAGAGCCCAGCCTACCCAGGTGGCATCGAAACAGGGAGGCTTAAAAGGAGTTTTTAAAAGCCATGACGTCCTTTGCTGAAATAAACACTGACATCCTCAACATAGACGCCATGGTTAAGAGGCTTGGAATGTCCGGGAAGGCTTATTGGATTCAACATAATTTCTCTGAAACCTATAAAACACAAAAACAAACAAAACAAAAAAACAGAAAAACAGAAAAAAGCAAAATAAAGTAAAAACCAAAACCCCCCAAGAAGATCAAAACTAGAAGGGGAAACAGAGGGAGCTGGGACGCGGGGAAGAACTGGAGATACGGGCACAGATACATTGGAAACGGCTAAATGAACTGGCAGCAAAAGGAATGGGAGGAGGAAACGAACGTGAAGCCAGGCACGGCCAGAGGAATGGGAAACACTCCACTTTGCTGCAGCCGCCACTGGACTGAGGAAGGGAAGGGAGCAAAACACAGGGCTTGGCCTCGGCTTGTCCTGGCAGGGCAGGCGCAGCCTCGTCAGTGAGTGGAGCCCCTGAGGACGAGCCATTGGGGGTGGGGATGGGGCATCACTGCCAGGGTGAGCGAGGGCTAAGGGGGGGGAGGAGAACGCTTTCTCAGAACTCACACTCCCCGGGGGACACTGGGGGGCCATTTCTAACCCTAGAGCTGGCATTACACAGACCACCGCTGACCACACCGGGGCGCGGGGGGGCGGGGGAGAGCACTGCACTCCCAAGCCCCCCCCCCTTTCTCTTTGCCTTTCTCATCCATGTCCCAGGTCAGTGGAAGGAAGGCTGAGGAAATGAGAGCACATCTCAGCCTCCTCGTGATGTCAACTCTTACAGGGGACGAACTGCCCTGGAGGAGTGGCACTGCTGGCCACCAGGCCTCACGCAAGGAGGCCTCTGTGACAGCTCAGCTCCTCTCTGGCCACATGCCGTGGACTGCATGAGGGCGCCCAAAGAGTGGGTGCTACTGGTCAAATCTCCAAAGGGAGGCTTCTCAGTCAACATCAGGTCAAAATGACATTGGCCAAATAAGGGCTGCAAAGAGTGTGTGTGTGTTCACGTGTGTGTGTGTGTGTGTGTGTGTGTGTGTGTGTGTGTGTGTGTCTGCCGTGTCAGGAAAGCTGTGTGCAGGCCTGTGGACGGCACATGGGCAGCGGGAGGTTGGGGGTCTGATGGGGGGAGACAGACTTGGTGGCACTGAGACTTTCCCTCCTCCTGACCAAAGCAGTGGCGCCACCGTGGGTGTTGGGAGCCCCCTCTGCAGGGAGTAGGTCAGATTCGTGAAGGGGAGGGAACCGTCCTTGTCTATGATGCCACGTTGAGAGGGAGGCGCTGATTCAAGCTGGGCTGTTTCCGCGATGGCTTCCCCGTGCGGAACTCGGAGGTGGAAGGGGAGGCAGGCTAGTGGTCTGGGCCCCCTGCCTAGAGGGTCTGTGACACGACTGTTCCTCTCTGGGCTTTCACATGTCCCTCACGCAGGCCCTGAAGCGTCCCCCCCTGCAGACTCTGTAACCTAAGGGATCTTACTCATCCCCTGTCCTCTAGGACACATGGGGACTCACTCAGGTGTTAAGACATTAAGAACCAACACTGGTGGGGGAGGGGTCTGTTCTGCATTCAAAAGGCAAAGGAGGAGACTCACCATGTGACCTTGGGTAAGACACTTCCCCACTCTGGACCTCGGGCTCCTCATATATATAGTGAGTTGATGGGACTAGATGGTCTCTATTGTCCTTCAAGTTTAATATCCCATGATTGTCTATGTTTGAAAAGACCCCTGGCAGAAGAGGCAGACATGGGGGAATTAATGGTCAGTATTGAGCCCCAAGAGCAAAAACATGGGGAAGTTTTTTCTTGAGTGCGTGACGCCGGGAAGGGAAACCCAGGCGCTCCCAGCTCCAGCATTCGCACCGCTTTACCTGTGGGCGTTCCGCTCTCGATCCGTTACCCTCTAAGAACGGCACGGTGGCATGAAAGGACCGTGCAAGGGAGTCAGGGAAGCAACGTTTGTCGTCACCGGGAACGCTGTCCAGCCCTCTTCCTGACGTGCTCCCCACTGCGCGTCCTGGGCCAGGGCACCCTGAACGTGTGGCTGTCACTGCCATTCTGGGTGCCATTCCCAGGCTGGAAGGATGACGCTTAGGACTTGGGTGATGAGTCTGAAGGTCCCAAGACCCTCTTTCTGGCATTTTCTCTCCCACACGAGAGATTCAGCGAATCTCCAAGAGGGAAACAATCGACAAGAGTGAGTGAGGAGGAGACAAGAGGGGGTGTTTGGTTCCTTAAAACGTCCCTTGCCTTAGTTAGGGCATAAACAGAACCACCAAAGCGGCTGGTTCACAGCTGACCTGGGGACTACACCTCCCATGAAGAGACACCATTATAGCTCGAGAGTGAAATCTGCTGTGGAGGCTGCGCAGCTTCCGTGGGGCCTGGGAGGCTCCATGTCGGATCCATTAAAGGCAGGGCCAAGCCTGCCGCAGCCCCGGCCAAGGTCCCTGAAGCTGCTCCGTGAACACAAGCCTTTTCCCATATGAGTCGGGATCTGAAGTTTGTTTTCTCTGGAACTCTTTCCCAGGTGGAGCCTTTCCAAGATTCTAATGCTGAAGCCTGATAGCATAAGAGGCACTGCTCCAAAACCCTCCATTCCTCCCCCTCTTCCTCAGAACAATCCCGGAGCAGGAAGGAAAAGGCATCTGCGGGGGGGGGGGGGGGCAGGAGAGACCAGGACCACCATGGACAACAATGAATGGAGAAGGGACGGATGGGTGGCAGGAAGGCCAAAGAGGGACAAATACACGTCCAAAGAAGACCTTGCAGGCCACGGCCCACGGACCCACATCTAACCTTTCCCTCCATCTGTCGACAGCTGTCCTCAAAGGCATCCAGCACAAAGTTACTTGCAAGCCTTTGTAATTCAGAACAGAACCTGGTCTTCAGGGACTGTCTAGGTATATGTTTCCTGAGAAGCAAGCCAGAGACTCCGGGATCGTTTGGGGGAAGGAAGGCGAGGGGAGGAGAGAAGGGGCGCTGAGCACCCCGAGGATTGGATGAGAGGTTTTGGAGCCAATCCCACTGAGCCAAAAGCCGGCTAAGTCTTCAAGGGCAAGTACTTTAAAATCCACTGCAGCAAGACGAGGCCCAGCTCCTAGGGCTGCGCCACACAGAGGTGGCCTGGAGTTCCAAACCTTCTGTCCCCGTGACAGCCTCGCAGACCCTCACCAGCTCCCACTGCGGGCTTGCACCCCGGCCTGCACTCTGGCCTGGGCAGCCTAGAGCCTGCGGCCAGTCAGCACCGGCCTGTGAGACGACGTCCCGGAATCTCCTGCCTACACTCTTCACCCGGGCTGGGCATCTCCGAGCCTCTCTTTCTGCCCCTGCCTCTTCCTTTTGTTACCTGACAGGACCACTTCACTACCTAATTCCATACAGTGGTTTAGGCTATGGCCCTGAGAAAAGGCCCGACACCAAATGGAGCTCTGCGGGATTAGTTCCGACGTTTCCTCTTCGAATGTATTCGTTTGTCATCCGCAAGTCCCTACATGGCCGGAACGCTCAGCGCGGACACAGCACTGGCTGAGATACAAGCAGCCCTGGCGCTGAGGGCATGGGCGGCGTCACAGCAGGGCAGTGAAGGCACAGAGCATTCCAGAGCCTTGTCCAGAGAGAGGTGAGAGCAGGAGGGGCAACAGGACAGATGGCGGGACGTGGGGAGCCTGCTCTGCACCCCAACCCAGTCAGGGGCATTCTCGCCACAGCCCCCCAGCTTTCCCCAAGGAGTAAGAAGACGTGAAATGTTCTCAGCCTTGCTGTGCGAAGGCCTGGGCTAAAGAAGGGAGCCCCAAGAAATGCCCAGATAGGATCGTCCTATCCCCAGACACGTCACTGACCACCCTGGAGCCCAAACATCACTGCCTCAGTTACTTCAGTGGCCCCCAGTGTCTTTAAAAGGTTGACGGTATTAACTCCATCTTACATGTGGGAACACTAAGGCTCAATAATATCAACCACAACAAAAACATTCACTTTGTGTCCGAGTCTGACATTGACTCAAGCTCTTCGTAACCCCAAAGTCCTTACAATGAACAACTTTGCAATATGGCTTCCGTTTGTGACAACCAGTGTCCAGGAAAAGGGGGCCGAGGTGGAGGTCAGCAGCGGGGGGGGGGGGGGGCGTTCTGCACGGGAAGCAGGACTGTGAGTCTGGCTCCCTCTGCAAAGGGAGGCTGCAGGACGCGTCTCCCGGCCTCAGCCACAGCGTCCCTGGCCCCAGCCTGGCACGCACACGCGCAGGTGGCCTCCTCTCCTGCACTTGCCAGCCTCCCACACCCACCACTCACAGTAACACTTTGCAAGTAAGGAATCCCCAACTCTATCTGACACCAACTCCTTCTTTTTGAGGTTACTCCTGGGAGCTCACCTTAGGAAGGATGAAAAATAAACCTCATGAGTGAGAGATAATAACGGGTTTGGAGAGAAGAGCGATTATTCAGATACAGCCACACCCAAGCAAGAGTGTGAAACACCTGAGAAACTTCTGGGAAGTCGAGCATGGTGCTCAAAGGAACTGTCTCCCCAGCACCCCCTGCCCCACCCAGGTCACCATGTGAACAAGAAGGGACAGAAAAGAAGTCACTATGGTAAAGAAAAGCTCCCTCACAGACAAGCGTCTTTACCTCACGTTCTACGTGTGTGATGCCTTCCCAAGGTCATGGGAAGGTCACTGAGGCGTCCTCGTGGTCCTTGGGATATGGCTATGGTTGCTCTGCTCTATACCTTTGCCTCCCAATGTGGCTATTGCTTTTTTCAATCAAGTTCTTTCTTCTCCTGCCATCAGATTCAATGGAAAGCTGGCGGCCCTGACCCAGGTGGGTGAGACCCAAATGCCTAAGTTTGCTACTTACAAACGAGATGGCTGAAAATGCTCAGATCTTCTCCTCTGTGATTCTGAGGTTACAAACTTAACCAATAGGCCTTATGTGGCTCTAGCTTGTGCCTTTTTTCACATAAATATGGTTTTAAAAAATTTTTTGACTCAGTTGCCAGCATTTAAAACTTGGGAGATTTCACATTTAAAATGTCCCCATTCTAGCTTCCCTTGAAAATCCAAGAGTTCTGGCAATGCTCAGCCGACATTTCTCACAGGGATAACCAGCTAGAGAAAGTGGCGGCCACTTGCTAAAGACGGGGCACATGTTCCCCAGTTTACCATACGCCCCACCACTCACTATTACCTCCGCCTGACCCCTTCACTTACTTACGATACTTGCACAGTTTGTCTTAGCACTTGACTTTAAAACTTCACACTAAACATGAAGCAAGCACTAGGTTATCAGGCTGTGCATTAAAGACTAGGAAATGCCATCTCAGCAAGTGTCACTGACACTCTTACCACGCCCAAGCTTATGCTCCTCTGGCCATGCCTAGAATTATAAAGAGGTGACTGGAAACCTACACCAGAGGGACAAATTTATCTCAGAAAGCAGAGCTAGTTCAGGAACTGTCCTGTATGGCTAAGCACGTATGATGTTTGGAAATCAGGCTCCCAACAACAACACAAAAACCATGCTGGAGACCACTGACCATGCTGCTCCTGGGGGAAAGGTGGCACGTGTGTCATCAGCTGGCTATGCCTTCCACGTCCCTTGAGAAGTACAAGGCATTTGACCAACGGCTGTCAAGTGCCCGCTAACAGGACTTTTTGATCCAGTTGTTACGTTTCATGGGGCACGGTCTGCCCCAAGCTATCCCCGTGTCGCTATGCTAACAAACATGCCACCGAGGGGTCTATGGGATATTGAAATGTACTTCGACCTGCAATGTCCCTCTTGTATACTTCATGGCTAAGAGTGTTGCATCGAGACCCCCCAACTTCATTTCGCAGCACCTCTTCCTGGAAAGCTGCCTCCATCCTGCTGAGAACGTAAATGCTGAGACTCCCCCGCTCACATGCCAAGGCTGATTCCAGCTGCAGGCAGACCTCGGGGGGAGGGCGCTGAGCTCATGGAATCCTGCCCACCGGGAAGTCACAGAGGGAGGTTCCACAGCCGGCCGAGATAAAAGGTCACGGAACACTGAGGAAAAGGTCTGTCGTCCCTGAAGGACCAAGGACGGTGAAGGCTCTTGAGCCCCTTGCCTGATGGGCACGCCCAGGCTCCCCTCCCGAGGAGGAAGGCGTGCTGGGGGCTCCCTACCTGCCATGGGTCAGGCTGTCCCAACAGTCAGCAGGGCTTGGCTGCCAGGACTTAGTCTCAGAGGAAGGGAAACTCCTTCCACTTCATGACACGGATGGAGTCTTAGAATCCAACGACTCCATCAGGCATGGACTAAAATCAGCCCCGTGGCAAAAGCTGCTTACCGCTCAACAGGAACTACCTGAGGGGCAGTCTGCAACTCCGGACACCTCCTCTTGCTTGACTGAGCAGAGCGCGCCTCGGGTATTAATAACCTCTCTATCGCCATTCCCCGCCCTGCACTTCAAAATACTGTCTTTATATTCAGAGTACTTTTTTCCTTTCTTCTTTTTATTCTTTTCAAATGTTTGAAATACCTAATATACCAGAAAAGTGGAGAGAATATCGAAACAATATGCCCACTACCCAGTAGTAACCATTTACGATATTCTGATATCTTCCAGTTTTTGAGAGAAGCGTTGTATTGCAGCTGTGGCCGTGAACTCGCACGGTCCATCCAGACTCTGCTCCCTGACCTGCCCTCAGCAGAGGAAACCACTGCCCGGAAATAGACGGTTACCACTTCCAGGCACCTTTGAACCATTTTGTTACACAGGCATCTGTCCATAAGCAAATGACAGTACTGGTTTATCTAAGTTTAAACTTTAAAACCAGGAATGTTTTCTAGGTTAATCCATGTTGATACCTGTGGCTCCCATTCATTCATTCATCCCTTGTAACTCATGCATCTACGGTGTGAAAACACTACAAATTACCTGCCTGTTCTACCAATTGACACATATTTCCATGTTGACACTATTCCAAAAAAAGCTGCAATAAACATTATTACATAAGTCTATGCACATGTGTGAGTTTCTCTAGAGCAGTGGTTGGCAAACTTTTCCTGTAAAGGGTCAGATAGTGAATATGTTAGGCTTTGCAAATCATATAGTCTCCGTTGCCACTACTAAATTCTGCCACTGTGGTCGGAAAGCAGCCATAGGCAACATGTAAACAAATGAATGTGTTTCAATAAAGCTTTATTTACAAAAAGAGGCAGGAGCCAGATGTGGCCCTTGGCCCTTGGGCCACAGTTTGCCAACCTCTACTCTAGAGGCTGGGAGGCTAGAAATGGAGACTCCCAGACCCCACTGAATCAACGTCTGCATTTTCACAGCTCTTTAGGCTGTTTCTGGGCATAGAAATGTTTGGAGCACATCTAGCTCTGCAGAAGCCTCCAGAGCTAAATTCCTGCCCTTACTTTTTGCCTCCAGACTTGGAGCCCAGCATGAGAACGAATGTAGCTCCGCTTATGAACTTCTCGTATCTGTGCTATTTCTGGTCCATCAGGTTATTTATCGTTTTCAGGTCGAGCTCTGGGTTCTCCTGTTTTTCTGTCGTTGCTGTATGTTTGAGCAGAAGTGCACTAAAGCATGAACTCACTGCACCATCTTGACCAGAGCCCAATTATTTTGCTTTCTTTCTCTATTAGAGAAGAAAATGTATTTTCTTTGTTTCTTTAATTGGTGCCTTCGACTCTACCGCCATCTTCCTTCTTCAGTTACGTCCTGTCTCCCAAGCATCTCCCACCTGTCTTGGTCTCGTCCCCTTTCTGTAGAAACCTGTGGTCACCTCCATCGTTGGATGTGCGCATAGGTACCAAGCCCACGCGTGCCCACATCCAAAGCCTCTCTCCTAGTAAAGGACAGCAGTGTCCTCTACTTGACCTTGCCACTTGCTATTTTCCCGTTTCCTGTGTTCCTTTGGGTACCAACATCTCACAGAACACTACATGAGTTACAATGAATGATTCGACCCCAAGTGTAACCTCCACCATCTCTCAGACTGCTAACGCTCAATTTCCCACAATCCAGCTTCTACTCCCTCCACAGAAAATGCCCTCGTGAAGGTCACTGGTGGTTACCCCATGACCACATTTTCTCCATCCCTCTCCCCACCTTGATCATTCCACAGAGTGTGGCATCTTGGCCACCTCACATCCTCATGACACTTACAAGACTGCCACGCTGGTCACCTTTCCACCTTTCTGCTCCCCTTCTTTGCGCTGGCTTCTCTTCCTCTCACCCGACTACGCAGTGTGGTTCTCAGACCAGCACCAGCTGGGATCTTGCTGGAAATGAAAAGTCTCAGGCTCTCCTCCAAACCTACTGCGTCAAAACCTGCATTTTAACAGAATCGTCAGGCTGTGCCTCCGTGCACTGACGTGCGGGAAGTGCCACTCTCGTCACCTCCTCCCTCTCTGCATCTCCCCGTGCACGCCACCATCAATGTCACCTCCGGGGGGTGACATCTAACCGTGAACTTCAGCCACAAACTTTCTTTTCATTCTCACGAAGCCAAATGGCCAGTTGGCGTTTCCATGACTGTGTATCATGACCACAAAGTCAACATTTCTATAACCCCCATCCCGCACAATTTCCCGTCTGACAGACGGATTCTCTAATGTCACTAGTGTGCTTACCACTTCCCAGGCACGAACTCTTGGAGTCGCCCTCATTTCCTGCCAGCCTCTCCCTAACTCCCCATAGCTAATCAAACATCACATTTCAAGACTGGTTTTGCAGTGTCTCATATACACATACATCCTTTTGCTAGGTCCCCACTTTGGTAAAGCTTGGCAGAAAGCTCTGGAGACAGACTGCCTTGGCTTTCAAATCCTGGTTCTACCACCTAGCAGCTGGGAGTGACCTTAAACCTTAAGTAAATGATTTAACTTCTCAGAGCCTCAATTTCCCCGTCTGAAAGTGGGAATATCATTATCTACTTCACAGGTCCTGTTGTGATTTTTTTTTTTTAAAGCATCAGGTCAGTGCTTGGCACAGGAAACACACGACATGATGGAGCATCGGCTCACACGTCCTCATTACCCACGGCAATTTCTGAGTCACTGTGATGGGGCTTTGTAACACATTCCCGACGCCAGGCCCCGGGTTAGTCCATCTGACACACCATTGTCATGTGACATCACGAAGGCATCACATCCATGTTCAGAAACCACCAGTAACTTGAAAGTGCCTTCGCAGGAATCCCAAATGGCTCAAGCTGTCATCCTGGTCTTGCCACACACCACTTCCAGCCAACCATTCTGGCCTGGTCACCCACGCGTCCCCCATTCACAGTGTCTGGTTCAGACTCCACGCTGACCGTACCTCACACTTTCTAGCTTCTGTTCTCACTTCCATGGTGTTCTGCTGTTTCTCTCCTAACTTAGTTTTCCCGTCCAAGTCCTATCAATCCTTCAACAGCCGGCTCCAATCTCACTGCCTGTGTAAGTCGCTTGGCAGTTAATTGTGAATTTCTATGTGATATTTCTTCTCCTGTTATCTGGAACTGCTTTAAATATACAAACGACAGGGATACGTTTCATGCATTTCTCTTTCATTTCTCAATCAGATCATTTTTAAAACCCTAACAACCGACATCTGCACGCATATACACACGCCCAGGCAATGAATCCTGTGATGGACTCCCCCTGCGCTTCTCAGCAGCCCTTGGACCCGAGAACGGTCACGGTCCCTCATCTGTGGATGAGGAAACAAAGGGACAGACATGCGCAGTAATTCCTGCCCGGCTGCTCTGTTACTGAGCTGCAGAGCCAGGATTTGAGCCTAGGCTTTCTCAGCCCCGCTCCCGCACACGGCACCCGCTGCTGTCCCGCCGAGCAGGAAGCACGTCCACCAGCTCTCCCTATTTCACGCCTGATAACCCAGGATTTTCGTGACTAGAAAACCTGTTTTTCAGAACCATGTGATATGACTCGTGTGTGTGTGAGTGTGTGAGAATCAGTGTAACAATGGGCCACATTATTTTGAGGATCTACTCTACTATCTTGGCATTTGCCAAGCATTTCTTCTTCCAAAAACTTTAACTGAGAATTATGTTAGCCTCAAAATAACTCTGTGAGGAAAGGGAATAAGAAGATAGTTATCTTAACATCAACACCTCCCACCACGACTTGACCAAGGGGCCCTCCCAGAACCGGAGGCCCCAAGCCCGTCTGCTCCCCAGGGAGCCTGGGTCTCCTCAGGTCACAGCCAGAATGTTTGGGATCCGCTGAGCAGAGGACAAAGGCCAGAGTCCAGCAGGAAAGGTAATCAAGTCCAAATCCCCGGGAGGCATCAATTTTAAGCAGATTACCTTTGAGCGGTGCACGGCTAATAGGATTAGAAAGTGGCAGCTTCTACATGTACAGCCCTAACAATTAAACACTACACACCTGTGAGTTCCTATGACGATGAGAATGATACTGAAGGTGATGAAGGGAAGATGAAAAGAAGGGGGAAAAGGACCCGCCATCGTGTGTCTAGAGCAACAGCCTCAGCCCGTTTTGGGACCCTCTTTAATCTGACGACAGCTCACACAGACACACGGAGACACACAAAAACGACGCATTCGTTTTGGGCTTGGCGGTGTCGTGGTCTGGCCGAGGACCCAGACCAGGAGCACAGATATTTGCTGTACAGGCCACAGAGCGCCAGCACTTGGCAGTGACAGACAGACAGACGGCAGCAAATGCAGGCTCCCGTCCTTGCTTTCACTGTGCTCCAACCTCCACCTGACGGCCCCGGTGGAGGCCTCCCACGCGCGTGGCACTACGTTCAGAGCTGGGCAAAGGACAGGGAACACTGAGGTGAGTAAGATACAATTACTGCCCTACAGAAGCTTCAAGCCCAGTGCCGAGAATGTGAGGGATACACCTTTTTCAACTTCTCTAGCAACAAATACCTGAATATCGACTTTCTAGGAGGCAACAAAAGGTGGGGAGGGGGTTAAATAAACCAGGGTCTTAAAACAAATGATTATAATATGGGACTCACTCCAGTGAGAGTCGAGAGACAGGTACCCCCTCAGAGGGTGAGAGGGATAGATGGTCATTGGGTGGAAATGTAAGGGGGGCAGTGCAAATGGTGGGAGCAGCGTGGACAAAGGATTGAAAATGGGGGACTGTCATGGGTTCATTTGTGCCCCCAAAACACAACCCCAGGACTTCAGAATGTAACCGATTTCAGATGATCGCAGTAGATGAGTTCATTAGGCTAGGCCCCTAATCCAATATGACTGTGTCCTTATTAAAAGAAAATTTGGAGACACACACACACACACGTCATATCAACATGAAGGCAGAGATTGGGGTGAGGATGTGTCTACAAGAAGTGCCCAAGTCGGCTGACCCGCAGCTCGGAGAGAGGCATGGCCCTGACCCTTCCCGAGTGTCGTTACAGGAGCATGGTTCTGCCCATCCTTGACCTTGGATTTCACCCCTGGAACGGTGAGGCAGTACATTTCTGTTGTTCTAAACCACCAAGTTACAGCAGCCCTTGCAAACTAAAACAGGGACTTTTTTTCCAGAAAAGTAGAGTCTAATTTGGCTGGAACATAAAGCAGGAGTAAGGGAGAAATGGGGAATCAGCTTAGTACAGGAGGTTAGGCAAACAACATCCGGGGACCACCTGTGAGTCATCTCGTAAAAATGGGACAGCACCAAACCAATGACAGTAGTGGAAGCAGAGACTGGTGTGATGCAACGGACAGACAGAGGAAGGCTGACAGATGCGTGAATGAAGGTACGCAGACAGACGATGGGTCACCGACACGGCAGGGGTGGATACCTGCTTAGAGACTTAGAGTAAATGATGCATCAACTCATGACACTGGCCTTTCTACTGAATGTTAACAATGAATTTCCAAATGTTAAATTCTGTCCCTCACTTGCAGTGTCCCACATAGATCTGGGAGAACAAAAGTCCTGCAAATTCATGGGAACCGCACACCTGGGAAAGCAGTGTCCCAGGAAGCTCGGGGAGCCCCCGACGGGCACGCACACCCCGCTGGCTCTCACGGACTCTGCCGCACCCCGCGGGGCCTCCGCTGTAGTGAGGCCCTGTGACCACGGCTGAAAGTCAGGGTAACAGACATGAAAGCAGTACTGGAAGGAGGAGGACATTCTTAGGCGCCAACTACAGTGGGAGACTCAGCCTCCTGGGGGCAGCTGGGATTTGCAATGAGGCTTAAGAGAGACTTAAGGTTTCTAAGATGAGAAAGTTATTCCCAGCAGAAAGAACCACATGGTCGTAGCGCGGACCTACAAGGTCTGTGTGAGGAGGTGCATGGAGTTCCCACTGGGAAATCAAGGTCTTGAAGGAACTTGGGGAGTTTGGGCAACAGGCGATTGAAAATTTGCGAGGGGACGCCTGGAGAGCAGGCAAAGGTGAATGGAAGACAGGGATGGGTGGTGGTTAGCCTGGGTGGGGCAGGGCTGGCAAGCTTTGTGTCACGAGCCAGATAGTAAATATTTCTGGCTTTATAGGCCATACGGTCTCTACTGCAACTACTCGATTCTGCCGTCGTTGCGTGAAGCAGCCCCAGACAATATGTGATGAATGAGGGTGGATGTGTTCCCATAAACTTTATTTATGGACACTGAAATTTGAATTCCATTATCATTTTCACATGTTACGAAAGATGATTTTTCTTTTGATATTTTCCCAAGCATTTAAAAATATAAAAGCCATTCTTAGCTCTTGAGCTGTACAAACTCAGGCAGTGGGCTGGACAGAGCCTGCAGGCTGCCGTGAGCATATGGACCCGGGGTCAAAGGGCGAGCGAAGCAGGCCGGACAGAGGGAACTAGGGCCGGGATCATGGATGGAGAGGCAAAGGGCTGGAGGCCAGAAAAAACGCACAGGCGGCTTATGCAAATCAGAAGCTTCATCTGATTAAAGGTAGGAAGCAGGAGGCAGGGTGTGGGCAGCCCCGGGCTCTCCAGGGACTGATGACAGGACCTGGCAACACTGGGGGCGCCTGAAAAGGTGGTGTGAGGGCAGCGGATGCTTTCAGCACAAGCCCAGGAGAGCAAGCTGCAACCCCTCACGGCAGTGTGGCCACCCGTGGGACAGGAATCGGAGAACGTACGCCCTTGGCTTGACTTCCTCAGACCAGAGTCTACAAGAGCCTGGCCCTTGAAGGACGCGAGCTACGCTTTGCAGCCCTCGGCTCCAAGCGCGTGGTCTTATTCAGAGGAGCCTCGTCAGACTTGCTAAGACCAGTGGGAGAACTGAGACTAACGCTATGTCAGCTGATTTCAGAAACGTGCGTGAACGTGGATGAATTCTCTTGGGGTTTCCCGGTAGCTATTACCCGCCCCCCAGCACACCGCCGTGTTGGGAAGCGGGGTACAATTCCCAGGCGAGAGACTATTGCCACAGCCAACTCATTCAACGCCTCAGTGGCCTGGTTCCTTTTCTGCAAATGAGGCTGAGAGTATCTTTCTTAACTGAGGAGCGTCGCGTGAGGGGTAATTACTGTGACGGTTTAACATGGCGCCACGGGAAGGGACGATGACAACCCCTAAGTTTCACTCCTAGTGCTGCCATCGACCAGGTGTGGGTCACGCACCAGTGACGTCAGCTCCCTACGCTCAGCCTTCCCTCTGTAAGATGGAGATAATTATACTTCCCTTGGAGGTCCAAGGCGCAATCAGCATAATTAGATTCTAATTTCCAATGACGCACAGGCAATGCGCAGTGACTCAGCCATACACGCCCCACGAAGAGGGACAGGGCAGAGAAATGATGAGACACTGGCTTTGAACTCTCTGTGACAGAATCTCCTCACACCACAAATCCTTCCAATACCAGGCAATGAGAGTGGAAATACAGCTGTATTCTTATCCCGCGTGACCCTTCTCAGGTCTATCATTCCACTAACTTGACAGGCTCTAGATACACCTTCCACCTTCCAGACAGACACCCAGACACACAGGGAGCAGAGAGGTGCATTCTTTTTTTCTTCAGGAACTGGGGGAATCAGGACCCTCCGTGCCACCTAGAGTGCTGTCTTCAGCCATCACGTGCTCGGGTGCTCTCCAAGCCCAGGCACCGAGGGCTGAGGACGTTACGGCTGCCTGCTGTGGCGGCGTGTGCCATGGCCATGGGCAACGTGGCCACGGATGCTCTGGCTGAACGAGCTGTGGGGCAATGGCCATGCCAGCAGCAGATGACACACAGTGGCGCTGTGTCATGCTGCGGGAGTCAGGGTGACAAACAACCCACACTGGACTCCTAGGAGGGAGTTTTCTTTACAACTATATGAGTTCATATTCTGATGCCTTTTTAAGTCCATGTATGACTTCTGTTACCACCCGTTACTGTACTATGTTAAGGGATTTCTTCACTTTTAATCACACAGCCTTTCCTTGATGACCAGAAACAGAAACTAGAGAACCTTCGATAGCTATGGTGCCAACAAAGACCAACGGGGATCCCGGCAGAGCCAGCATGCTAATTAAAGGCCCCAGAAGAGTCAAGGTAAAAATGTCAAATGAGATCTGCTCCAGACTTCAATGATGTACGGCCTCACGGGATCAGGTTCCTTGAGACGGGGGAGAAAAGCCTGGGCAGAAGTGGGGTGGGCTGGAAAGGGGGTTGCTGGCTGCAGGCGCGGAGCTGCACGGCCCCAGATGGACCGGACACATGGGGACAAGGGAAGACAATTTCATCGGTCGTCAACAACTCAGCTTCCCAAAGGCTCCACATTCCCGGGCAGTGCCTGGGTCTCCCCAGAGTAAGACGCGGCCCCGTGGGTGCTTCTGAAAGCTTCTCTCTCTCCTGCACCTACCCACCTACACACTCTGCGAATCGGGTTTGGGCGTGAAACCACTGACTTGCATCCAAGGATATTATAACCACCGCACCTACTTGCAGGATGCTGGTGAGTGTAATTCTACATCCCACGTTCTGCTCTTTATGAGCTGCTGTGGGAGAAGCTGCTGTGAGGCCACCGCACGTGGAAAAGTTACTGTTCCTCCCAGCAGCAGCCTGTAACCCATGCTGTTTCCCTCTGTGCCTTGGCCACCACAATGCCCAGAGCCAAATCTGCACGCGGCCTCGAGCAGCAGCCCCTTAATATTCTAATCTCACCATTAGTTTTATTTTCTTCCACTTACTCCCCATTTCCTGATACTGTCACCCCTTTCCCTCATATTGTTGCACTGCCTGTGTATATTTTTGCAAACCACCTGCAACGCTTTTGGCAATGAGACAGGGTATCACTAAATAGACATTTAGACATTCCCTTCTCCCGTGTAAATCTCATTTCCCACGCACTGAGCCATGCAGATATTCCCCGGGGAGAGGTGCAGGGGCCCATCGCACAAAGCTCCTGTGGGTGGGGGTGTGATGGGGGGCTGAGGACAGCACTGAACCAGGAGAGTTCACCTCCGAGACCCATCTCTGAGACCCGGGACCAGCTCGGGGAATTCTGAATCAGAAGAGAAAGACGGTACTGGGACAGACGACAGAAGCTTGCTGGCAAATACAGGTGACCCTTATCACAAAGGGGGGGAGGGTTATATTGTATTATAAGATTCAACAGAACAAGCCCCGCTTTCACCATCTTCTGTGATACTCTACTCATTTCTATATTGACTGAAATGCTGAGTTTATCAGCTCCTGACCCCCAGACGTGGGGTTCTGACTGTGCAGAGCTCCTACTCAAGGACCATCACATGTGTGGGTACATGTGCTTTCTGTTGCTCCCAGTGTAACCCTGGCGTCCTGAACGCACGGCATAGGATTCAGGCCCAGGTAAGGGCTAACGGCCAGCGGGTGTGAACCAGTGTGCTCATGCTCCTTGTTAAAATGCTAAAGAAGGGCCATCCCAGGCGGTGACGAGCCACTGCCTCAGGTCCCCAGACCCTAACCTCTTCCCTCTCCTCTACGAATCTCCACAATCCAGCAACAAGGGCTCCAGGCAAGGTCTGGCGCAGGGCTCTGTTCAAATTGGGCCATGGCCATGGAAGCTTGGCTTTCTTAATCTTTTTTTTTTAAACTGTGATAATTCACGTAGCATAAAATTCACTCTTTTAAAGCGTACAATTCAGTGGTGTTTAGTACATTCAAGAAGTTATACAACCATCACCTCAGTAATTCCTGAACATTTGCATCACCTCCCCACAAACAAACAAAACAATCCATACCCATTAGCAGTTACCCCGCTACCCCTCTCTCCCTACAGCCCCCAGCTACTACGTATCTACTTTCTGTCCCTGTGACTTCGCCGATTCTGGACAAATCTTATAAATGGAATCATCAAATGTATAGCTTTTTGTGTCTGGTCACTTTCCCTTACACAGTAACATTTTCAAGGCTCATCATGTTATAGAATGTTCCAATAGTGTGTTCCTTTTAATGGCTCAGTAATATTCCATTGTGTGAAGATACCACATTTTTAATCCATTTTTCAGTTGATGGACATTTGCATTGTTTCCTCTTTTCAGCCAATACGAACATCCTACTGGGAACACTGATATACGAGTGTTTGCATATACACATGCCTTCAATTCTCTTGAGTACATAACTAGACGGAGAATTGGTGGGTCACAGGGTAACTCTGCAAAGTTTTGAGAAAAATGGCAAACTGTTTTCCAAAGCACCAGCACCATTTTATCTTCCCACCAGCACTGTATGAAGGTTCCGATTTCTCCACGTCTTCATGAGCACTTGCCGTTGTTCACCTTTCTGACTGTAGCCATCTTAGTGGATGTGAAGTGATATCTCAATAAGATTTTGCACTTTCCCAATGGCTGATGCGGCTCTTTTCATTCCTTATTGAACATCTGTGTATCTTCTTTGGAAAAGTATCTATTCCAATCATTTGTCTATTTTTAATCGGGTTGTCTTTTCACTGAGTTGTATGTAAATGTTCTTTATATATCCTGGATATAACTCCCTTTTCAAATATATGATTTGCAAATATTTTCTCCCATTACGTGGGTTGTCTTTTTCACCTTTTTCATGGTGTCCTTTGAAGCACAAAAGTTTTCCATTTTGATGAAGCTCAATGTATATAATTTTTTCTTTTGTTGTTCATGCTTTTGGGGTTATATCGAAAAACCGTTACCTAATCCAAGGCTACAGAGATTTGCACCTATGTTTTCCTGAAAGAGTTTTAACCGTTTTAATTCTTACATTTAGGTCTTGGATTCATTTTGAGTTAATTTTTGTATGTGGTGTGTGGTAGGAGGTCCACCTTCATTTCTTTTTGCATGGCCCTGCACCATTTGGTGAAAAGACTATTCTATCCCTATTGATTGTCCTGTAAGCTTGTTGAAAACCAACTGCACATAAACGTAAGGGTTTATTTTTTGGACTTCGATTCTATTCCATTGATCTATGTCTATCCTTATGCCATATATCACACTATTTTAATTACTGTAGTTTTGTAGCAAGTTTAAAAATTGAGGCGTTTAGGTTCTCCAAGTTTGTTCTTCTTTTTTAAGACTATCCCGCTATCCTGAGTCCCTTGTATTTCCATGTACATGTTAGGATCGGCATGTCAATTTCTGCAAAACAATGCAGCCTGGATTTTTTATAAGGATTGAGTTGAATCTATAGATCAGTTTGGGGGTATTGCCATCTTAATGACCTTAAGTTCTCCAGTCCATAAATGGGCACCAATTGTTAAATTAAAATAAAATATAAAGTTAGAAGTATAAATATTTATGCATTGAAATAATGACCCATGGTCAGTTGTGCATTCCCATATCGGAAGTATTCACAGAGAAGGTCAGTAACTGTGGCTAGACGTAGGGCTGAAGGGACTTCCTCTCTAGGAAGGATATGGTTCCTTGCAAAGTGAAAATCGGAGAGTTCGGCTATTCTGAGTTTTCTCCCCTCCTTAAGCTATCACGTCATCAGGATCACACAGGAGAGCTGTATCTCCATAAAATCTTGAAGGACAGATACAAGTTCCGTCAAGGATGGATAATGAAAGACACATTTCCACCAGCAACCTGACTCTGCCCTCAAGGAAATGGTCTATCTGTTGATAGTGCTTATGTGTCCCCGCCCCAAACTACGAACTGCCAGTGGGGCAATCTTTGGGATCTTTGCTTTAACACTTGGATTTTTTTTTTTCAATCCCGGAGTAGGCAAAGCAATAAACAAATAGGTGTACAATGTCACTGTTAACCTCACGTTGAAATGAAGAGAAAGTTTTAAAAAACTAAGACACAACAGAAAACCTGACAGGCTATATGCTACCATGTTTCCCCGAAAATAAGACCTAGCCGGACCATCAGCTCTAATGTGCCTTAGGAGCAAAAATTAATATAAGACCCGGTGTTACACTATATTATACATTACATGAGACTGGGTCTTATATTAATTTTTGCTCCAAAAGACGCATTAGAGCTGATAGTCCGGCTGAGTCTTATTTTCGGGGAAACAGTATGCACACACAAAAAAAAAAACGTACTAGAAGCCCCGGAAAAACAAGACTCTTATGAATCAAAATCCCCAGATCCTAAGAGACCCATGAAAATGAAAATAAGCGTGGGTTAACCAGGTGACTCTCAGCCTACTGGAACAACCAGGGTGTATTAAACAACAAAACAAAATCAGACTCTCCAAGCAAGGAGGAGAGGAAGCCTGGGGAGGTCAGCAAGCAAATCCAAATCAGACTTTCAATGAGTTCCCCACAGTCAAGTGGCGTTTTGCAAAACACTCCAAGGCCAGAAAGGGCTGCGTGCCAACACACGAATCCTTAGTTCCATGCAATAATCACAGAGCAAAAACCTAGGGCTGAGAAGGGGGAAAGGGAGATAAAAATTATGGAATTATTTGTCTAGTTCTTTACTGAGGCAACCAAATGTTACTCATTCCCTTGTCTTTGGAAACTGACGGATATGGAGAACAAACAGAATGTTCTGGATCTAATGGACTAGATGGGGATAAACTGGGAAGTCTAGATGCAGCTACCTCTGAGCTTTGAACTTTAGGCCTGTTGACTAAACTGTCCACATTTCTTTGCAGAGAGCCAAGGCCCCAAAGGGAAGCTACACGCCAGTGTGCCTCAGCGCTCCCTAGAGAAAAGTCTCAACTGGCCTGTCCTGAGGGCTTACTATACACCAGGCGCTGCTCTGAGCACTTGCCGGGTTTTATTTCTTTTAAATCACTTAACTCTGCGATGCGGGTAGCATACTGGCCTTCCCGGTAAGAAAACAGGCACAGAGAGGTTAAGTAACTTTCCCAATCTTGCACAGCTACTAGGAGGCAGAGCTGAGATTTGAACCCAGGGGAGATGCCTGGAACAGCCACTCAGCTCACTACTACAATACCCTGCGCCTCCAAGAAGCAAGAGGACCATGTAACAAAGTTTCAACCACGGAATCACTCAGCGCTTAAGCCAATAGAACATACGGAGGAATAAGGAAAACACAAACCTGATGAAAATCCCCAAGGGAGTAAATAGTCACAAGGGTGTGGGGAACCAACTGCTGCGATATATTTGGATTTCTCTTTCTTTTTACACTAAGATTGCGCCCGATGACTGTGTTTTAAATGGAAGTCTCCATGGTAATTGAGGAGCTGTAGCATCACGATGGGAGACTGGTCAAGCGTCTCTTGGAAACGCATCCCCCGTCATGAGCAGACTCGTACGGAAAGGAAAACAGGACAGTGGGTTTGTTTCCGAGCCTCTCTGGTTTTCTCGAGGTTCTCTGTGTGCTGTGCTCCCGACCTGACTCCGGGCTGTCCCTTCCCTGTCTTGTCTCAGAATCTGGGCCACCCTCCACCTGGGCACATGCCCTGTACTTCCTCCGTCATAAGCTCCGTCACTCACCTGCTCCCTTCAACCTTGGTCTCCAAGAGGGACCACCCCAGAGTAGCTCTTATTTGTAGGTGATCCTAAGCTTCCGGCAGTCTAATGCTAAAACAAAAGGCATAAAATACATCCAGGAAGATCCCAAGAGACGTTTTTGTGCCTTGGACAACAGAAGAGGGGTGGCCGAGGAAACAGCAGATAAACCTTCATGGGAGCAAGAAAAGGGGAGTGCTTTTCATCAATGGAAAATCCACACTGTGCGGCCCAGAAAAGAGCCTTAGGAAAGACTGTAAAGTCCTCCTTGAGGATACGGCCTCAATATGTGCTCCTCTGGCCCCACACGCCAGCACGCAGCCCAGCATGACCAACACAGCTACTGGAGAAAGAACGCACGGCCCTAATGCTGTGCAAATTCAAGTTCCATTGGCACCAAGAAGGGTGTGTCCACTACTGCCCTTCACGGGGCAGGAAGAAATGGAAAGCTCGGGAGGCTGAGGGGAAGGAAGACATTTAGAAGTTACCGGGGTAGAGAGTGTGAGAGGCCAAACTTAAAGGTTCTGTGCGACTCGGCCTGACAGACGGTGGGAACAACACCGCAATGTTTTTGAAACTGAGCTAGGGGAAGGGTTGACGCCAGTGAATGATGGTGTCCCCAGCATTCAGCCCTCGTGATCTGTGCCAGCAGAAGGAACGGGGCATTTATCCTGGCATCGACACGCTCCATGTGTGAAATGGCAGGGCATTTCCTCTCCCACAAGGCCTAGCGCAACGGCATCAGTATCCCCGTAGTTCAGAGGATAAAAATGACACTCGGGGAGCTTAGGGAATTTGTATGAAGATGTGGCAGTAGAGCAAGGATTTAAACCTGCAAACTGTAACTCGAAAGGTTTTTCAGTGTGTCCTTTGCTGTACTGACCCCGGGCTCCTTGCTCTGTCCCCGTCAGGCACACCAACACGGGTGTCCCCTGACGGGTGTCCTCTGGACACACACTGGTCCCAGCAGCGAGGCCTAAGGAGAGGCTGCTATGCTGCCCTGAGGAGGAACCACACACCTGATGGGCTTGACCTCCAAGACGTCTGATGGCCCCAGACAGGCCCATGACGTCATAATGTCACCACCTACGATGCTTGTGCTGAGATAAAAGGCTCGCGGGGACAGGCTTTCTTTGATAGTCACCCCAAAAAACCGTCAGTGACTCCCTCAGTGGGGCTGGCAGTGGGCCTGCCCCTAAAGCCCAAAATTTATCTTCCCTGTGGTCACACGGGTCTTCACGGATTCCTTCACCAGGGCACCTGATGTCACTGTCTGAATGGGGCCCCACCGCAATCTGTGGGCAGCCCCCGCCTTACCTATAAACCCTCAGACTCCATGAACAGGACACGTGACGACAGGCCTTAGGTCCTAGCTAATATTTCTGCTCCGAAGCGGCCTCTTTGGTATTCTCCAGATCTCGGGGTACCTGCCACCTGCATGTATGTCCCACAAGTGACGTCCAGATGGAGGAGCAGAAAGACGCTCGCAGGGGATCCCCCCTCTGACTGGCACGAGCCCAGGTGCTCACTAGCCCACAGTCACACGGTCTGCACCTCTAGCTCCATAACACCCCATTTTCCTTCAACTAAGATGCCCAGCCTTGAGCTTAGTCACAACCTCTCAGACAGGGGGACAAATTTGAAGGGCTCTTTCTTCAAATATGTCTGGTAAGTCCAAAGCTGACCAGAGCATAACGGGCCCGTCCAGGAAGCACCTCTCACGCCTGAATATGCTGACAGGCACCGGGGCACAGGAGCGGCAGAGAGGATACATGCCATTTCCCAAACTGACTGACAGAGGAACCCCTTCTTCAAGAGCTTCTCAGAGGACCAGAGATCTTCAGGGCACATGTCATTTGCAGCATCTATAGCTGTCAAAACAGCCGCTGCCTTTAAGGAAGAAAATAAAACTGCTCACTACCAAATCCAGCAGGCAGTAGTGTGGGTAATTAAACAAGAATATTTCAGTCATCCAAAAATTCTTTTTCCACAACCGCTTATAATTATTCTAGGCTTTTCTCTCCTCCTCTCCCACTCCCTCCATAAGCATGAACCTCGGGAAAGGACTTAAATTACACAGGGATGCAACCTCTACAGCTATTAATCTTATACATCTCAGGTGCCTTTCGTCACAAAGTGCTTTTCAGATAGTGACTGAAATAGCTTTTCGGGGAGCGCCTGGTGCGATGCTGTGCTCCCCTCCCCCCCCCAGCGGCCCGTAGAAAGAGGCCTGAGAGCGGTCATCATGCACATCCAAGGCCACAGGGAACGGGAGGGCTGCAGGCCAGTCGCGGCCTCAGCAAGGCCACACAGTACACGTGGCTTCAGGTGGAAGTAAGGGGTGAACCGAGAAGCCCCCTGGGATGGCCGGATTCGGGGACCTGAGGAAGCAGTGAGCATCTCCTCATGTGGAAAGTGGCCAGGACACCGGGGCTTTCACACTGAGCTTTAGGGCAAAACACGTGAGAGCACCAACACACGCACACACACAAAGCATGCAGGGACACAGAGCTACACTTGTGTGCACACGTATGCACACACACGTTCACACGCATCCACACACAATCCCTGACCGTCTCCGCACTGTGGATGCCAGAATGCAGCTCTGCCTCAGAGACGCGAAGGTAACGCCACACGTAATTTTCTCAGTCCTTCCTCATGCATGGAAAAGTCACAAGGCCCTGTCATGAGTCTGCGCAGCTGACGGGCACGCGGGGAGACGGCTGAAAAGCATGCGCAGCTCTCCACCTGAGGGGCACCTGAAAGCTGTGCGAAGGTTCCGCGCGCAAAGAGGGAGACGTGGGTGGGTGCCTCCAACACAGGAAGGAGACCCGTGACCCAAGGGCCTTCCCTGTGCCAGGACATGACCCAGCTACGAAGTGTGCGACAGCCTGGGTTACATTCATTCTGACCTGCTGACATGGGTGTTTTCTCATTGGCATTTTAGAGACAAGGGAACAACCTCAAAAAGCTGAAGTGGCTTATGCACGACTTAGAGCTGGGAGTTGCTGGAGCAGGACTGAAACCTGGGTCAACACCCAGCCCTGCGCTCCACGTGGCTCCGGACAGAACCGGGACCAGGGAGGGGGGCCTCGGAAGCTCAGTGCTAGGCCAACGCATAGCAGCCTTCTCACAGTTAGAACTGCCTGTAAGCGGACGGGTCTTCCCTGCAAAGAGGAGCTTTTGGTGACCAGAAGAAGGAACTGAGGCTGGATGACCAGTAGCAAGGGACGTGAAAGAGACCCGTGCACAGAAGGATCTCTCAAACCTCCTTCGATCCTAAGATTTTCTCACACGGACTTTGTTAAGAAACAAGAGAAGGCCAGCATTTAGGAAACCATTTTATCTCCTGCCGTCAGCCTGGTTGCCATAAGGGATGTGCTCATTTGAATCAAGACAAGGATCAGGCCCAGAAATCTGTAGACCTGAGTTCTGATGCTTCCTCTCGTCCACACACAAACCAGCTGCGTTTCTTGGGCAAGTCACTAGACCTCTATGTGCCTCAGTGACCTCGTCTGTGAAATGGGTGGGTGAATGGGACACTTAAGGTTCCCTCTGCGATAAGTGGCTGCATTTTCATGAGTTATGTGTTACCAGGCAAAGGTCCCTTCACAACTGTAGCTCCCACCATCACGGGTGGAGAGGATCTGCCAAGCATCAGCTACTAGTATCACTGACTGGCCACATCTCTCTTGAGAGAGGCAGAGGCCCCAGGGAACCAAATGTTTCCATACTGAGAGAGAAAGAGGCTCCTATTCACAAGGGAAGTGCCTCCTGAAAGAAAGCAGCACAAGTTAATTTGGGTTGGGCCATCTGGAAGAAGCAAAAGGGCAGAATCTTAAGACTAGCTGAGAGGGACTGTACTTCTGGTACCTGAGAGAAGAAAAGTGGTTCTGGGAGGAGTTCCAGGTGTAGGAAGGTGGGAGGAAAATTTAAGTGGAAAAAAAAAAAAAGAAAAGATAAGGCACTTGGTTCTAATTCTACCAGTGCCACTAAGTCACAGTGTCCCTTGCGACACGTGTCATAAGCTCAGAGCTTGTGCATCTGAGCCTGGGGAGACGCTGGCAGGCCCACGGACCAGGGGCTCGGGGTGGGGTCCAGGACACAGTGAACATGGACGGTTCCCAGGTGACTCCCATACAGACATCTGCAGCCACGTATCTGGTAGCCAGGGAACCAACTGAGCTGCAAGCACCTCACCTTCCGCAGCCTCTGATCAGAAAGCGAGCCTGCCTTCCTGTTCTCTCCCAGGCGCCTGGCACTGGAGGCCCTGGGTGGCACAGTAGTTACCACGAGGCGTAATCAGGGCTCTGCCCCAGCAATCCTTCCTATTAAACCGATGCTATAATTCCTTTGATCCGTGCTGCATAATTCATAGTGTCCTATCAGTTACTGAAATACTATCTTGACCACTACCGGGAAATGGAATAAATAAAATCCACCTTCGTGAACACTGCCTCCCTTTGCTAGCCTTGCTGGAAGATTCCGTTCCCATTAGCAGCAGCTCAGATGTCCCAGGCCTCACAGACCAGCCCCCTTCTTGGGCCCAGAGAAGAAACAAAGTCAGACTGAAGGACAGGGATGCCCACACTCAGATAACGGAGGACAGACTCCTGGTTTTCTTTTCTGCCGGCCTCGCAGGGCCCTCTCGTCCAGGGAGAGAGCTGAGTCTGATCGGATGGGAGCTGTCACTGCCTTATTTCTGAGGCTTTACAGCTAAAGAGATATGGGAGACACCTCAGCCTCACAGACATACTGAAGGAGTTTAATTCTCGATGTGGTTAAAAATATGAGGATAATTCTGATGACGGTAATATTAGCTAACAATGAATGAAGTAACGACTATGTACCAAGCACTTTGCATACATTTCCTTTATTCCTTATTTTTAAAAACTACTACAGCTAAACATAGACATAACAGCAGAGCCAGGAATTTCAATAAAAAGTACATCTCCAACAGAAACGTGTGTGCATATACACACATACACACGCGTATTTGTGTGTGTTCACCAAAAAAAATGGGCATTAGCATTTTAATGTCCATAGCAACATTATTTCAGATGGCAAGAAAATGGAATAAAGTCAAATGTCAACCCCCAGTGGGACGTGTAAGTGAACTATGATATAGTCACACGACCTACCACACAGTGACGAGAATAAACTAACTGCAACTACACACTACAATGTGGATGAATCTTACAAATAAAGCCGAGAATTAAAGAAACCAGATCCAAGAATCACTGTTGTGTGATTCCATTTATATAAAGATAAAAACCAGGCAATTGGTTGACCTTGGGAGGGGTGGGTACTGACCAGAAAGGGCATCAGATGGCTTCCGGGTGCTGGCTCCGTGGGTGTGCTGTGACCGCTCCTGGAGCTGTGCATTTATGACGCATGCACTTGGTTTATACTCAGGAAACAGTCTCCACTTAGGGTACCAGCTAGAACAGCCACACAAGGCAGGGAGCAACGTAAATGAGTGGAGGAATCAGGTGTGAGGCAATGGGGTGGAGGGGACTCTAGCCAAAGGGAGAAAGCGTGCTCTGCCTACAGGGCTGCTGCCTCTGGGCTCTAGCAATACTGTGTTTCCCCGAAAATAAAACCTAGCGGGACCATCAGCTCTCATGCGTCTTTTGGAGCAAAAATTAATATAAGACCCGGTCTTATATAACATAAGACCGGGTCTAATATAATATAATATGATACAATATAATTAATATAATACCGGGTCTTATATTATTTTTCACTCCAAAAGACGCATGACAGCTGATGGTCCCGCTAGGTAGCTGCCCCACAGCAATTGCAAGCCAGTGTTGCCAGAGCCTTCGGTGTCTCGAGAGAAACTGGAAATGCAGATTTTTCTTTTTAATGTGAACTTTCCCAAGTTTTGGTTGTCAGCAACCAATGCAAAAATAATTACACACTCCGCACAGGCCCGACCACACACCCCTGTGGGCACAAGCGGTGCTTTTTCACAGACGGGACGTTACATGCCTTGCTTAAGGACGCACAGCTTGCGCTAGGGCCAGGGCTGGAATTCAAGGCCAGCTCTGCCTACTGAGACATGTGACTTCTAAGATGACACGAGGCACCCCTGCTCCTAATCCCAGGGCCTCCTCGGATCCCGCCGGGAAAGCACACACCATAGAATGGCTTCTTTCCCAACAACATTGTAGACTCCTCTGTCCCCCCGAGTCACCAAAATGGTCTAAGTCAAAACACATGATGTAGAAAGAAATCCTCTTCCAAAAGACCAGGTATGGCACTTGGCCCCCAACTGCATTCAAATCTAGAAGTCAAGGCTATGAGTCCACACGTGACTGCTCTCTGGCTTGTTTACCCACTACCAGTCCCCTCGTGATCCCTGCCATCTGGGGACCAACCTCATCCCTCTGCTCCACGCTTCCTGGCCCAGCTCCTCCCCAAAGCTGGTGGCCTGGTCTCTGGCTACTCCTTCTGCCTCCGACACCACCCTTATTTTGCAAACTCTTTCCACCTTGGAATGTCGTGGCCCTTTCCAATATCCCCGCTCGGTCTCCACTCCTCCCTTTCTCTCCCTAAAATACAGCCCCACCCCAGGGCTCTGGTTTGGAGCCCCGTCTCTTCCCTATGCTTTCTCGTTCCATACGGCTTCATACTCAAGGCTCCAACCAACACCCCGCTCTGACGATGACGTAACATATGAATACCCCGGAGAAAGGAGAAAATTTTATGTAAAATAAATTGGTAGTTCTTTCTCCAAGCCTTTTAGTATATTTTCCTGAAGTAAAAGGAAAGGTTGAGAAGAATAAAAACTATCTCGTTTTTTATCGTAAACGATAAAAAACATGTTGAAGATACTCGTATATTGCTAAAAGATTTTATTCCTAAAAGTAATTTAATAAAGTTATAGAATAAGGAGAGTTTTATTTTAAAAGATACACATTACATTTTTGCCCACTTATGGTACAATAACAGAACTCCCAAGTGTGAGAGCAAGAGAGCAAAATGTATATTTACCTCTAGTGCTGCTGGAATTTATACACACACACACACACACACACACACACACAGAATCAAAGATTCGATGGACTATAAGGAACCTGGGAAACCAACGGGTCCAAGAGTATCATTTACATACAGAACTCAGTGTGTACGTCCCTCACCAATACCTCACCGTGGGTTAATGGCAGTTACCTGGATCTGGCTGGCCAATTTGGGTTCAGAGTTCTCACCATCACACAACACTGCCACCCTTACACTACCCAAGAAGGGGGTAAAACCCATCTCTTTGGACAAATGTTATTCTTATTCCTTTTTGAGTCACAGCTTGTTGGGGGTATTAGCTTCAAATGGTTTGGGATGAGTAAGCACGGCACACAGGCCCTTGAGCCCTGGCTTCTGCCACTTCCCTTGGTCCCATCTCCTCTAGAACAGCAGACTCTCCCCTGAACACACCTCTATACCTCTGCAAGCGCTGTTCCCTCTGCCCGGTCGGCCTCTCAGTTCTTGCTGCCTGAATTCCTACTCATCGGTTGGATGTCACAAACAGAAAACTCAGTCTCCAGCTTTAAAAAAATCAAAATAGAGAGGAATTTGAGAAAGTTTATCTGGGGACTCATGAGAATATGGGTCCACTCACAAATCTCTGAAAGACTCACAAAATGCATCCATTTCCTTACTGAACAGGAATGGGTTAGCTGTATTTAAATTCAATACATTAAGGGGCACTCACTGTATTTGCATCTTTTCAGAATCTTTGGAAATCATAATTAGATTCTCACTAATCTGATCTTTTCTGGCAAAATCACCTCCTCGACCGTGGCCACAGGTGAAGTTTTGAGTTGCGTCAGAGTTGCGCGTAACTCTGAGGAGACACACAGGCGCGAGGGGCAGGAACACAACCAGTTATGAACGATATCCAGCGAATGTGACACCAGCTTCTATGGAGGGAGACATCGCCCACCACACGTTACTCTGCAGAGGGGAGAGTGTGACTGGCAAACAATGTTAAATCAAATCTGCAGGGCCAGATACTCCAGGATGACCTAGCAGGGCAGAAGTGTTCTCCTGAATTTGAAATTCCTTCCTTAGTGTAACTGAAGCAGACTATAATAATAATACCATAGAGCACCAAAAATAATAATAAATATACAGTACCAATAACCTAACAGCTAGAATTTAGCTACTGCTTCCTAAAAGAAGGTGGCTGTTAGAAGCCCCTCGCATACTTCCTTCATTTAACACACGGAAAGCCCCAGGGAGCCAGGTCCCCCCACTTTTCTCACTGTACGACAGACACATGGAGACTTAAAGAGATGGCACAGCAGCAAGTCCAGTGTTCAAGCCTACATGTCCACTGGCCTCGTGGGCCAGGAAGGAGAACGCACGCACTGCTCTCTGCAGAATTCCACATTCATCATGCCCTCTCGACAGCATCCGCAAACCCACACGACAGTGGGCCCCAGGATGCACTGAGATGATGCATCCACTTTGACAGAGCTGCTGAGAATTGGCGGGTTTGACACAGGGAAGCATTTTAACCAGCCTTAAATAAAACCTTCACACGTGCACCCTTACTCTTCCCCAATAACATGCAAAGCCAGCATCCCGACCCCAGCCCTGCCCCTGCCCCACACCTTGCAGTTTTCACTCTCACAACACGCTGATTCCAAGCGCTAACAAAGTTCTCCATTTGGAGGGGCCAGGGACAGCATCCCAGTGACAGGTGGTAAGGACAAGGGACTAGGATAAAGGTCTCATGTTTATATTATTCTTACCCAAAGTGTTTTAGCACATTCATACCGAAGACAGCCACATCAAAATAACTTGTTTGCTTATTATTCCCAGCACCAAATACAGTACCTAGAACTTAGTAGATGGCCAATAAGTGCTTATTAAATGAGTGCATTTTTAAGATACTACCAACAACTGTATTGAAACACATCACAGATTCTTCAAATATTTGAGACGGGGGTTAAAAAAAACACCACAAGCTGTAGCACAGAGTTTCTCTCCTCTGGTGTGCATTGCATTACCTGGAGGGTTTGTTAAAACGCAAATCCCTGAGCCTCACCCCCAGTTCCTGATTCAGTAGGCTGGGTGGGGGGAGGCCAAGAATTTGCAAATCTAACAGGTTTCCATATGAGGCTGATGGTCTTCTGAAATTCCACTGTCAGCTGTAGGTCAGTCGGCGTTTTTCAAGCCACGAACACCATCTCGCTTTGGGTCCGAGTTTAAGCAGGTAATGGAAGGTGTGCAATGAACACACGGCGTCCTGCCCACCACAGGCTCCGCACGCAGGGGGCCAGCAGCCCGGGTGTGTCGATGACACGCCTGGAGACAAGAAGCTATCCGTGTGGCGACATAACTACCAGCTTTCCACAGAAACGCTACAACGAAGACGAACCCCAGTGCGCGGTTTGTCAACTGTAAATCACGCGAAGTCATTAAGAAGTTGAGGAGTAGCAACGAATTACCTTTGGGAACTGGGATATTAAGGGACATGAAAGCCGCACGGGGATCAAACAGACGCCGGGCCACGCGGCTGCTTCCTTCTCAACACCAGGAGGAACCAGACACTCTCCAGAAAGATCTATTGAGCACAAAGGACATTTCAGGTCACGTGCAGGGCTCTTGTGGCTGCGTCCGACCAAGTCAGCGAACATGTCGAGGCGGTAACAGCGCATCTCACCAGGAACCAGATCGGGCCGAGCGGCACTGTCCCTTGAAAGTTTACTAAAATAACAAAGCCGCACTTCAAAGCCGTATTTGAGGGTCGTAAAAACCTGTGCAAGTGTGAGAACAAACTGTACTTGATAGGGACGCCTTCCGGGTTCAACGGCAGAACTCCCCAAAGACACTAAAACCAATTTCGGCAGCAATTACCGCACCAGCCTGAGTCAGACAGCTCCCTTTTGTCAGACATTCCTTATTAAATGGCCCAGACAAAATCAACTTCTTCGGGGGAAATGAAAAGGCTGCGTTTCCACTCACAGGTTCAGGAGAAGCGGGAGACGCCAGGAGGCCTCAGGAGACTCAGTGGGACCCAGCCCCGCGCCTGCCTCCCAATCATTCCGTGGCTTTATGTCACTGAATTATGTGTCTAGCCCTCAGTTTCCTCGCCTGTAGAACGAAGAGACTGCTCTTAATGGATCTCTTAGGTCTTTTTAAGATTAATAAAAGAGGCCCAAGACGGCGGCGGCGCAGGAGGCCGCTCGCCCATCACAGAGCAAAGCCACATACACAGGCCTGCAGGCAGCAGTGACTCCGGCGCGACAACCGAGCCCGAACGCCCGGCTTCTGACAACAAACAAGAGAAGGAGGCCGAGGAGAGAAGGCTGGGGAGCGGCGGGAACCCCGGGACGGCGGGAACCCCGGGACGGCGGCAGCTCTCCGGGGCCTGAAGAGGCCTCACGTCCCCTCCACCTCCGTGCGGCGGCGGGCGCGCTACTGGGGCTTCGGCCTACCTGCCAGGTCCCCACGGGGCGGTCCCAGCGCCATGGCCTGGCGCCTGTGGCCTCCACACACAGGGAGACGCGGGAAGCGCAGGGCGTCACCTCAGGCACCTGGGCGCCCTGAGGAGAGCGGCTCCTCCCGGCAGGCAGCGCGCCGGGCGCCCTGAGGAGAGCGGCTCCTCCCGGCAGGCAGTGCGCCGGGCGCCCTGAGGAGAGCGGCTCCTCCCGGCAGGCAGTGCGCCGGGCGCCCTGAGGAGAGCGGCTCCTCCCGGCAGGCAGTGCGCCGGGCGCCCTGAGCGCATGCTCGGAGCCTAGCGGCTGCTGCAACCACCTGACACTGAGAGCCGCACCGAGGTCACGTCTACACGGGCCGCTGTGGGTGCAACACACCAGGGCGACAGAAGGCTGGGGAGCTGCGGGGACTTACAAGGGCTGTGGGAGCTCTCTGCAGCCGGAGGAGGCCGTTTGCACCCTTCCCACCTCGAAAGGGCAAATGGCGGCTCTACCCAGTGGCTCGGGCCTGCCTGCAAGGCCACTGCAGTGTGTTCCGGACACATCGCCCGAGCCCATTTCGGCCCGGACTAAGGGAGCGAGCAGGACCAACAGGGCATTGCCGCACACACCTGGCCTCACACCGGGGGCTGCTCCTGCTCGTAGGCGGTGCCCCGGAGGCCTTAGGCCCCTGCTCGGCTCCCACCTGCCTCCCCAAACCACCTGCACACACAACACCAAGGGGTGAATCCAAGACTAGGACGCCCAACATAGGAACACCTAAATATATAGAGCAACTATTATTGGACATAAAGGAGAGAATCCGCAGTAATACAATAACAGATTATTTTTAATAACTCAGTCATATCAAAAGGTGGATCATCCAGACAGAAAATTAATAAGAAAATAATGGCCCTAAGTGTTACATTAGATGAGATTGACTTGGACATTTTTAGAACATTTCACCCCAAAACTGCAGAATATACATTTTCTTCAAGTACATACGGAATATTCTCTAAGACAGATATCATACAAGGCCACAAAACAAACCTCAATAAATTCAAGAAGACTGAAATCATATCAAGCACCTTTTCTGACCACAATGGCATGAAACTAGAAATCAACTACACAAAGAAAACAGGAAAAAACACAAATATGTGCAGGCTAAACCACATGCTACTAAACAACCAATGGATCAAAGAGGAAAAAGAGGAAATGAAAAATCAAAAAATATCTTGAAACCAATGAAAATGAACACACAACTTTTCAAAATTTATGGGATGCAGCAAAAGCAGTTCTAAGAGGGAAGGTCATAGCTATACAAGAAACAAGAAAACTCAAACTAACTCTACATGTAAAGGAACTAGAAGATGAAGAACAAACAAAACCCAAAGTAAACAGAAGGAAGGAAATACTTAACAGCAGAGCAGAAATAAATGAAATAGAAATTTTAAAAACAATAGAAAAGATCAGTAAAATTAAGAGCTGCTTCTTTGAGAGGATAAATAAAATAGATAAACCTTTAGCCAAACTCACCAAGAAAAAAAGAGAGCCCAAATATAAAAATCGTAAATGAAAGAGAAGTTATAACTGACACCACAGAAATACAAAAAAATCATTAAAGAATGCTATGACCAATTACATGCCAAGAAATTTGACAATCTAAAAGAAATGGATAAATTTTTAGAAATATAACCAGGAAGAAATATAAAATCTAAACAGACCAATCACTAGCAATGAAACTAAAGCAGAAATTTAAAAACTCCCAAAATATAGAAGTCCAGGACCAGATGGCTTCACAGGTGAATTCTACCAAACATTCAAAGAAGAATTAATGTCAATCCTTTTTAAACTATTTCCAAAAAAAATGAAGAGGAAGGAATGCTTCCAAACCCATTTTATGAAGCCAGTATTACCCTGATACCAAAACCAGATAAAGACATTACAAAAAAAAGAAAATTACAGGACAATATCCTTGATGAATATAGATGCAAAAATGCTCTATTAACCAACAGGATTTCAACAATACATTAAAAAGATTATACATCATGACCAAGTGGGATTCATCCCAGGGATTCAAGGATGGTCCAATATCTGTAAATCAATGTAATACATACATCACATTAATAAAATAAAGGATTAAAAACTGTATGATCATCTCAATAGATGCAGAAAAAGCATTAGACAAATTAAAGCATCCTTTTATGATTAAAAACTCAACAAAGGAGGCACAGAAGGAACATATCACAACATAATAAAGGCCATACAAAACAAAAACCACAGCTAACATTATACTCATTGATGGAAAGCTGAAAGCCTTCTCTCTGAGATTGAGACAAAGAAGCCCACCATTACCTCTTCTATGTAACATGGTATTAGAAATCCTAGCCATAGCAATCAGAAAAAAATGAAGACATAACAGGCATCCAAATTGAAAAGGAAGAAGTAAAACTCTCATTATTTACAGATGACATGATACTATACATGGAAAACCCTAAAGACTATACACACAAAAAACTATTAGAATAAATGACTTCATTAAAGTTGTTGGATACAGAATCGATATACAGTAATCTGCTGTGTTTCTATACAACAATAATGAACTATCGGAAGAAGAAATTAAGAAAATAATCCCACTTACAAGTGCATCAAAAAGTATAAAATACCTAGGAATAAAAACCAAAGAGGTGACAGACCTGTACTCTGAAAACTGTAACACAGTAAAGAAAGAAACTGAACAAGATACAAATAAATGGAAGCCTATATCTTGTTCATGGACTGGAAGAATTAATATTGTTAAAATGTCCTTACTGCCTAAAGTAATATACAGATTCAATGGAATCCCTATCAAAATATAGAAGGCTTTTTACTCAGAATTAGAACAACTAATCCTAAAATATATAGGGAACCAAAAACATCCCAAATAGCAAAAGAAATCTTGAGAAAGAACAAAGTGGGAGGTATCACACTCCTTGATATCAAACTATAATACAAAGCTATAATAATCTAAACAGCATGGTAGTGGCATAAAAACAGATATACGTGTATAGATCAGTGGAACAGAATAGAAATCCCAGAAATAAACCCGAGCCTATATGGTCAATTAATCTATGACAAAGGAGGCAAGAATATACAATGGGGTAAAAACAGTTTCTTCAAAAAGTGGTGTTGGCAAAACTGGACAGAGACAAGCCAAAAAATGAAATTGGACCATTTTCTTACACGATACACAAAAACAAACTCAAAATGGATTAAAAACTTAAATGTTAGACACAAAACTCCTAGAAGGAAACACAGGCAGTAAACCCTTTGACATGGCTCTTAGTATTATCTTTTTGGATATAGCTCCTTGAGCAAGGGAAACAAAAGAAAAAAGTAAGCAAATGGGACTACATCAAACTATAAAGTTTTACACAGCAAAGGAAACCATCAGCAAAACAAAAAAACAACCTACGAAATGGGAGAAGTTATTTGCAAATGATACATCCGATGAAGGGTAATAGTCAAACTATATAAAGAACTCATATAACTTAACACCAAAAAACAATCCAATTAACAAATGGGCAGAGGACCCATGTAGTCGTTTCTCCAAAGAGGACATACAGATGGCCAACAGATATATGAAAAGATGCTCAACATCACTACTCATCAGAGAAATGCAAATTAAAACCACAATGAGATACCACCTCACTCCTGTCAGAATGGCCATCATCAATAAATCAACAAACAGCAAATGCTGGTAAGGAGATGAAGAAAGGGAACCTTCATGCACTGTTGGTGGGATTGCAGAATGGTGCAGCCACTGCGGAAAACAGTATGGAGGTTGCTCAGAAAATTAAAATAGAGCTAGCTATTCCACTCCCGGGTATTTATCCGAAGAAAACAAAAACAGTACTTTGAAAAGATATATGCACCCCTATGTTCCCTGCAGTATCACTAGTAATAGCCAAGCTATGGAAACAACCTAGATGTGTTGTGTGGTGTGTGTGTGTGTGTGTGTGTGTGCGTGTGTGTGTGTACACAATGGAATACTATTCAGCCATAAAAAGAATGAAATCTTGCCATCTGGGACAACATGGATGGACCTGGAGGACATTATGCTAACTGAAATAAGTCAGTCAAGAGGAAGACAAATACCGAATAATCTCACTTATATGTGGAATCTAAAAAAAAAGAAGAAATGAATAAACAAAACAGAATCAGACCCATGGATATAGAGAACAAGCTGATGGTTGCCAAAAGGGAGGGGGGGTGGGGGAATGGGAAAATAAATACAAATTTAAAAATAAAAAATAAGTAAAATTGCTGGTGAAATGTTTTTAAAAGATTTTTTATATCCTACGTTCTATAAAGAAGTTAAATGAAAGAGAATTTATGAGCAGGAAAGGAAAAACTTTGCTTTCAGCCAAGTCCTATTGCTGGAATAATTTTGGCTCCAAGATTTGAAGGCAAAAATAAAAGCGAGGATAGTACTGCAATTGCAAAACTGGCTGGTTATAAAACCAAGGCCAGCTAGGACTTGATCTCGGGCTGCCACTTTTCAACATGACAAAAATACAGGCTCTCCCGGGCGCCCTGGGAATGAATGCTCTGGGATTCTGCCTTGTGTATCTCTCCTCCGACACCGGAGCAGCTTCTTCACAGAAAGTCTCTGATTCGTCTTCTCACCAGCTTCACAGACTTTCCTATATCTTTTTCAAAAGCAAAAGGCATTGGTCTATGTTTAGAAAAGTGCACAACACATCAAGAAATAAATTCATACGTGGAAGGACAGACATGCTGGTCTCAAAACCCAGGCAAACTTCCATTTTTATAAGCCTATGCAGACAATAAAAATAAATCAGAAAGGAGTTAAAACCTGCCGGCAGGGAGAGCAAACTCTCTTTCCTTTTCTAAGTAACGTTCCTTACGCTGAACGGTTGACACCATGACAGTTTCATCTTACTCCTTTCGGGAGCAGGGGTCTTGCTAAGTCTGCCGGCAAATACCCCTAAATTGAGAGACCCACCTACTTGGCTTTATCTGTTTCATTATAATGTCAGATGGCTTCTTTACATCTCCAGTTATTACCTACTTCTGGGAAACTGATAACAATGACAAGTGTGGAAAACAAAGAGTGGAGCGTTTTAAGTGCAAGTTCTAGGAATAAATTCATAACTATTGCTTCAATAAACTATCCAACGTAATACATCAACAAGACCCACTCCCCGTGCCCCAGGGCCTCTTCTGTGATCACCTGTGACTTCCATCCTTGTGCCTCCAAAGCCCTCTTTCTGCTTCCAACTATGCCAGGAAGGCCTGGCACGTCCTTCCCCTTGCATCTCTGTCAAACTCCTCCCTAGCTTTGTAGTTCAAACACTCCCTGCTCTGTGGGGACTTCACCCAAGCCTCTGCTCCCCTAATTGAAAGAGGCCGGTGCGCTAAGCACACCCGGCCCTTCAGGTGCGGGGTCTCTGTGCCTTATGCCTGCACCCCTGGGAACTGCTTCTGTCTTTTCCCCACCTGAAGGGTAGACTCCTTCCCGTGGGGACATGGCACTGTTCCTTTCTCAGCCTCACTGCATGGACTCCGCAGTATAGTAGTTGCTCCTTAATTGTGAACTCGGTGCACAAACCGTCTATTGTCCTCGCTTTCCTCTGGCACAGTGCTTCCTCTGGAGTGGCACTGTGACAGAGGACGGAAGAGTACATTTTGATTGACTGATTGCCAGCCCTACAATGGCACCAACGTGAAATGCGGCCCAGCCACCCATATGAAGCCACTAAAAATAGCTGCATAATTTTTAATGACATGAAATGAAGGTCTGTGACATATTGTTAAGTGACAAGTTCAAATGGTAACACCGTATACAGACGGTGACCGCAGGTTTGCTCACTACACGTGTTGGCGTATGTATGTCTGCGTGTGTTATTTGCATGTTATTTGTATGTGTATCTACGCAAAGAAAAAGGACTGGGAGGCAAGCAGCGGAAGCGCTCACCTCACAGCAGTCGTCCCTGGGGGTGGCAGTACAGGGGGCAATTCCTATTTTCTTCTTTCTACTCTTCTGGATTTTCCCCCAAATATTTACAGCGAACATATACTACTTTAGGAACAGAGACAACGGTTACGCTTTATTTTATTGTCGCTTTTCTTCAGAGGCACAGAGAGGTGAACCAGAGTTGTGTGTCAGGCGTCACCACCGACGAAAGACCACTAACCGAACTGGGGAGTCTGATGGTATCTGGTCAAGACATGTGGGGAGGAGCCGTGGGCAGATCTGCTTCAAGACCAGGAGTTTCTGTCCCCAAGCATTCCATCACCCTTCCCATGAACTGACTCCCGGACCAGGAGACCTGGAGCTACTGGGGTTACTTTGCTGAGACCAAGAGGAAAGAAGTTGCTTACCTCCAGGGCCAGCCCCTCCTCCAACAGGGCCAGCAGGGCTCGCCTGCTCCCTGGGGCAAATCAGTCAAAGCCTCCCTCCATTGTCATTCCAATGATGTAAAATGACGGATACTTTTAATACCAGAGACCTGTCATTTATTTATTAGCTGGGGACTGGCACTGCAGCCGAGAAGGATGCATTATAAATCAACTCTTTTCTCAGCCATTAAAAATTAATACAGTTCATAATGTAGAATGTCAGTAATTTCTTTATTAGAATAGAGTGTAATTTTTTTTCTTTTCTTCCAGGTTTTGTTTTTACTTCCTCCCTTCCCTGAGAATATTGTTTTTTCTAATGATTGGCTGGGTATAAATTACCCCCAGGGAAGCATATAGGGAAATACAGCCTCGCAGACAGAGGTTAAAATGGAGGAGCAGAATAAAAGCTCTGGGAAAAAAAGACCACTAACCAATTTCCCCTCAGAAATAGTCTTACTGTACCTCCCCTTTTGCCCCGGGGAGGCTCATTTATAACATCCCTCCTTTGTTCTTGATCTACCCTGAACCAAAAAATGGAAGGTATTTTAGGTTTCTGATAGGCCAGAGGGAAAGAAGTATCTAAAGTGGGTAATTTTAGGTGTATTGGAAGGTCTCTGTGTAATGTCTGCTGAGGGCTTCTTCCTCACAGAGGGACTTTTATTTGCTTTTCTATTGTCTCAAAATTAACCTGATATTCACCCAAAGAAACACTGGTGTTAGAAGCCCAGCCCCACGCCAGCAGCCCCTCACACAGGGCCAAGCTCCCCAGATGATGCCAGAATAGGCCAACAGGCTGATCCGCTGAGCCTCCACGAAGGCTTGCTTCCCTTTGATCCTTCCCCTGAGTGGCAGCTCCAGGAAAAGCGAAAACTTGAAATTAGAAAGAGGGCAACTTACACATTCCCTGACTTCAGAGGAAGTAAAAGGGAGAATGGAGAACCTAGTTACCTCCATCCACGTTAAGAATATTGAAGGTTTGCAAGATGACCCTCCCAAGAGCCCTGCCAAGAGGTGCACATGAAGGGGGAGGACCTTTCCACACCTGCCCACACTCCCCTGGGGACAGCTGACCTGGCTCTGGGGAGGGAAGGGGGCGGGTCTTGGTGTGACGGACAGCACAGCCCCGCCCAGGCCACCCGCATAGCTTTGTCAAACCAGCTGCGATTGAGTTAAAGCTCCTAAGTAACAAACGCTCACAAATCCCCAAGCTTGTATTTAAAATCTATTTTCAGAATTACACTGAGCACAATTCAACCAATCAATGAGCCATTAGAAGTTCAGTCCTAACACTTGCGCATTACTGGGGCACAGGGCTGCCCGACTCAGCAGAATCCAACGTGAAGAGCGGCTGCATCACCAGCAATTCTAGGTCTGGGGACGAAAGCTAATGCAGGGCCTGGTGAGTGGCCCGGCTGGCCACAATCTGGGTGACAAATTAACCTACACGCCCACCAGGGACAGGCTAAAAGGAGGCTTGGCCAAGAAAGAGGTCAGCTAGGCTTCAAGGACTTCTATTCTCTTCCTTCCAGGGTAGTTCCTGCATCACCTCAGGGGCCCATCGCCAGCTGGACCCCACTGCATCACCTCCGGTGCCCATCGCCAGCTGGACCCCAGTGCATCACCTCCGGTGCCCATCGCCAGCTGGACCCCACTGCATCACCTCCGGTGCCCATCGCCAGCTGGATCCCAGTGCATCACCTCCAGTGCCCATCGCCAGCTGGACCCCAGTGCATCACCTCCGGTGCCCATCGCCAGCTGGACCCCAGTGCATCACCTCCGGTGCCCATCGCCAGCTGGATCCCATCTGGAAGTCCTGCCTCCAGGCCTGTGACCCTCTTGATGACCTCCTAGGTGGGAATGAGAAGGTGGCTGCCTACACAGGAGCGATGGAAGTGCTAGAAAGGGACTGCCTTCTGCTGACTTGATGGTGGGCCTCATGGGTCACCCATGCTGGCATCTGTCTGAAAATCTCCAAAACTGTCCTCAGTTTCCCAGCAGGAGGGGGTGCGGGTGAAGTGGGGGTCAGCTAACAGGGAGAGAGGCACCCGGCCAGAAGAAGAGGCATGGCCCCAAACCCCTGTCAGTCCTGGCTCTACAGTGACCATCAAGTGGCCTTGGACAAGAACTTTAACTTCTCTGAGTCTCAGTTTCCTAATCTGTAAAGTGGGGATCACAACACTTGCATTCCAGGAGGATTTGATGTAGGGAGAAAGATCCAGCGAGGGGAAGAGAGGGTGGCAGGCTCTGTCATATCACAGTTTTGTCATTTCCGAGGTCTGAGGCTACACTGTTGTCTTAACCTCCCCCATCAGTTTCCTCATCTACAAAACAGGCAAGTCGTAGCACCTCCCTCACATGGCTTTTGTAAGGATTACATTTAAAATATATCTCGTATCCAACATAAGCACCAGGCCCTGTAAGATTTTATTATTATTTTAATGTACTTAAAGGTCAGAGCCTGGCCCTTAGTAGGTATTCAGACAATGTTATTTCTCTTCTCTTCACTATTTCCTTCTTGCCCTGGCTTCACAAGCGCTTGCTTCCAGGACTCTCCAGAAACTGCTCCCGAAGGGCCACAGAGACGCTCCCGGAATTTACCCAGCTTGCTCGACCAAGACAATCGGATCCAGTTAAAACCACATGAAGAAATGTTTCTTTGCTCGGGCGTGTAAGTAGAACCTTGAAAATTAGCAGGACAATTTACCAGACAGAATAGCAATGACGAAACCACAAATTACCAGCTTGCTCTCCCTAAGAGGAGAAACTAGGAGTAAAATTTACATGAGATCAATGTTCTCAGCTTCCTCCTACCACTTCTGCCCCAAGAGGCCTCTGCTTACTCCTAGAAGAGCCAGGAGGCCAAATGACTAGGGAAGCATGTGTTTTATCCTTGGAGAAGAACTGGGCCGGCAGGCACTGCCATTTCTAACAGCCTTTTTCCCTTTCTTCCTTCCTTCCTAACAGACCTCGATTCTGTGGAGGTAAGTCACTCTTCTCCAGGTGGCCATATGCCTCCGAGGAAGTGAGTTCAGTCCCCAAGCCAAAGGGATAATCCACGTGAGCCTAAGGTACTTATGCCGTTTTCTTTATGGGTGGCTGATTCAGGAATAAACATACTGTGTTTCCACGAAAATAAAACCAGGTCTTACATTAATTTTTGCTCCAAAAGACGCATTAGGGCGTATTTTCAGGGGATGCCTTACTGTTTCATGTACAACAATCTACATTTATTCAAATACGGTCATGTCATCTTCTTCTGGAATATTGTCAGAATGTACTACATGTGTCCGTCTGGCTGATGATCTTAACTGGGGCTTATTTTCGGGATAGGTCTTCTTTTTGGGCAAACACGGTCTGTCATAATGCTGGCCAATGGGATAGGAGGGAAAGACTGCTGGGGGCTTGGGGAAAAGGTTTTGTGAATTTCATTCAAACCACAAGAAGAGATAAAAACTCTGTGCTACCCCTGGTCCAAGTTTGGCTGTCATGCCCGGAGCTGCTGCAACCATTCTGTAACCTGGTGGTCAAGCAAAATACACAGAGGCGGAGGCACGAGAATCACAGAGAGGCAGAACCAGAGTTCTAAGGAAATGCACCAGGAGTCGCGCCTTGAGTTACCGAGTATGATGAACAATTCCCTTCTTTTTTAAGCCCACTGGCTCAGGATGGTCTGGCACTCGGTCAAAAGGATCCCAACTGGTGTGATCAACATCCAAATCATGAGGTATGTGCACAAATATGAAGAAGACACGTATCTGTGCACATTTGTGTCTGGAGGTCCCGTGTTTAAGTCTGCTGAGAAAGAATGAAGGGGCTGTGTACTCATGTATAAGAACAAGCAAAACGGAAGTCTCCCAAGCCGATGGTCATTAAAACCCTAACGACAGAGGGTACCCTATGGGCACAGACTCACTGCGAGGCATGTGGCAGGTAGACTGGGAGCAGGGGAGCTTGTAGTCACTGCCGTTTCAATAAAATATTTGCTGATACGGGAGAGGGTAAAACAAAGAATAAAAACGAACCAAAGGATCTTGCCATGAATCTCTCTGCCGTGCCCTATTGGAGCCCACAGCTTTTCAGTCTCATTAACCCGAACGGAAATTGGCCTGAGCTCTCTGCTCATCAACACTGATCATTTCCTGACAACCAACTTGTCACAGTCCTGCCTCCTAAGGGCCGCTCTGTGGCGGCGGGACTGGGTGACAAAATGCTATTTCTTAGAGTGGGGAGAAAGAAGTCTATGGAGGGAAGGCATCTTATCTTTTCAGAAATAACTCCAAGCTCTGAAAAACCTCTATTTTTGACACCATCAAGCTGGTTTTCCCCAACAGCATATTTGAATGAGGAACTGTAGCAAGCGTTGTAAAAATAGTGCTGTCAAGGACAGGCTGATCGTGTAGATGCCACTTACACAAGGTGACAGAGCCCTTTTAAATTCTCACGCCACTTCACCTCAAAACAATGCCCGCTGAGGTGGTTACATTTTCTTATCTCAGGTTTAAAGAGGGTGGATGCCTTGTCCACAGTCAGGGTCCAGGACCACCCCCACTCATTTCATTTTCTTCTCTAATGAAAAGGGTTCCCCATAACCAAGGGCTCAGCTCCCTCTCGCTCAGCTGGCCAGGCCCTGCCGGGCATTCTGTTCCTTTTTTGAAATACAGTGGTGCTTTGACCTTCCCCACGATGGTTTGGAAGCAGTGGCTTGGGAGACAGTGAGTGACCTACATCTTAGATGGTGCGTCTCCTTAGGAACAGCTCCCTGAGATTCCGATCCTAAGGGGCAGGAACGCAGCGCACAGGTGGCTGTGAGCATCTCCGGGTCTGGGCTTTGGGGAGTGTGGAGGCACCTCTAAGAGCTTCTAGGCATAAAGCAGACAAACCCCTTGATCCACCTGAGTGAAGGGCACTTAGTGCTCTGCCAAATATTCGGGAGAATGTTACCATCCCAACTCTTGGCATTCCCCTGGCACGCAGCCACTTCCTGTCCCTCCCAGAGGTTTGGGAAGAAATGCGACAGTGCACGTGCCAAGTGGGTTCAGGCCCATCTGGCCCCCCTGTCAGATGGCCCATCTGCCAGGGAGGCAAAACACGGAACCCCAAGCCCCAGAGCAGCCCGGAACGTGATCCACTGAACAGCTGTGACCACAGAGATGCTAACAGGTAGACCTCAAAAATCAGGCTTGGCGGGTCATACATTTGGGAAATGTGGCAGACCCAAGTTACTTCTTGCAAATTTGCAGTGACCTGTATCATTCAAGGCTCTCAGAATCCCACAGGAAAATCTTATTCCATCCAGGTTTTCCCAAACTGATTTGGCCACGGAACATTATTTTTGATAAACAACTATTAACAACCCTTAGAGCACATTTAGGAAGCCCTGCATGAAAGGCAGCTGGGAAGAAGATGGGAGAACAGCTCAACTCTAGGCTTCTTGGCTAAGAGGCAGGTAGAGCTTGGGTTTCCATAGTTATTGGCCATCAAAACAGAGCACAGTGGGAACCAGAACATTCTAGCGTCGTTGGCACATCTCCCAACAGAAGTATGACTCATGTGCTCATTCATAGGAAACGGAGATGATGACCATTTTCTCCTGGAAAAGGGCTTCTGGAAAGAGAATACTAATGGGGACCATCACTAATAATAGAGTCCCCTGCTGTCTCCAAGGATTGGGGGCAAGGAGGGGTGTCTTTTTTCCCTTTTCCTGCTTTTCAGCCAATGCCCATAAAACAGGAATGTTTGTCTTCTTGGGGACAAGGGAAGTAACTAATCTCCAGCCCTTCATTCAACCTGTGTTCTTGGCTCCTCCCTGTGAGAAGGGAGTGATTTATCTGGCGGGTGAGGTGAGCAGAGTCCACCATCTACCATCATATTTCTGTTCTCGGCGGGGCTAATGCAGACGAGGAACACTTCCCCTGCACATGTGGTTTTCCAGGGAGCCCCTAAGCTTCCTGACTCACAGGAGATGAGGCAGATCATGAGTCTCTGTGCAACTAGACAGACTGTGTCTGCTCTACAGACCCAACTCCTGGCTGTGCATCCCACGTTCAAGATTTCGGAGAGGCATCAAGAAGCCCATTTTGGTGTCAAATCCACGCAACCTTCTTACGTCTAGCAATAATGCCCAACTGTTGATTTTGCTTCCTAGCTGACCCCTGTGTGTATTTCTTGGCTGGTTCAGAATTACCCCTTAAAAACCAAAATATAGACGGGATGCCTGAAGCCGGTTGAAGGAGAAAGGAGTAAAGATATCTCTGGAAAATCTTGAGCTGGAGAGGATCTCTGGAGGGGAGCTGGCTAATCCTCCCACTCCTTGAAGACGAGACGGAGGCCAAAACAGGCCAAGAAGACAAATAGTCCTTCTGCCTCTCGGGCTCTGGGCAGGAGGCGAAGGAGCCACGCCACAGCTTACTCCCGGTCAGCTGCTGGGTGCCATTGCCCCTGGGTTTGCATCCCACCATGAAATGACATTTATCCTGGCCGGGGGGGGGTCTCCTTCAGCACGAGAGGCACGTGCTTATCCCCCAAGAACTTTTTTGAAGCCAATTATTGTGTTTTTACAGTGAGCATAATTATACCTAATTACTTAATTAGCATGACTGCACGCAGCTACTGACTCTGAGTACGTGATTACGGCAGAAAGCACATAGCACATGAGGTCATGATACCCAACGGGAAGGCCGGCTGTCTTGGCTCAGGGTCACAGACACAAGTCAGTCCTTTTAGACTAGCTGGCGACAGCTCCAAAGTGCGTGCTCAAGAATGTCTAACGTTTTCAGATATTTTGGGGCAAATGACATTATTGGATTTTTTTTCTTCCTAGGATAGGGGAAAAAATACAAACCGCCATGCTTATATTGTTCCTAGATCTGGGGGACTTGGGAGTCTACTCCTAACAGACGTTAATCTCTGGGGGCCGAGACGCTTAGGATGAGCTCACATGTGTGGGCCCAGGACTAAAAAGCCTTGGCTCCCAAACAGTCCATTCTGGCATCCTTGGCGCTTTCTACAAAGAAAGGAAACTGGTAATGTGTCTGAGTAATCCTTTCCTCCTTGGGCTCACTGAATCTAGCACCACAGGATTCTCAGGGGTCTGCTTATTCTAACTGGATCTGAACATAGGATTAAAGAAAAACCCAAGGGGAACAATGCTAATTGACGTTCATTTAAAATGTTGACTGAAAGGCTGCCTGCCTGGCAAGCAGGTCCTGGAGAGGCCCAACCAGCACAAAAGGCTAAGGCGAGATGCCCCTGTCATCTTTACCAAGACTCGACCTACAGTTCCTCCAAAGGGGACTGTCGAGATCCAACCGGCAGAATTGGGGAGGGCGCGCATCAGACTCGCCCACCCCCACGGCGGTCCTGCCATCACCATGTCGCATCAGGACCAGCTGGCCTCCTGAATCAACCGCAGGAGCCAAGGGCAGCCCTGGGGCGCCAGCCTCCTTTCAGCTGCACTCTCAGAGGAGGAGCTCCAGCCCAGCCCTGTAACCAGATCCCCTTCCTTCCATCAGGACTCCTGCGAGAGAAAAGCCTAGAAAGGTTTACTCGGCAGGAGCAGCAATAGGTGCTGTTGCCTCTGCTTCTGGTTCCAGGAGGGGCCCCGGCCTCCCTGACAAAGGAGCCTGTTTTCTGTATTTCATCTGCAAGTCCATTACGGGACCTAAGTGGCTGGGATCACCCCTGCCATTACCCTGAGCAAAGCGATATGTTAGCGCAGGAGGTGGCAGATCTGTGTCACGCGGAGGCAGTATCGATACTGCCCTGTGCACCAAGGGCGCTGAGCTCCCCACCACAGTGGGGAACCTGGCCCTGGCAGTTAGTTCGCTTCCAGGAAAGGCAAACTCCATAGCCAGCTGGTCCAGAAGATGAGGAGGAGACGACCCACTTGCTCACTTCCGATGAAGGAGTCACTGGTCCCGGCTAAAGGGTCACAGTCCACACACCTAGCGGTTCCAGCTTTGGTTTTATCTCTGTGGAAGCCCTTGCCTTCTAGGCTGGTGTGTTGGGGCAGATGCATCAAGCAAATGCCCTGGGGAAAGAGAGGGAGGCCAGGCCGTTTGAGCAGCTGCAATCCAGCCAAAGACGGGTGAGGAAGGGTGGGCCCCCCACTCTATCCCAGGGCCCACTGCACAGTGTCTGGTACTTACTAAGAGCCCAATGGATGTTGGGTGACTGACTGAGGAGCGCAGGAGAGAAGGGAGCTGGCGGGAACAACACAGATGGGTCCTGAGAGCCTCAGGAGAGCCAGGGCCTGTGAGAAAGATGCCACAACGGAGCTGCCAGGGCTGCCAGGGAGGAGAAGGGGCAGCTACAGGAAAGCAGCATGAAGAGGTGACTGGTCAGGGAGCTGAGGAGAGTGCACACCAATGGTCCAAAGTGTGGAGACTCATGGAAAAGCAAATCAGTGTGGGAGGCCTGGACGGCCAGAGCCGGGGAAAGAGAAGGCACTGACACGGCTTTCGGGAAAGCCAAAAGGAAGACTGAAAGGCTGAGGGCCAGTGGGGGACCCGGGGCTGCCACACGAGCAAGCACTACAACAGCTGCTTTGGAGCACACGGGTCAGGAACTCCAGGGGCCAGTCTTGTAGTGAACTTGGCAATGGGCCTCTAACCAATGACAAGTTAGAAATGAAGTGTACTCACTATTAGTCTATGTGAACAGCCAGTAAGAATTACTGTCATCAGCTGCTGGTATAGTTCAGAACAAAAGGTTTATACAAACACACACACGTGAACACACACACGTGTGTACACACACACACACAGTCCTGAAAGCTCGCTAAGAAGGCAGGTGTGCACTGACTGACAAATGGTAGGAGATCCCAGGGCAGGAGCTGACCCCTGGCCAGTGTGACACGAAATGAAAAGACCCTGACTCGGTGTGGCCACATTGAGGGCAGCTGGGCAGTTTCTTACAAAGCTAAACAGAGCCCTACCTTACGATCCAGCGACCACAAGCCTAGGTATTCATGCAAATGAGCTGAAACTTACGTGCACTCAAAACCTGCACTCAGATCTTTGTAACAACTTCACTCATAATTGCCCAACACAGGAGGGGACCAAGATGTCCGCTAACGGTTGAGTTGTGTCCCCCGCCAAAAAAAAAAAAAAAAAAAGGTGTACCTTAGGATGTGACCTTATTTGGAAATAAGGACACTGCAGATGTAACCAGTTAAGTCAAGATGAGGTCGTACTGGAGTAGGGTCAGCACCTAATCCCACGTGCCTGGTGTTATTACAAGAAGACAGCCATGTGAAGACAGACCCACAGGGAGGGCACCATGTGAGGACAGAGAATTGGAGCCATGTGGCTGCAAGCTAAGGGATACCACCCACATCACTGGGAAGAGGGGAAGAAGGTGCCCCCTACATGTTTCAGAGGGAGTGTGGCCATTGGCACTTTCATTTAGACTTCTAGCCTCTAGAACGGACGTGATACATTTCTGTTGTTTGAAACCATCCAGTTTGTGGCCCTTTGTTATGGCAGCACTTGGAAACAAGCACACTGGCCTTCCACAGTTGACTAGAGAACAAACTGTGGCACATCCATACGACGGAGTATTAGTCAAATAAAAAGAAAAAAGCTCTCAAGCCACAACAAGACATGGGAGAACTGAAAATGCATATCGCTAAATGAAAGACGCCAATCTGAAAAAGCTACACACTATGGGATTCTAACTACATGACATGTGGAAAAGGCAAAACCGCAGAGACAGTCAAAGACCAGTAGTGGCCAGGGGTCGGGGAGGGAGGGGACGAATGGGTGGGCCATAGAGGCTCTTTAGGGCAGTGAAACTACTCTGTGTGATACCGTAGTGTTGGAAAAACGACACGGTGCTCCAGCCAAAACCCACAGCCTGTACAACACAAAGAGTGAACCCTACTGTAAACGATGGGCTTTAGTTAATAATAACATGGATACTGGCTCATCAACTCTAACAGGTGTACCCCACTAACGTATGATGTTAGTAAGATGGGACATTGTGTTTGGGGGGAACAGGAGGGGGTAGATGGGAATTCTCTGTGCTTTCGCTCAATTTTTCTGTAAACCTAAACCTGCTCAAAAAAAAAATCTAACTTAATGTCGTGCGGGGCAGCCTGCGGGGTCTCAGCTCCCATTCTCCACATAAGAACGCAGGACATGGTGAGGCCAAAAAGGAACACCCACGGAGCCATAGATAGGGGAGTCATAGCACGATAGTCTCGCTGGCGGCTGGGTTGGAGACACAGGAAGCAGGAGCCACACTGTTCGCAACGTGCCGTCCACTTCTCTCTGCCAACCAACCCCACTTGCTAACTGCAATCCGCTCTTGCTAGCCCCCATTTGCTGCTAGCATAGCCACGGCAGTTATATTAGTAGCCAATGGCTCACTGGTTACAGCTGACAGTCAACTAGCCACAGCTGATGGCCATCCAATCACAGTTGATGGCCATTTACTAGTTGAGTGAGCACCTTTCCACGTGAGGCCGAGGGCCTGGAAACTGCACTCCTGGCTCTGTGCCCACACTTAACCCCATTCCTTAAGGCCAAGGAATCCCTTATCTAAAGGCAACCACGGACCCTTGGGGACTTGATTCCATAAATCAGACAGCGGGATAAGTGCCAACAGCTAGACCAAGGCTGACCCAGCCTCCTGACTATAGGGACCGTCAGCCAAGGTTCTCCTGGGGTTCCCAACCCTGAAGAGCCTGTCCACAGAGCCGTCCTCACCCTAGAAACAGAAAAGCAAGGTGCTGAGAAACAACCATGCTGTCCTCATTCCTCCACGGCTGGCTTGCATGAGGTCAAGCGGAGCTACAGGTGAAGACATGCTCAGCGGGTGTCATTGGATACAGCGTTAGTTGGTATCTTCTCTGACCCTAGTCCCCCGCTGTGTTTTCTATAGAAAATGAAGAATTATGACCATAAGAGCGACTTTTGGAATAAGCACAAAGTCCGGTGTGGGAAACAAGACACACACATTGGAGAAGGATGAGCTAAGATTCGACTCAAAGTCATTCAAGACAGGTACACGGCATTTCCTCTAAGCCATGGGTTACCAGCAGGGAAATGTCACCTGAGTAGCATGGGCCCAGGAAGAGGCTGGAAAGGAGCCAGATGTGGTAAGATAAATAGGGTGCAGAAAGGAAGAAAGGGTGTAGGGGTGATGTGGGGAGGGCAGAGGGGCGTTTCCTGCAGGAATTACATTAAGGCAGCAGTTGGAGGTGTGGGATCGGAGACCTGGAAAGAGGGACTAGGGATAAAGGCTGGTGACTCATCAGCAGATAAATCAAAGTAGAAAACATGAGGGTCTCAAGGCAGCAGAGGGTGCCATCCTGCATCTCAGAGAAAACCCCTGAGGGTAGGGACCTCGCATTTCTTGTTCCCTGATGATTCCAGAGCCTAAGAGAAGGCCTGACACAAACCCTCAATAAATAGTTATTGAATAGATGAAAGGGAGAAAAACCAGCACAGGGTGAGTGGCTTGGATGTGAACGAGAAGAGACTCACAGGAATATGGTCAAGTTTTGCACAGAGATCAGGGAAGGAGAGCTCAGGAGTTCCTGCCACTGTGAAAAGACAAACGGAGCTGCAGGACAGGGAACTAGGAGGGGTTTGGTGGTGAGAGGCAGGAGCAAGGGGAGGAAAGGACGGGGTGACCAGGATTGGGACAGGCCCCCATCTGCAGCCCCACGGGCAGGGGCAGAGATCAGAGGGAGAAGGTGTTGAGGGCTGACTCTGGGAGGCTGGGGGCACCATTTCCTCCCAGGGAAAACCTGTAAATAAAGGCAAAGTCCTGACCCAAGGACAGGTTAGTTCCTCAGATGGCCTCTGCTCTCTCGACCAAGAAGTGAAGCTTTCTTCTATGTTTTGGAAAAGAGGATGAACAGAGAAACCCAGGGCCATACACAGAGCCAAGTAGCCTTCCAATTGACTCATGGGAAAGGGCCAAAGCACAAGACTGGGAAGATAGCAGCCAGCGGCCCAGCCCCGGCATATGCACAACTATGCAGCCCAGGGCTGTCGCAAGGGTGACAAAGGCAACCGAGGGCCCAACGTTGCTACAAATACCTCCCAGTTCTCCCCAGGGACTCACCTAGACCGGTCTCTTGGTGTCTCATTCTGTAGCATCTAACCCCAAATTGGCTGTGTGACAGGAGGGATATATCCATTTCCTGATGCTTTTGAGAACCAGGGGACTTTAAATAAATAATGTAGGGGCCTCATGAGGCTCCAGATTCCATACACGTCCCCCAGTTGGAGCATCTTTATTCAGCTCTTTCAGAATCCCTGGAAAGGCTGAATAAGCTCAGCATAAAGTCAATACCAAGTGCAGAGCACTGCTGGGAACGTAGGCGCAGGGAGGCAAGCATCTGACAAGGGAGTGCAGTAGGGTGAACTCTAAATATCCTTGCACACTACGGAAAGTGCCAGGGACCAGATCGAAGACAGATAGCCAGTGAGAAGCAGCATTCTAATCCCTCTGGTCCGAAAGGGCACGCCATTTATGACAAGCACATGTAGGCAAAGAAACGTGTTTCTGGGCTAAATTCATCACTGGGGCACATGGGGGAATGATGCCGAAAGTCAGGCAGCACCTTGGAATTTCTCCCCATGTTACACGTTTCTTAGTGAGGTGCACCTGGTATATAATGTACTATTAGTTTCAGGTAGACAACATCGTAATTCGACATTTGTTGCCCTACAAAGTGATCACACAATTATTCTAGTTACCAGCCGTCACCATACAATTGACCCCCTTCACCCCTTTTGCCCAACCCCAGACCCCGTCCCCTCTGGTAACCACCAATCTGAAACGGACAAGAAAGGAATCAGATGGGAGACCCACACTATGAGCACAGCTCCTCCCTTCACCCCGTGCCTTGCCACCCCCCCAAAGGAGGGATCCTGCCTGATCTGCAGCTTCATAAACGTTCTCTGCTTATTTACCGGCCACAGCATGTGAGGTTTTAATTATTTATGGTAGTGTCTCATCACAGACCGGGATGTGTCTTGCGGAGCCACTTCCCTGGGCTGATGAAGCCTCTGTAATCAGAGACCTGCAGCCTCTTGGCCTGTAAATCTCGGGCAGGGAGGGCCAGGGCTCTGTCTCCCCGGCTGGGGGAGGCGGCCACGGAGGAGCCAAATCTGGTTACAAGGCTTCTGCACACGGCTTGTCATGGCCACGCGTGTTTTCTGAAAACAATTAAGAGCCATCGGCTGTCCAATGACAGGACAAAACGTAGCGTTTCCTGAGAAGGCCAGGGCCCCTCAGATCAGAGGTGTCTGACAGCCTGGGGCCATCTCAGGACTTTTCTCCCATAAGGTACTGTTTGTTTCCCTGTTCCTTCAAGTTCGTCAATAAAGCCGCTTGCCCTCATCTCCACGACCTGCCGCCTTTGCTCAGAAGTCCTGTCTGGACCCTTGGGAAGGCCCCTTGGAATCACAGCCCTGCAGAGTTGCACAAGGAAGACTGTTCCTCCGTAAGCCTTCAAGGGCAGAAAGAAGCTCCTTGCCTGGGCGCTGGGTCCTGACACGAGGACTCTCAGATCCCACAACTCTCTCCAGGGCTCCCACTAATTCCAATGGCCCAGAGGAAACTTCCTTCCCCCATGGCGGACTCCCCCCACCGGCAGGTGTGCTGACAGCCTGGTGTCGAGCTCCAGGGAGCACAGACATGACCCACAGCTTGTGCTCCACACCAGGAGCCCAGAGCATCCCCGAAAGGCACACGGTCCATCCCCAGGAGTCCCGGATTCTGTATTTACGAATCCGCCTGCTCGCTAAAGGTTACGTGTAATCCCCAAACTGATACTGGCAGTATTTTTCACGGTCATTCAGAAGCAGGCGAGGAGTGGTAAAAAATGTGAATCACCCAACACGCACCCGCCCAACTGAGGCTGAATCGCACGCTGTCAACGTGTGTCCTTCCTGTGGTCCATTCGGTGCCACTTTTGTGTGTGTGTGTGTGTGTGTGTGCTTTTTGCTGGTGATTTCACTACTTAAAATGGCCCCCAAGCATCGTGCGAAGGTGCTAGTCTTCCTACGAGGAAGAAGGCTACGGGGAAAAAATGCGTGTGATCGGTAAGACACGGGTGTCAGATCAGCTTCGTTCAGGCTTTTGACTACAGTGCCGTTGGCCGAGTGCAATGGTACTGACCCAGCACATCTAATGGAATAAGATGCCTTTAAAGCACACGTACAGCAGGTTATGTATTCATTCAATGTCCACGCTGACTTGACAGAACGTGACTATCGCGAATGACGAGAATCAAGTGTACACTCAACACAGCAACGCCAAAGTCTCTGTTCAAAGACCAACACCACCCAGAAAACCCGGCCAGAGACCGAGCTGTGCCACCGTCACCGAAAGGCTTTCCTCCCAGCCACGCCAGGGCAGTCCAGGATGGACCTGCCCTGAGGCAAGAGCCATTCTTTGCACGGTGTGCCCCAGGCTTTATCTGAAGCACAGGTGTCTTTCTGCCCTTGCCCGGCCTGTTCTTCCTCTAACCGACACTGACGGGGGGCATCCGATAAGCCCTGAGACAGATCCTGGGGGACACCCAAGGTCGAGAGGCAAATGCTGACCTTCTTCCCACTTAAGCCCAGTTCCTCCCACTGTGGGCATGAATCCTCACTGAAATCAGAACCAGAAAAGCAGAAGCAAAGACTGATGAGGTGGTCAAATGCCCACTCTACTGTAAGACTGACCAGTGGGAACAGCGACCGTTCTGTGAGCTACAGAGAGTGCGGCCCAAGCACAGAGAGCTCAGCTGGGGCAGCAAGAGCAGAGGGACGTACTTCTTCCTAGGCCGACCCTGGGACCAGCGAGACATCAAGAGAACTGGTGGGCAGAAACGTGGGGGCAGAGAAGGGAAACCTATAGCCCCCAGAACCTCGGTTGTCCTGTCGGTAAGATGAGGTCTTAACCTAGCCATCTGTCTGTCCCTTCCAGCTCTACGGCACTTTCCGAAGTAGCTGACATTTGGTGGAGGGGCAGGGGCGGGGCAGTGGGCAGGGGGAGGCTGTGCACCGGGGTTGGTGGGCTTACACTGAACCTGGGGACACAGCAAGGAGATCACCGGCTGGTTGGAGGTCCAAGCCACAGGGCCTCTCGGATCTGGAGAAGCCCTAGCAGAGCTCAGCACAAATACAAAGAGAGGGGCTGGAACCAACAGAAGGGGAGAGACAGGATGAAACAGACGCCCCGAGCCCTGTGATGTGAGGACGTCCTGCAGCGGGAGGTGAGGGGTCCTAGTGCTGGGGCCACGACCAGATTCTCAGCAAGCACACACTTCGGGGAGCTGGGGGGGGGGTCAGCGGGGGGGGGTGTTTCCATTCAAATGGTGCCCACCACCCTCATCCCCTTCCCTCCCGTGGAGGCTTGCGTGGAGAGTCTGAGGACCTCAGGGGCTGCCATCTGGACAGAGGCCGGTTATGCTGCCTCAGTGCGTAGGCCAGGTCCACAGAGACGACCAGCCCTGTCTGTGCCCCGTGTCACCGGGGCACTTCTCCCTGTGTGGCTGGGCCTCCCGCCTCCAGGCTGCGCCCACCCTCTCTGCCCGGGAGCTCTGCCCAATGCAGTCCTCTCGCCCAGGCTATCCTTCAAGTTCTGAGACGAACAGGGAGGGTCTCATAGAGAGTGGGAGGTTAGCAGGTGGTAGGTCACCCAGAAGGTTCCAGAACCCCAGCTACATGGTCTATCGCCACCCCCCCTCCACCATCCCCCCCCCAGAAGGGACAACATTCTCCCCCAGTACTCACATGTGTCTGGCTTGTGGCAGTTGTGTCCCTGACGGAAGTACTGCGGGTTCTCAATGACCGGGATGCGGGTCATGCCGATGACCACTGTGTCCGGCCCAGCGTCCAGCGACGACGGCGTGGTGACGCCGTGGTTGATATGGTGCAGCGGGCTGGCAGAGTCCTCCTCACCGCTGATGACAGCCACGGGACCTGCAAACAGCGGGACACACAGGACCCTGGTGAGGCCACGTCGCCAGCGCCCAGCCCAGACCACAGACCCTGCCACTGCTTTTGCCACCATATTTTCCATAGGAGCAAAATCCGTTGGAAGAATATCCCCAGATGTCTGGATTCTGAACTCTGAGAATCACCCTCGGCTTCTCTTTCATGAAGAGAGAGAAAAATCTACCCCATCACACCATGAAAATAAAAGAGTAAACAGAAATGACTATGAGATGACTTATTTTCACTCCCCTCCCACAATCCAAATTAGTTCAAAATAATAAACATTTTAAATATGTTTCTTTGCTTATGTAGCAGCAACAGGATTAAACAAAAAAACAGGACCTAGCAGTAGTGTGTACCCTGTCTGTTCTCCCTTCGTCTAACTGCCGCTGCTGGGTCTCACCCCAAAGACCCTGATTCCATTGTCTGGGGGTCCAACCTGGGTACCCCGATTCAAAGCGTATTCATGCGATTCCCATGTACACCTGAGACCTCAAACCTCTGACTAGGGCCTTGGAGGCTGAGAACCTTCCCAGAGTGGCCCTCAGATTCCTGCAGGAGTATGACCTCCTTGCACTCTGCTATCAACCCTTCCTGGCCCAGGCGTGGGGGATGAGCCAGCGTGGGCCTGGATCTAGCCCAAGCGAGCTCGGACAAGTGACCGCACTGAGGCTGCACCACTAGTGGTCTCCCGGCAGTTGGGCCACTCTAGAAAGCTCCGTACTGCCCAATGCCTTCGAAGAGCGTCACCTGAATCTTCACCAACCCCAACTCCACCATTTTCTAACCCGAAGAAGAAATCCAGTAAATCAGGTGATTTACAAACACAAGCTAACAGATATTTAATGCTGGAGTCCCTGTAGAGCAATGATTCTGTTGGGTGGTGTGATTCTCCCATACATACAAATAAAAGTCCTATAAAGTGAATTAGCTGTGACTGTCTGTGGCTTCATACAACTGGCTTTTTAAATGGCTGCTTTACAAGATCCATGGTCCCAAGACAAAGTGCCTGCTGTGACTTGGTTTTGTGGCTTGAACAATATTTCCACTGCAGAAATCCATTACATCGTACTGAAGTTTATGGGGAGAATATTTCCCATCAAATAGCGAGGTAAAGCACCAATGAGGCAGAACTAAATGGAAGACTGGTACATGCAAACGGAGAACCACTCTGTCAGCACAGACAGGCTTATTCCAATCTGTGACACAGGTCTGCCTGCATGTGGAAAAGTAGCAATAAGTGGTTGCCCAAATACCTGCAAAAATCACTTGCCTTGCAAAAAAAAAAAAAAAAGGCCAGTTCGGAAAAACAGGCTCAGGGCAGGGCTGGGGTTAAAGCACAAGGCTGGTCCCCTTCTTCCTGCTCCTAGAACAACAGAAACCAGGAATAACCCTGCCTACCCAACCACCCCACCCCCAATTGCACCTCATGCCATCCCCCTGAGGAGATCAGAGACCGCTCCTCTGGAGAGACAGAATGCCTCCTAAAAGACAGAGTTCTAGATGACGACCTTTGGGGTCATGCCTTAGTGAACCTTATAGTAGACAAGCCCCACTCGTGTGCTTCAAGTGAGATCTTATTGTCTCTCTAGTGCTCAATTCCTAAGTATGAGGGAACAGTCAGGGTCACCAGACACCCCAGCAAAGCTTCAGCAGGAAAGAGAGGGCACAACACAGAGAAATGGGGGACCTGCAGGAAACAGGAGAAGCAGAGAGCAGAAGACTTTTTTCATGAGCAATATCCTCAGGGAGGTAAACGAAGACACTGCATCACAAGATGATTAAAATGTGAGCAGTCAGAGGGCAAGAAAGAGTCCTGGGGAAGTATGACCCCCAAAACTTGAAAGTCAAAGAAGAGTGGGAGAGCAAGTCAAGCACATATTCCAGAAAGTCGAACTAAAAGGAGAAAGGTGGGAAACAGGAAGGAAAAGGTAAGAAGATTAAAGACCCCATCCAGAGATCCAACATCTGATTAAAAGAAGAGAGACAGTGAGGCACAGAGAGAGGAGAGGGGGAGAGAGAGACTAGAAAAGATGGAAAGGAAAATTTAAAAAATTATGAAAAACTTTCCCAAATGACCTGTCTACCCAGTTCTCGGCACAATTACACACACACACACACACACACACACACACACACACACACACACACGGCACAAATCATGAAATGCCAGGAGGTCCCTGAGCATAAAGAGAAGATGCTAAGAGCTTCCAGGTGGGAGGGCGAGGCCACATTTCCTAAGGAGCAGGAATCAGAAAGTGACGGGGTCATTGGGAAGACGTCACAGACACACAAGTACAGCAGACTTCAGAGCTCTGGAGCACCCGTACTCAGCGTGTGGCCGGGGAAGGGGAGCGTGAACAGGGGGATGAGAGGACACGGCTAGGAAAGCAGAAGAGAATCGGAAACGGCTGCTGTCTTATGAGTCGAAGGAGGAGAATTTCTAGCCGCTCAAGAGCATCACATCCAGAGGCCAAGTAGGAGAAGCATGAAAACAGGCCACTGGGCTTGACGATGAGACGGGGGCTGCTGACAGCAACGTCCATAGAATGGTGGAGGAAAGCATCAAACGACAGTGGCCTGGGAAATCGCCATCACCACAGTACTTTGTGTTGCCGAGTGCTTCCCTGTACCAGGCTCTGAACATGTAACACCCTGAGCTTTATGAAGCCTCTGTGAGGCTGGTATCACTATTTCCCCCATCGCGCAGAGGGGGTCACCGAGGCACAGAGCAGGGGCCTGCCCAAGCACAGGGGTGGTGACGCTGGAATTCAAACTGACAGTCTGGCCGCAGAGCGGGCTGGCCACTGTTACCCAGCACTGCCTTCCTAGCGGTGCAGACTTGGGGGGAAGAGTTCGTGTTCCCAGGGACCCCTGACCAGTGTTGATGCCTCCCCCTCCACACAAGCAGCTGCCTTCGACTGCAGGTTCCTGAGACCCTTTTGGAAAGATGTTCCTCTTGACCCTTGAGAATGAGGACAAGAGTGGGTCACCTCATCAGACTCCCTGGGACAGATGACAGATAATGCTCCACTCAACCTCCTGCTGTCCAGTTCCCAAGGCCCCCACGGCCCCCTGCTCTTCCATGAACCACAGTCCTTCCTAGAAAAGCCAAGGAGGGGACACGACCCCATCACGCCCCAGGACAGGAGAGGAGAGCCCTGCGTGAGGCGAGACCAGCAGGGCTGCGGCTGGTGCTGGGGCGAGGCGAGGGCTGCGCTGCCCACGGCAGGGTATTCAGCATCCCCGGGCCCACGCATTACAACCCAGGGTCAGGTACGTCAACTGTAACAAATGCACCATCTGCTGAGGATGTAATACTGGAGAGCCTGTGCGTGTGCAGGCAGGGGGCATATGGGAATTCTCTGGACCTTCCACTCAGTTTTGCTGGGATCCTAAAACTGCTCTGAAAAATAAAGTCTAATAAAACAAAAGTGGAAGGGACAAAGTCATTCTACCCACCTAACAGACAACACATTTCCAAATACCCCTTGTGGGGACAGAGATGCCGGGGTTGAGAGCCCCTGACAGAGACAGCAGCATGCACTCTGAGAAGCAATGTCCCTTTCTAGCTCTGGCCAGTTCTCCCGTCTCTTGCCTCCATGGAAAGCAAACCACAGACCTGTACTCCCTCTGGGAGAGGAAGCGTGTCTTCTCACCTCAATAACCACAGAGAAGAAGGTATTAAGACATGAAGAAGAGACGAGTAATGGGGGGGATCTCAGCTGTCTGGGGGGGGGGGGGCGTCTATTTTCCTGAAGCTGCCAAGGCCTAAGGCAGGTCAGGAGGAGGCGTCAAGCTTGCTGTCCTCTGAGCGCTCAACATACACGCACTGTCCAGTACCTGTGCTGGGCCTGTCTGCTGTCACTAATCCATTCCTAATGGCACACTTACTTTGTTACGCAGCACTAATAAACACAGAGACAGAGAAACAGGCTTGCAGTCCTCCTGGTAAGATCAAGCTTTTGAGAGAGACCCCCAAGGGAATACAGGTCTGCAAGACACACCACGTGATTCTCTTCCCAAACGGGTGCTTTCTTCCCCTCTTTCAGACCCGTGGTGGGTTGTGTCCTTCCCATCACACCGTAAAAGACCTGCTGGGTAATCAGAGGAGGTTTGGTGGCCCCGACAGGCGTCTTGCCCAGCAGGATGATTCAAATTGTGTTTCTGGAGTCTTTCTCTTTCCCTCCCTGCTCCTTCTATGGGAAAACATAACAGAGCAGAGTCTGGAATGGCTCTGATTTTCATAAATGGTTGGTTCCGATGTGGGACTCAGTTTCCTCAGAGAATGACTGTCTCTGATAAGAATGCAAGATGGAAATTCACTGCAGGAGAGTGAGAGCTGACCCTGGCCGGTGGCGTCCCCACTGCAGGAGAGCAGGCTGCCACCAGGACGGCAGGAACGTGGCAGAAGCCTCTGGTAACTCAGGGTCCCGTCCGCAGTACCCAAGGCGAGGACCAAGGGGGTGCATCGCACAGCACGAAAGGGGACGTGGCAGCAGCCTCCCGGGGGACACGTCTGCACATAAACACGCACCACCCCTTTCAGACCAGGAGGCTCTCCTTGGAATCATTTCCCCTTATGTCCCACCTTGTCACTGGAATCCCCTTCTGTTCCACCAACTCCCTGACTTACAAAGCATTCACAATTCTCAGAAATCTGGCCCCAAGAAAATCCAGTCACGGACTGGTTCAACACTATGGCATTTGCCCAGCCAATCTGTACAAGTAGTTTTTCTCCAATTTCCAAGAAAACAAAAAAAGACTCAGATCCCCAAGGATGCGGTTATAACAAAAAAAGAGTGGGGGGAAAATAAACTAACATTAAACACCTCCTATGTGCCAGATATATTACTGGGCATTTTGTTCTCTTCTCATTTGATCCTCAAAAAATTCTGTTATTCCCATTTGATCAACTAGAAAACATCCTCGAATAGTTTAGATTTCCAAAAATCACTTGCCAGGAAGTGATGGAGCCTATATTTGAACCTGAGTCATCTGCAAAGTTCTTTTTCTTCCCACCAGAGTACCAATTTTCCCAATGGTATGGCTGCCATCCTTGGTGTGACTACATGAGTCCATTAAAGAAGCAAAGACCCTGAACCTGGGCACCTAGGAAGAGCTCAGCAAATGTTTTCAAGGCTGGACCAACCCAGGTAAGATAACTTTGAGCAATCAAGGTCAACATTTATGGCTCAATTGTAATATCCTAAGGCCATCCATTTCCATGTTTCTTCATTTACCCCTATATTTCCTTCCAAGGTTGGGGAGGGCGGGGGGAATCTCACCTCACGAGCAGTTCAGAAAACCCTGCTAAGAGCCGTGGTCATCGTGACTGCTCTTCACCAGGTGTTTCCAGGTACTTGAAGGGACTGCAGTTTTCTGCCCCCCTCGCACTCAGGCGGTGCCCCTCACTTTCTTTGGTTAATGGAAAGTGAGCAGAAGCAATACTGTGTTTCCCCGAACATAAGACCTAGATAGACCCTCAGCTCTACTGCATCTTTTGGAACAAAAATTAATACAAGACCTGGTATTATATTATATTATATTATATTATATTATATTATATTATATTATATTATATTATATTATATTATATCCGGTCTTATATTTTTGCTCCGAAAGATGCATTAGAGCTGATGCCGGCTAGGTTTTATTTTCGGGAAAACACGGTAGAATCACTTCCACACGGAAGCCCTAAGATTTTGTGTGTCAATGAGATATCACCTCACACTTGTCAGAATGACTAGCATCAAAAAAATCAACAAACAACGAGCATTGCCAAAGAGGTGGAGAAAAAGGAACCTTCATGCATGGTTGATGGGATTGTAAATTGGTGCAGCCACTATGGAAAACAGCATGGAGGTTCCTCAAAAAAATTAAAAATAGAACTTCCTTAGGACCCAGCAATTCCACTTCCGAAAATATATCCAAAGGAAACAAAAACACTCTGCAAAGAGATATCGCCCTCACCTCATGTTCACAGCATCATTATTATGACAGCCAAGACACGGAAACAACCTAAATGTTCCCTGACAGGTGAATGGATAAAGAAGATGTGATAGATACAGGTATACCCTGTTTCCCCGGAAGTAAGACCTAGCCAGACCATCAGCTGTAATATGTCTTTCAGAGCAAAAATTAATATAAGACCCAGTCTTATATTATATTAATTATATTAGACCTGGTCTTAAAGTATAGTAAAATAATACCGGGTCTTATATTAATTTTTGCTCCGAAAGACGCATTAGAGCTAATTGTCTGGCTAGGTTTTATTTTTGGGGACACACAGTAGGTATAGGTATAGGTTTATATAACTATTCAGCCATAAAAAGGAGGATCCTGCCACTTGTGACAACACACTTAGACCTGAAAACATTATGCTGAGTGAAATACGTCAGACAGAGAAAGAAAAATACCACATGATCTCTCTTGTATGTGGACTCTAAGAAAACAAAAGAAGAAAAAGAAAAAGAAACTCACAAATACAGAGAACAGACTGGTGGCTGCCAGAGGTGGGGGCTGGGGGTGGGCAGAATGGGGGCAGGGAGTCTAGAGGTCCAGCCTTCCGGTTAGAAAATAAATAATTCCTGGGGATGCAAAGTGCAGCACGACGGCTATAGTGAATAACATTGTCTTGCATATTTGAAAGTTGCTAAGAGAATCCATCACCAGCAAAAAAAGACCCTGTTAACTATGTGAGGGGATAGATGTTAATTAGACTTATTCTGGGGATCATCTTGCAATATGTAGAAATACTGAGTCACCCTGTGGTACACCTGAAACTAATATAATGTTACATATCACTTGTATCTCATTTTGAAAAAAGATCCTGGTGTGATTCGCCATATTTGCTTTCTCCTGCCTCGGCACTTACGAAGCAGGAGGCCGTGTCCCTGTCAATCTGAGTCCCAGGTGAGTCCCAGGTAAGAGTCAAGGTCTCCAGACAACACCTGGTGCATACGGAGCACAAGCACGAAACACAGCTTTGTTGTTTTAAAGCACTGAGATGAGCAGGGGTACCGTTTGTTACCACAGCATAACCGAGTGCACGCTGACTAGTACAGAATGAAGCCCTCTCGAATTTAACAATGTTACTTTAATCTCGTTTCACACCATCTTCAATGAATCTTCACAAAAGCATCTGATGCGAAGAACGGGGTTATTATCCTCAGGGATGTGATTCACCTAAACAGGCCTCCTCCCAACTCTCTGACCCAAAGTTGAGCTCTAATCCAATCTAATCTAATTCCACATAGAGCCAGACAGAGACCTCCGTTGTTGAAAAAGACCCCCACCCCGAGGTCTGCCTTGGGAAGTAAAAGAAAACAAACCTGGATGGGTCTCATGCTTTTTTTGAACGTGTCAGAATGAAACAAACAAGCCGACCTTCAGATTAAGAAAATGATTTTTGAAAAACCTCCACTTTTTCCTACTGATAAAAATCAAACATTGACACGTCCCTCCCTGGTGGGTGAGAGCTTTCACACCCACAAATCTGGGAGTGGGAACTCATAAAACAGAATAGGTGAAAGCACAACAAACACAATTAAAACTCCAGCCATGCTCACTAAGGGATTCCATTTACTGTCTCATAAAAAGAGCCTAGTCCTTAGCGGCAAACAAAAGAAAATCAATTTCTTAATTTTTATTGGCAGATGTGGGACAGAGGCCAAGTGAACGTGGGCTGTGCCCAAGGGCATCCCTGGGACAAGTCACCAAGTCTCCGCTCCTGGACCAGCTGCTCTGGTCCCTCCCCTCTCTGCCTCCTCCAGTTTCCAGACAGACTTTGCCACCGTGATCTCCAGGGCACGTTGGTTCCTGAAGGCTGCCCAACAATGTATGCCCTCCCTGTTTCTCTGCTTCTCTCCCTGAATCATGTCCCAAAAGATAAGCTTTATCCTCGGGTTCCAATTCCCTACTAGCCTCTTACAGGAACCAAAGGCGCCGTCCATACCTCGTTGCATCCACAGCTCAGAGGTATCACTTGGTGATTGAAAACCATGTTGCTGATCAACCAGCCCGAGAGCACAGTGCAGGAGGGGGAGGCGGGATGAGCGCTGGGAACGCACGGCCTCCCTTGTCTGGGCCAGTCATCAGAACAGCCCGCGTGGGTCCTGTTAGCCCAAGAACGCAGGTGAGGAAATTAAAGCTCCAGGTTTTATAATTCGCCCAAGGTCACACCATTAATAAACGGCAGACAGACCCACATCTATCTGACTTGAGAGGGTGGGCTCATTTCGCTGCATCACGCTGCCGGACCCTCCAGCGTTGTTTTTCTGACACTGGGACAAATGATAATGGGTCAACCACAGTCTCCTTCCCACTCCCAATCTCGACTTGCTTGAGGCTCATTTAAGAGAACTGGCTTCATTTAGGAGTGGAGCTCCTGGTGTTTCCAAGGAACTTGAGAGCCACAGTCCTGTACCACGTTGGAGCTGGAAGGGCCACGTCTATGAAGGAGTTCCAAGGTGTAAGAATGGCAGGTAGCAAGGGGCCTGAGAAGGTAGGAATACGCAGCTGGAGAGAAGGCCATGTTATCAGACTCTTTATAGGCCGTGTTTAGAATAGCCCAGCATGAACAGGAAGAGAGTAATTACCTTCCAATTGAGTATATGACACAACGGGGGTACGAAATGCTGGTGCCTTTACCCGAGCCCCCATAAACAGACTATAGCCCGTCTCAACGTTTCTAAATTCGGCATTAGCCAGCGTACTAGTCAGTGCTACCCCAAAATAGAGGCATTATTTCAATCTACAGAATTGTCCACAACTTTCCCCCCAACCTCTTGGGGACTTCGGGCAAATGGAAGGAAACATGATTCAGAGCACGCTACGTGCTCTCGGGTGGAGTCCTTGAGGTCCCCGTGCCCTCACCCGCTCACGCATGTCCCTTTTTGCATTAACCAGACTATATGGCACAACCTGACTTCTACACTACACCCAAGAGAATGAGACCTAAATCCCTGTGGCCGAAGCCCAAGTGCCTACTGCACAAGTGGGAAACTCTGTATCTAAAACCCCATTGGTTGATGGTTTCAACCTGTGGATGGTTTCAATGTGAGACCCTTTTCAAGTGAGGCATGGCTAGTTAGACAGAAAGAATTGAGGCTAAGGAGAAGAGTACTCTCTTCAGGAGAAACCTGGGGCCTCATGGGCACTGGCTGAGAGCGGGCCTCCCAACTAGAAAGCCTCCCACAATTGTAGGGGCCTCATGCAGTTTTCCAGGCAATATCTTACCCAAGGTATGTCTGGAGGAAATCCTGGGTGGTATTTCTAAGTACATGTGGAGCCGTGGCATAGAGCCGCCTATACAAAACCCAGCTTCTTTCTCCAGAGCGAGGTTTCATATACTCAAACACAATGCCATAATGACAGCTAAAGTCTGCCAAGCAGTAAGCACCCCTGTGCACTGTCCTGTGGATCCCCTCGTGGCTCGGTGAGGTGGCTCCATAATTAGAGTCAGAGCAGTCAGGCAGACCGCCCAAGGTCCCACAGCTGGTAAGAGACGGCATCCTGATTCCAGCTGGAGCCGGAACGCTCCGGAGTCCATTCTCAATTACTCCCCTGCCTGCCTCACGGTACATAAGCACATGGCCTCAAATCAGTGAGGATGAAAACACTTCCGAACTACAACACAATGGCCCTGAATCTAAGATCTGAAATGAGGCCTGAAGGTCTAGCTGGAGAGAAAGCATGACAATCCGTGGTTTCTTCCAGGCCACTCTGAAACCTGTTCCCAAGCGCTGAGAATCATGAGGGTTCACACGTAACTCACCCTGCGTGTGACCCAGATCCTGTCGCCTTATGTCGGACAAAAAAAGATAGGTTTCCCTTTGTTAGAAAATGCTCCCTGGGAAGGTATGAGGCTTCCAGGAGCCATAAGTAGGGCGGGGAGTGAGAGCTACAGCGCATAGAGCTGTTTAGAATGAAGGAATCTCATGATGTGAGGTATTAAAACCCATAATGTAACAGCAATGGAAACTCCTCAGATCTGTATGACACATTATGGCTCAAAGGGTGCTTTCCTATCCATCAACTCAATCACCATGGCAACCCAATGAGACACTCGAGATAGGGACTACATTCCCCATTTCACAGGTGAAGAAACTAAGGCTCCGAGATGATAAAGTGACCTTTCACACGGTCAGGGGGAAGCTCGGCCATGAACTCGGCTCTTCCAACTGCCAAGCCAGTTCACACCAAAAACTCACACCAAACTCACATCCTCTAGAAAAGGAAAGGGTTGCCATGAATCTCAGTTCTCCAGCTGGGAGCAAGATCCAACATGGCCTTTCTGGAAGCTGGGAGTACTCTCCTCCACACGGACCCTTCGTGGAAGTTCTTTGGAGACTTCATGAGTTTGCCAACTTCCCAGGGAGGGTAGCACTAAGCCCGTTCCAGAATCCTCAAAAGTGACCCAACATTTCAGTTCCTGATTCCCACCCACGTGCTCACCAAATACTGTCTCATGGACCAGACCCCTAGTTAAGTACTAGGGAGGAAGAGGAAGAAGGAACAGCCCCAGCCATGAAGAGGTCTACAGCTGGGACACACAATACACCAAGAGAGATGGCACATGTGAGGAGAACCATGTTACGGAGAGCTCAGGACAGCAGGATGGCACATGACACTGAGACACTGAGCAAAAGCAGGAGAGAAAGGAAGGCAGCCCTGAGAAGGACCCCCAGCCCAGCAAACACTTGAGCCTTGAGGCCTACCACCCTCCAGGCCTGCAAACAGCCCTTGCCCCACCCCACAGGGCCCGCCTTCCCTCCCGCCCCAAAGATCCCATCTCCGCTTCCTTGGCGACCTTCACCTCCGAGACACCTTGAACCTTGGCTGCTGCCTCTTCTCCCCACACACTTGGGCAGCGGATGGGCTGGGGCCCTTATTAATCTGCTGGCTCGCTCATCCCTTTCACAGACACGCTGTAAAAATGATCTAAGCATTTCCCTGGAACAGAGCTGCAGCGGGAATTGGGGAGGGTGCTGAGGGTCGAATGATTTCTACACGTGAAGGGACGTGCACACCAAAATCAATCGAAACAACACTGTGTCAGCGCTGCAATCTCTTCCCTCATGAGGCCCGCTTTATACACTGTAGTACCAGCTCCTGTTTCCTCACCTGCCTCCAGCGCCCTGCAGGGGCTGTGCTGGCCAGGCTAGCACTCAGGGTGCCATGTTCTCGAAGACACCCCTTTAGTCACACAGGGCACAGCAATGAGGTCACATGCATGTTCCCCCCAGACCCTCATTCACGTGCCGAAATCCTGTGTGCACACGCACAGATGTGCTTCTAGGCAAGAATGGGTAGGAACTCAGGCATAAAGTAATACCAGTTTATTGCTCATTAAACAGCTGTTCAAGGAGACTTACTGGTCTGTGTTTCTTTACAATTACACCCTTTCTCCATCTTGCCAGACAAAATATGTCCGTGGGCAATGCATATAAAAGACATAAGTGTAATATATCAAGGATATTGAACACTCAAGCCAAATACCCCAAAAAGGGATGGTGAGACGGATGAGGGCGGCGAGATTCTAATAGTAATGAGTTAGCCATTTATTTTTCTGAAGAGAGATACAGGGGCCAGATGAGTACAAAGGAAAAAAGCCAAAGACCTAACCATCTAATCTGAAAATGCACATTATTCCTTCAATCCCTTCTAAGGTGTTAATTCTTATACTGATTTTCAGATCGGGTTATATTATTAAACCTACCGATTCATAAAAATCCTCTCACTGTCCTAGGGCCCCTCATCAAAAGCGTGTTTCCTCATGCATCCACTAACCTAAAGGAGATTCGGGTAAGGAATTAAACCCTGCTAAGGAGAGATTAGCTCTTCATCCAGTTCAGGTAAGCTTAGACCGTAATTATTAAAAGGAGGGTGACCATACATCCTGATTTTCCCAGGATAGTCCCTGTCTATACCTGTTATTCCAGCACAGTTATTAATAGTGCCTCCTTTGGTTTGGATGATAAATGATACAATCCCCCAAATAACAAGTAACTCAGGCCTCCTGTGTGTGGGAATAGGGAGGGTGGAGAACAGATAGTCATGGGTAGAACAAATTGCTGTTCTGGACGCCAGGCACTAGGGGGCAGCAGCACGAGTGAGGCACTGAACCACTCTAGCAACACGCTGCCCTGCTAATTCTCTAAACTCCCTTTGACGCAGCCTTTGAAAGGGCCTTCAGCATATCCATACAGGACATTGTCCTTGGGCAGGCAATAAATATCACTTGATGGTGATGATGCAGCCATTGATTTTCCATTCCCTCTTCTCCCTCTGTTCCCTTCTGCCTTCCCCCTTCCTCAGGGTACAGGCCAATCAATCTCAGGCCATCTTGATCTACTTGGAAAGCTTAACTGCCATGCAGCTAAGCCACTTGTCCTCTGGCTCCAATCTCTTAGAGAAATTAGTGCCAATGGAAGTGTCAGTATCAATTTCATAATGTTATTGGATGAAGGCAAGGCTGGGCCAAATCCCATATTTCTGACGGGCTATCAAAGTGATGGGGATTATGGGTAAGGAGACAGACAGCTCTGACAGAAAAGGCAATGACTCAAGATCAATTAGACTGACAAGACTATCTTTAAGCCATATCGCTTAATGCTGACACTGGTACGTTCCCCACAGAGATTTGGAACCCTGGATGCAGAGTTTTCCTGGTGTCTCCAGGGGTAACTCGAGAGCCTGGAGGCTTGAAAAGCAGCCCTTAGCTCGACACCTCTCCCAAGAGGATCTGAAGAAAGAGTTCTAATAAAAGAGAAGGATTTCGCTCTGTGATGGGAAGAATGAATATCAGCACCCCACCCCCCCGTTTCCTTTTTCTTTTTTCGTGCCTTCTAAAGAAAATGTCAAGATAATATGTAAGCTACGTATTTAAATTCAATTCCGTTGCAGTATCGAGGGAAGACGTGGGATTATTAAAATGGAAATCAAGATCGTGTAAAAGTCCAACCATCCTAGCAGGGGAGGAGATGTGTCACGGAAGGAAGGCAAGAGCAACAGACGAATGCCACAGGGTCCTGAGTTCTAATCCGGATTCTTACCCCAGCCTTGCTGTGAATACCACTGTGTGCAATAAGGAACCAGTCACTTTATTTCTTCGGGGCTTCAAATTCCTCATGTAAGGTCAACCATGGACTCCCACCACCCTACCACACTGAGGAGATGAAATGCCAACAGCGCCAGGGCAGCAGAGGGATCAGAGGATGTTTTTTTAAGACCTGGCAAGGTGGGTAGAAGTTGCTTTTCTTCTGCACTTAATAGAAGAGGCACAGAAACAAGGCTGGCGCTGAGGACGCAGATGGAGGACTGGGGAGAGAGAAGCGGCCTTGTCTCTTGCTCCGTGTACCACACACAGGAGCGTGGAGGTCATGCTCCAACCTCTTCTATCGTACGCCTGGTCTATTTTAAATCCTCTAGTTTAACAGCTTATTTCCCTTCGTTCTCACGAGTTTATATTCCCAGGGCAGCAGGCGTGATTTTGAACCTGTGAGGTTACAGCTATTTAAGCAGGTTTGCTTTATTATTTTTTAATTGCTTAACAATACTGTTTGTTAGCATTGTATTAAAAACCCCACAGTGTTTCGTAATGGATTTTAAAATGGGTCCTATTTTAAAGTGTCCATTTCAGATTATGCCTGTGTGTATGGAGTTAGCAAGCACCGATATTAATTAGCTCCTCTTGACATTGACCGAAGCAGTTGGGCAAAGCAAAATGCTGCGTGGAAAAGATGAGCAGGTAGCAAGGCTTAGCGAGGTAACGTCAACCCTGGCCAAGAGGCTGTTGTCAATATTATCTGGAGTTACTGACTTCTGAACGCACTCAGAACATTGGCCTAATATGCAAATATGTGAGTCAGGGGATTCCTCCCAAGGTGCCTGCAAACAGCAGGCTCTTTAAAGACACAGTACTTTAAGATTATGAACCGAATGAAAAAAAAGGTTGGAGGCAGACAAAGGTGAAGCGTTAGAAGTCCCTGCTAAACCAAGATGGTTCGAATGAATGATGAAGCATCTCTGGAGAAAGCTACAGGACAGAAACCAGGTTTTGTTAGGCACACGGGAGGCATTGTCTCGTGCTCAGAGACCCAAATGTGATGTACTTGACACTCAACAAGTTGGAAACCTATCTATTGGAAAACCTTGACTAGGCTACCAACTATTTTCACAGAATGGTATCTTCACTGAAGGGAGGAGGTTTTCATTATATCAACAATTTTCTCCAGAATTAAAAAAAAAATGTGGTTAAGAGAAGGAAGAAGCAATGTAACATCAGGGTCTCTTTCCTCGTTGTCCTTCCCTACTGCTGCTATGAATTCAAAGGTACATGTGTCACAGCTCATGCAGGGAAAATGAATTTCACAGCGGGAGGAACGCGGGGGCCCAAGCAAAATGCTTCTCAAGTCTCCACACTGTAATCCTGATGCTAAGAAGTAGTATTTACTTTTTAAATGGTTGGCTTTGAATGAGCCTGTCCTTCCCATCTTGGTCTGGATATACCGAGGGTTTATATGTCCAATGTTTTCAATTTCAAATGTGATACACGTGTCTTTTCAATGTTTCACTCGGGAGACTGAGTGATCCATACTACATACAGAGGGTGCCAAAAAATGTATACATATTTTAAGAAAGGAAAAAACTGTTATTAAAATTGTGCTGATGGGAACCACTTTGAGCACCTCTTGTAATTGCAGAAGTCAAATGTGACTTGTATTCATCTTTTGTTATCAGTATATATTGAGCATTACAATTTTAATACAGTTTTTTCCTTTCTTAAAATATGTATACATTTTTTGGCACTCTCTGTAGATGTGTAGATACACACACACACACACACACACACGCACACACCCTGGATGTTATTTATGGAGAATCCTCTATACTCCAGGCACTGGGTTATGCTTTCCTGTATTTTCTCATTTAATCAAACTATTGTTGATTGTATCTGTTAAATGAGTATCTATTATGACCAAAAACTGTCCCAAGCAGTTTATAAATATTGCCTCATTTAACCCTTCCAAGCTTGGAATGATTATCTCCCTTTTATATAAAGAAACGGGGGCTCACAATGATTTTATTAACCTGTCCACAGCCCCTCAGCTGATGAATGGCGAAGCTGGAATTCAAATCCAAGATATCTTACATCAAGGCTGGTATGGATCCCATAACATACTGTCACCAACTATAATTTTAAGAAAACCTGAAAAACAATACAAAGAGTGAGAGAGCGTACTTGACATTTTACTTAGGTCTGTCGCTGAATTTCCATCTGGTTCACTCCCTAATTTTATTTAGGTGTGTCTTGATTCATAAATGTGTACAATTTAGACCTGACACTCATTATCCACCAAACCCAATTCCTTCCATGACTTGAGTAGAAATGCTGTTTTTGTTATTCCCCAAAAACACAACATGTATTTTACCCCTGTCACACCTGTGGCCCGCCTATCCTGGCGCTTCCAGCCTAACCCGTCTAACCTGCTCTTCCCAGGAGCCAGCTCAATTCTCACCACTGCCACGAAGCCTTTCAACACACCTCTCTCTCCTCTCTCCTCACCCCACCAGCCACCACCAGTCACTTCCTTCTTAAATCTGTGTGGCACTTCTTCGGAAGGCCAAAGCTTCTCTGACACTTCTCCTGTCTCTCCCTGTTGATTCTTATTCTCTGCAGCCCAGGAACAGTCCTAAACAAGGGAGGGGCTGGTTCTGACACCATGTTTTTATTCCTCTTGACTGAGGAAAGAAAACAGTGCTTATCACGATGAGAAGACTGTCTCCGTCACAAGCTGTTTCCACTGTTCTGTTAACTCCTCTCCGTCAGGTCACTTAACCTCTCTAAGTATTTGTTTCCTCATTTATAAAGTGGGGTTAATAATAGTAACTGCCTCGTCAGGCTGTTAGGGTTAAATCAAATATTTATGTAAAGCACTTGGCATAGTATAAGTGTTCAGCAAATGTTAACAATAATACTAATAAAGCAAAACAAAACAGAACAAATGGCAGTTAGCTAACTCAAGAATGTTGTTGTTGATAGTTTTCATTATTGATCCGAGGGCCTCTTATTTCAATATGGCTGCTAATGACAGCGCTTACATTTCTGAAAGTCTCCCCTCTTAAGCTAGGGAGTGAGGATGAATGGATGCCGATCAAAGAAAGAGCGCTTAGTAATGCAAACAAGAGCCAGCTTTGGTAAAGGTAGGAAAGAGGGCCTTCATGAGCAGATTGGCTAACTCTGCTTGGCCTCCGTGTACGTCAGCCTGATTCTGCATCTACCCCAGAACTTAGCAGAGACTCAGTGAATGTCAAACGGCGGTGCTGATGAGAATGCTGGCTGGACACCGTTCCCTACTTTCCACACATGAAGGGGAAAGGCAGAGGAAGTGACATAATAAATATTTCCAGGTGTTCACCTGAAATAGCTCCAACGATGGCAGAAAGTAGAGCGCCTGACACAGGGATCCCTCACCCCTTATCACGTCCTGGAGACAGGCTCGGGGAGGAACAAGCCTCCTAACCTCCCAAGGACACAGTGGAAACAGGAAATTATGGTTCAGAGGGGTGAGCACACATGGCTAGGAAGAGGGAAGTGCAATGTGAACCCATATCAATAGGACTGAAAAGCCACTTTTCTCGTCTTGGGCAGGCATGCAAGCCACTGCTCTCACCCCAACATACTAAAGCCCATGGGCACCGTCTGAGGGGGCGCCCGGACTTCCGCTGCCAGCAGTCTCAGGGGCTGCCAGGTCCAAAAGCTGAGTGTCCCCTCCAGCCATGCACGGTACGATACTATAAGCTTCCGAGTAATTAAAGCTGACTGTAATCATTAGGAATTAATAAATGTATTGTAACAGTGGTTTACAAATGGCTTATGCTAATCAGTCCATGAGGAATGAGACGAGCAAGTGAGAAGTCCTCGGGTCATGGGGCTGTGGGTGTGTACTGTGGGGAGGACAGTATATGTGCAGGAAACTGGCGGCAGAAACAACAGCCAAGGTGTCCCCGCAACAGAAGCACCTGCCCGTGAAACAACTTGTCAGACTTCAGGTCTCTGACCAACAAGAAACTGGAAATTAAAAACACTTTGGGTCCAAGAGACATCCGCTGATAATGTATGGGGGCCTCATTAACTGTGTGCCTTTAGGTAAGTCGCTTAACTTCTCTGAGCTCCGGTTTCCCCATCAGTAAAACAGATTATACACTTACCTCCTAAGACTGTCCAGTCACCAAATTCGACAAACAGTTACTTAGAGTCTACTCCGCGCCAGGCGCTGTTCTAAGGACTAGGAATACATACACCAATAAACAGAACACGGCCTCTGTCTGTGGAGTTAATCTGTTAACATGTGGAGGCAACAGACTATGTGGCTTTGTAACCATAAACGTAGGTCAGGTGGTAGTAAGCGCCATAAAAAGATAGGCAGCAGAGTCCAGGGGACAGAGATGGACAGAAGCTAATTTTCTCAGGGTGGTCATGAGGGTTATAGGACCTCGTGGGTTCCAAGCACCCAGTTCATAGTCAGGAGACAGAAGGGAGACCTCAGACCAAGTAAGAACGGGAAGTACCTTTCAGGAACAGGCCTTGAAACCTGCAACCCAAGGTGCCTGAATTTACCAGCACTCAGTGAGGCCAGAAGGTACTCCTGTTAAAGGTCAGTACCTGGGTGGCAAGCTCTCCAAATTCAAATGTAGGCCCTTTGGACCTCAGCTGGGCAAGTTATTTGCCCTCTCCTGTGCCTCAATTTCTCCATCTGAATAATGGGAAAAGTAACAGCACCTAACTTACAAGATTCTAAGAGCATGGCGAGATTTAAAAGAAGAAATGCTTGGAAAATACTTAGCACACAGTAGGGGCTACATAAATGCTAGCTATTATTCATATTGTATTTTCACACAATTAGTAAGTGTGGATATGCGTATGAATTCCTTGCCGAGATGAAATGCAGTGATTCATGGAATTGCTAAGAACTGGAATTTCGGGTCCTTTGGCAATTTGCCGCGAGTTCTCTTCCCTGAGATCAGACTCTGCAAAAAGGCACTGACTGTTTAATTTGACACGACAGGAAGCTGATGGAAGGAAGGTTTGCCCCTGACTGTGCCCAGGTACATGGAATGTGCCCTGCTGTGTGGAGAGGGGAAATAAGGCTGAGAATTAATCGCGTGGTAATATCTCAGGCCCCACCCCCCCGACTGATGGAGTGCCAGTTCTGTGTAAGCCAGAGACCCTTCTGGGCAAAAAGAAGTAAGAATAATAAAACCTGCCTCATTTGTTTGTACTGCCAGTTAGGCAGTCAGTCAATCCAAAAAATATACTGAGTGCCTATTGTGAGCAAAGCATTAAATAATAACATTAACAGCTACCATTTGTTGAGAACTTATACAAGCCAGGCATGGCGGCATACCCTACTAACCCAGCTCACAGCTTCTTTCTCTACCAGTTCTGGTCTGAGTGCCTTGCTGTATTCACCCACCGTCTACCCCAGCTGTAAGGGACCCCTTCTTCCTTGGCATCCAACCCCAGCCCCCCACACAGCACACAAGCCACCGTGCCCTGCAGCTGGTTATGGGTCTTAGGTGCCCTACCTTTGCAGGTCCCTCCAGAGCAGGGACATGATAAAGCCATGCCTGCATACTGCAAAAGGAGCAGTGCACTGACAGGCATCTAATGTGTTAGAATGAATGCATGAACGAATGAACACATATTGAAAATGCACGGCACCTCATACTTCAGTTCTGGAGTTTCTGCAAAGTACTTGGTAGCTGACATTATAGTGGCAACCCCAGGGATCCAGCCAGAACACTCCTGGATTCTATTTCTTCCTGGATCAGTAAGATACACAGAACTGACACTAGCTTCTAAAAATATAACAGTGCTTACTATATTCCAGGGATTATGCTCTTTGCATGCACCTTTTCCATTGGATTCCCATAATTCTATAAGGTGAGTCCTCTTACTATCTCTATTTTGCAGCTGATGAAACAGACTCGGAGAAATATGCTTCCTTGGCCAGCGTCAAGCAGGTGAAAACTGCCAGAGCTGGGATTTGAATGCCTAAGTGTCTAAGCTCAGAGTATGAACACTTCCTGTGTGCTTTACCAAGCCATTAGGCGGCAGAAGGGGAGGGAGGTGGGATGTCTGAAGGCGTGAGTCATCCTGTGAACTTGGATTCTGGCTAGGAATGCAAATCGTAGGCCCCGTGGAAGAGCCTCAGGGCCTCAGAATTCTGCGGACAAACTCAAAGCTCATTGCCAACAATCCTGTTCAGCCCTCCCATCTCTCTATAGGAAAGAGATTAAAGGAGATCTGTGCCACTTAAAAAATTAAAGGGGGAGGAGAAGGCAGATGGGGACGTGTGGTGTCTGTGACCACATCCAACAAAGCCACTGGTGAATCAGTGGCAGTTCTAGGACAGAAAGCACATCCCAAGTTTCGGACTGGGCTCCAATTCAGATCCTAATTGTGCAATTTTATGAGAACAACCAAATAACCTATTTCCTGGAAATACACGATGTACTGAACCAATGCCCCTTGGCCACACCGTCGTCACCATCCTTGTAACTGTCATCACCACGGTGGCTCCATACACCAGCGTGGTGCTTTGAAAGTCCGGGCACTTTCACATTCACCGGCTCATTTGCTTCCTTCTCTCAATTCCTCTCTGACATAGATAAAAGCATGTAAACATCCCGCCCTTCCACCCTGTGACCCAACGAAGACCCAGTGCATTGCCCCAGATGGCTCAATGGGCCAGCCCCTGTGAGAACCGGGATTTCCAACTCCGCCCACTTGGAGTCCATGTGCGTCAAACTACCCAGGATGGGGAGTGAGGCATTCAATGGGGGAGACAGAAAGTTTGTGAACTTCAAAGTCAACATTTCCCCTGCTAACAACTGGAAGAGACTTTGAATTCAGGTGGCCTTGATAAGCTGGGGTGGGACTGAAAGGGCTCACATCTCTCTCTGCCCCATCATCACTGAAACGAGCCAACCAAACTGCAAGAAGGCCACTACCTGCAAAGAAGAGCGGCAGGACAGTGCTGAATGTAGGTTAGGGCATGGCTTGCGGTCACACTTCAGAGAGGCGGCAGGCAGGCCCCTGGGTTCCACTGGTGAGTATTTCCTCGCGCTCAACTGAACAAATCAGTTAAGACAAGGTGGGGAAAGGCATGGGAAGCATAGCTTCTTTTCCTATATATGTGTTTTTAACGTGGAACCTCAATCATAGGGTAGAGAGTTGAAGAAATGTGTGTATAAAATAGCAATAGAGCAAAACTGATGCCTTTTTCTAGCCAATGATTCATACAGAGTGATAACTCTTAAATATTAATAATAAGTAAATTTTTAGGGCATAGGGATGGAGATGAAGGGAGATGATAAAATTTCCTGTTGTTTTTGGTTCATGGTCCAAACTTAGAAAAGTAAATACAGTAAATATTCTACCTATAGTTGGCAATACTTACATAGTTTATCATCTGCCTCAGGCTTAGGAACAGATACACTGCTTCAATTTGACACAGAGACCATCATTTGGAGCTGGGAAGAAACTTGTTTGAAGAATTAATCTCACACAAATTTCCAATATGACAAAGAGACAGCGTTTTCACAGAAATGTGTAGCTCATGTGTCACCAACTTCCACGACTTTGCAGTGGTTAGAACACCTCTGACTAAGAGCGTGTGGCAAACCCCTCCTGCCACACTTCTGGTATCTGCCCCTCACCATGTCTCAGCAGAGGGCAGAGAGCACCCTCTTTCTGGCTGAGAGGCTCAGGAGAGGGACAAAGTCCCTTCGAATGAGCACCTTCACTTGGATGGCCTCCTTCCTGGGGTGTCAGGGGCAGAAAGAAACGTGTCCTGGCCCAAGCAGTTACTGAGTTCCTTGGCCAGTCCTGGAAGGTGGAGGACCAGAAAGTTCCTGGTGACCATCAAGGAAAGCTGACCCATGAATGGTGCCATCACGACAACTGCAGGAGAGCACGTGGGAAGCAGAGGCTGCTCCCCTGGCACTGAAGTGTCCTTTGGGGCTGCGAGACACACGCCCGCTCCCACCGCCCAGCACTGAACGGACGCCAGGGGGTGTCCACGCTCGCTCAGGGGACAGCTTTGAGCTACCGCCCTGCCCTTTCTCAACCCACCCCAAGCTGCTCCCAGTATCTTTCTGGGAGAGGAGACCTGACCTCTTCTGTTTGTTTCTTCCTCTGCCTCTGATGACGTGTTGCAAGAAGCCTGCTGCCAGCGTGCGGCTGACACACAGACACAGTGAATCACCTGCAAAGGGAAAGGAAGGGCCTGGGACGAATGGCCCAGCAGGTGTTCAGACCCCCGAAGCCACAGGGTGACAAAGCTTGTTCTCGCTGGGCGAGATGCCTCACGCTCTCCAAGCCCATCTCTCTCTGGCAAGTGGAAGGTGAGAGCAGATGGCAGACAGCACAGGCCTGGACCTTGGCCTCTGACAGGGTCGGGGGCTGATTTGCAGGAACTTGGGTCACTTCAGGCAAAGGGGAGACATCCTAAGGGGCCTGCACAGCAGTTACGTACACGGCCTCTAACATTAGGTAGGTCTTGGGTTCAAGCCCCGGTTTCCCCATTTCCTAGCTGAGTGGCACGGGGAAGCTTACCTTCTCTGTTTCATCTATAAATGGCAATGAGAAGACAACGGACCCAAGCATTGTGGTCAGGGTTACATTAATTAATACATGGGAAGTGTTTGGCATGTACTAGGTTGTCAGCATAAGTGAAACTGAGCATCTTTCCTCCAAAGGTCAAAGGCTAGTGAAAATCTTAGGTCAGACCAGAGAAGTTCTGCCTTTGAGTCTCTCCCCTTTCCTAGCACTGCCATTTCCCACCTCTCTTCCAAAATTCTACCCCCAGAGCAATCCTAACACCCTTTCCCCCAACATGGCCCCATGCTCACTCCTGAGAAAAAGAACTTGCCAGCTAATCCCGCAGAAAATCTCCTGAAAATTCAGACACAACGGTCTCCATCGACCCTACCCTCCTGTGCCCTGACCAAAACCACATGGCTGGAAACGTGGAGTGGGGTCGCAGTCAGGAGAGCAACTCGAGAGCCCTGTGTCAGATTCTGGAAATCTCGATGCCATCACACAGGAGATGACACTACCCGAAGGGTCTGGTGGTCACTGCAGTGTCCCCCTTTATTGTTCTTTGAGCCGGCAGAGAATTGTGGGTCTGGGGCTTCTTCCCAGCCACCCAGACAAGTAGCACGCTAGCTGCTCACCCACGAGAGACCCGGCGAGCCCACAGAAGGCGTGCTGCCCGTCATGTCACGCCCCACACAGCCCTCCGTCTGAGGCCTGTGAAAGCTCTCCTGGGAAATATAGAATATTCCAGTAGCAGTGGGTCAGGGGGCAGGAGAGAGGCCCGTGCCACTTGGAGGATTTAACGAGTGCGGCTACCAGCAGCATAAATAAACCCTTTAACAAGTGAGAGAGCTATTCATTTAAATGGATTCGCCGTCCCTTAGGTGCCAGTTACTCTGTAATTCTGATAGATCAGGGGTGGCTCGGCGGGGAGACAAGAGTCCAGAATATAGAATGATTTTGTCCCCCGAGAGCGGGATTTCACTTGGTAAGCAGCACACATGTCCTGTGTGTTCAACGCGTGGCCGCTCCTCTCTCTCTATCACCTATAAACGCTGAGTTAGAGGCATAAACCTGGGACAAAATGCACACTGCCCCAGACTCACAGGAATGTCCCAACATCCCACACGGCCTGTGTCTCACCCATTGCATTCTGTGCACAGCTCTCACCGTGGCTGTGCACGTCTGGGCACCTCAACCAACAGGGGCAATGAACATGCCAGCAGGGGCCTGCATCCGTTTTCAGAACACCCGCCATGTCTGCAGAGAGCTGTCTTCATGCGGAGCTACAGCAGAGAGAGGAGGGGACACTGCCTGTCATGAGCTGAATTGTGTGCCCTCAAAACGTGCTGAAGCCCAACCCCTAACACCTCAGAATGTGACTGTATTTGGAGACAAGGTCTTTAAAGAGGTGATTAAGTTAAAACGGGGTCATTAGGGTGGGCCTAATTCGTTAGACGGGTGCCCTGTTATGCAGAGATCAAGACACAGACACCCAGAGGGGAGACCATGTGAAGACGGGAGAAGACAGCCGTCGGCAAGCCCATGACAGAGGCCTCAGAGGAAACCAGCCCTGCCAGCACCTTGATCTTGGACTTGTAGCCTCCAGGACTGTGAGAAATAAATTGATCTCAGCCACTTAGTTTATGGTACTTCTGACGGCAGCGCTGGCAAGCGACTACACTAAGTCAGGAGGGAGTTGGTGCTCAGAGTGTCACACGGCCACCACAAAGGGGGCTCCGTCTGTCACTAAATGCTGGTCAACTTCTGCACGAGGACACCTGTCTACAGGACCCTTCCGGTCTTACCAAAGGCCACAGTGGACGCCAAAAGGCTTTGCCAACCAGACTGTACCATCAAAGGTGCGTTGCTCCTTCTTGTATAACTATTACAGCGTCTGTGAGCCCGAGTAGGCATTGCGGGCTGAGCATTCCCAGAGCGTCCAAAGACCGCGGACAGACAGTCACAGTGACAGCAACACAAAGACGACCAGGTCTGAAACGTTAAAGGTACCAGGCCTGGGCTGAGTACTTTCCATCCTTCATCCCTCTTGATGTTCCAACAATCCTCTCTAGAAGGGAAGCCCAACTGTCATCCTTAGAGTTGAGAAAATTGAAGCTCAGAGAGATTTAAGGACTTGTATAAGGGATGACCCGGGACACGAGCCTCTGACTTAATGACGATAACTTAGGTTCTATTCGGTTGCACAGATATTGACAGCATTTGTTTTCATTTCCAGGCCCCACGCGAGGAGGTGCTGGAGGAGTCTGGCCTTTCCAGTCAGGGGCTGAATTCCCACAGGCGCAGGATACGTGTCACAAGCCAGGCTGTCCCTTGAGCTATTTCTCCTGTAGGCACAGCAGAAACTTCAGGTCTCTGGGGTGACTTCCCAGGCAGAGCGTGAAGGAGGGGAACCAGCCTGAGTGTCAGAGACCCGGGGTCTCGTGCAGACAGGCCCAGCTACTGACTGTGAATGCTCTCGACCTCAGCTTCCTCATGGGAAAAGTGGGGACAATATGTGTGTCCTGGGCTCCCCTGGGGTTCCTGTGAGAACTGATGATAAAATGAGAGGCACAGTAACAAATACAGACAGAGGCCCCGCCGGACGCCCAGCACTGGAGGGCACAGAGGCCCAAGTGCCTGCCCTGGCTGAGCTCGCATCCCAGTGGTGAGACCGATGATCCAGAGAAAGGAATGAGCACAGAACACAGCTGAGGCACCGCTAGGCACTGCGGGACAACGAGGCCGGGTAAGGGCCCGCTGTGAGGTGGAGGGGTGGTCGGAAGGCTCGCGAAGGACGGGGCATCTGAGCAGAGGCCTGGATGCAGAGCAAACGGAGCCGTGAAGCCAGCAGGGGAAGCACGTTCTAAGCACAGGGAACCACACAGGCAAAATCCCCAAGGAAACAGTGTGCTCAGTGTGGTCAGGAACAGCACGGAGGCGGGTGGGGCCGGTGGGACGTGACAGGTGGGACGAGAAGGAGGTATGAGGGCAGAGGGGCTGGCCTGAGCCTGGCCACGTGGCTGTGAGGACAGTGGGGAAGCGTGTGCCCTTGTTCCACGTGCGGTGGGCAGCACCGGGAATGGCACGACCTCACTGCCCTTCACACAGGGTGGCCTGGCTGCAGTCTGGCGAGAAGCAGAAGCAAGGAGCCCCACTCAAAGGCTATGCCAATCGTCCAAGAGAGAAAAGATGGAGGCCAACCCAAGTGTCAGAAGTCATTTCCACTCAAGAATATTTTCCTTCCGCCACTGATATTATTACCCTCACATTTACTATCAATGTACTCCAGAATTTCAAAGGGGGTCATTTTTGTACCTGGGAGGCAGACAACGGTTGCCATGCTTCTCTCCCCCATCCCCCTTTTTTTTTATTGTTTGTCTAACATTTAAAATGATCTTCATTAAGAGAAAAAAAGGAGTGGTTTTTCATTTGCTCATCCATTTCAATTTTTTTCGTCTACCTTTACGGATTTTTATGTTGAAATCTTTCTTTTAACATTTCAAACACAGCCCCCTTGTGTAGCGGCTTCCAAACCTGCTTGTCAGGAAAGTGAGCTCCCCTCGTTTCCCTACTAATAAAAAAATCAATAAGTCATTAGATTTGCCTTTAATCAAGATTAAATAAATGGATGCATTTAACTTTTACCTGATGTGTACCCGCAACAGTAAAACAGCACGGTCCAGTCAGAATGTTTCATCAGCAAATTGGGCGGTAAGAACAGAACCCCACGGAGACCTGCCCAATGGCCACTGACCCCCTACTTGGCCCCCAATTGCCAGAAGGGACACAGAACGCTCACGCCTCCCTCTCTCCTCAATACGTAGGGAAGGTCTGGAATGCTACCAGCATGTTGAATGCCCTGCACTCAGTACCCACAACAGGTCAGAACAAGCTGACATTAATTGAGAGAAGCGGCCCAGAGCGGGTCGCAGCCCAAATCCACAGCGGCGCGCCTGGTTGGAGAAGACAAGGCCTGCTGACTCTCGCCCCCCACAGTGCCAGGGCTCACAGGCCAGTCCTCTTCACTTCCTGCTTCTTCAGCTGGCACCCAGCAGGGTGGTGAACCGAGGCCAGAGCGGACGTCAGACGGGCTGGGCCGGTTCCAGGGCTGTGAGGCCCCAGCCCCCGACTATTCCTTGGACTTGGCTGTGAGGCTGCAGAGCTGGGTGTGGAAGGCTGCAGTCTTTGGAGATACTCAGAGCGGGCTATGAGATTGAGCTCTGCCACTTCTTCACAGTTTCTATAGGAGCCTGGATCCCTCATCAGTGAAAGGGGAGTGAGAATAATGGTACCAACATAGAAGGGTCTTCCAAGGATGAAACGGTTTTGCATAGCAAACATCCCAAACGCATGTATTTTAACAGTTTCTGGCACTGACTTATAGCGGCTTACCCCATTTTTAGCTGGGCAAATGTCCTCCCAACGTAAAGACTACATTTCCCAGCTCCCCCTGCAGCTAGGAATGATCATTTGACTCCATTCTGGCCAATGGGACAGAGAAGTGTAGGGTGACAACTTCTGGGAAGTGTCCTTTAAAAATCATGGAACAGGCCTATATTGTCTGGTCTTCCTCCCTCTTGCCCCTAAAATGCTGACGTGACGGCTGGAGCCCCAGCCACCACCTTAGTCCACAGAGCAATTCCCCAAAACAACACCATAAAGATAGTTCAATAGCACGACACAAGGACCCAGAGGGTCACAGAATCCAAATAAAACCCTTGGACTGACTATATCTCCAGACTTGTTTTTCACAAGCGGGAAATAAATGTCCACGTTTTTACAAAGCCATCGCTATTTGGAGGCCTTCTGCTACTCACAGCCAAACTAATTCTATCAGTATTGTTACTACTGTTGTTCTCATTACTATTTTTGTCAGTGGGGGAGGAGCCCCCCCTCCTTGGGCTACTGACGGTCGGCCCTGGGTTCCCCTGTCCATGTGCCCATTCTGTCAGCTCCCCTCTCCGCCTCCCCTCCCAGAACCCCAGGCACTTAGAACGTCTTGTTTCCTCCACGTGTCTGGGCAATGAGGTACCTTCCATCTCCTTTACGCGTGTGCTTCTATGGTTTTGGAATGGGTGGTGGGGCGGTGGGGGAGTGGGGAGGAAGCCAAGTTCCTCTGACGGGGTCTGAGCCGGCTTCCATCCCTCACTAGCTGTGTGAGGTTGGGCGAAACTTACTGAATGAACTCAGCTCACGTATAAACATGCAATGTGACTACCTCATGTGTGTGCTGTGAAGCTGAGTTCAAGTGCAGTAAATGTCAAGAGGTGGCCTGGTGCTCTGTACGTGTTCGTGATGACGAGGGTGGCAGTGACGACGAGGACAGGCCCACTTGCCCGGCCTCATCTCTCACCTCCCCACACCAACCTACGAACACACCACAGCCAGACAGTCTCTCAGGCCTCCTGTGTACACGTTTCCAGTCTATTTGGGAGGAGCCCTCCCACTACCTGATCCTACACGTCCCTGCAGACTCAGCAGAGGAGCCACTTCTCACGGGCAGCCTATTTGCTTCCCCCAGGCCCTGCTGGGCGTCTCTGCGGTGCTCCCAGGACCCTGGGCTGTGACTGCAGGGCCTCTCAGCACCCTGGCCAGTGTTCACCTCTAACCACCTGCCTTCCTGGAGACCGTCCTCCTTCAGATCTGTACCTAGCGCTGGCTACGCACTGGGCCCCAGCCCGGCAGGCCCCCAGTGATTAGCAGCACACATCTGTTCTCTATTTTCCTCATTCTCCAGCTGCCGGCCCAGGGTCCGCCTCACATGTGGCAGTACACAGGCTCACAGGTGGATGGATTGATGCACTGCACCCTACGGCTTCTTTTCTCTGGTCATGAAAGTCCCAGGAACAGGAGCCCGGAAGTAAGAGGCTGATAGTTGGACGGAAAGAGAAAAAAACCTCCCTTCCTTCTGTCTTGTCTTGTCCCATAAAGAGACCTGGAACCTCAGAATGTGACCTTATGGGAAATAGTCTTTGTGGGCGTAATTAAGGTAAGACTAGAGATGACATCATACTAGGTTAGGTTGGGCCCTAAATGCAGTGACACGTGTCCTAATAAGAGACAGAAAAGGACACACAGACATACACAGCAGAAGGCCATGTGACAACACAGGCAGAGACTGGATTTAGGCAGCCAAAGCCAAGGAAAGCACCAGAAGCTGAAAGAGGCCAGGAAGGACCCTCTCCGAGAGCCTTGGCAGGAGCGTGGCCCTGCCGACACCTTATTTTGGGTTTCTGGACTCCAGAACCGAGAAAGAACACATTTCTGTTGTTTTCAGCCACCAATTTTGTGGTCATTGTTATGGCAGCCCCGGGGAACTACCACCATCACCCAGGGATGGGCCATGTCATTTTACAGACAGTCCGTCAAGGTCAAATGCTTCCTTACTTTAGCTCTAAACTCCACACCTACAACCTCCACACGCTCTGCTTTTTTATCCTGGCTTTCCCCACACATGGCAGAAAGACACAGGCATCATCTCAGTTACCACTCCCATAGTCCTATGGGGTTGGTTCTATTATTATCCCTGTTTCACAGAGGAGACTACGCCATGTGCAGGTTGAGCCATTTGCTCCATGACGCACGGCTGGGATGCCTGTCCGGCTTCCATGTCCATAATACTACACTGTCCTTCCTCCCAGTCCCCCCTCCCCTGCAGTGGGGCTCAATGTCTAGTTCAAGGAAGGATGGAGATGACAGGACCCTGGAGCCTTAAAGAAGAACCAAAACTTAGTTCAAAACAGGCTTCTGGGCGTCTCTGCTGCCGAGCGCAAGTCCCATCCCTGACTCTGTGGAACTCCTTCACTTAGGGACTAAGTGTCCCCATCACCGTTGCCCATAGTAATGGACCACATGGTCACCTGAGGGCTGAGAGGGAGGAATCAGAAATGAGAATAATGTCTTTTAGAGCAAGGGCTCCTAAGTGCAGGATCTCGTCTTGTTTTCCTTTGTTTCTCCAGTCACTGACTCTAAGCTTAGGCTTAATAAAGGGTTTCGTATTGAATCAAGGGGCTGTGAAAACCAGGTAACTACAGCTACTGTTATCATGGCTCCGTGGTGGTTTTGAATTTTGCAGACTCGAGCTCCATGACTGTATTTCCTCTGCGCCTTGCAGCGGAGGCAGAGACCACCTTAGCTTCTCCCTACTGATAAGTAGCCTGTAGCGCGGAAGCCAGTCCCATCTCTCTGCTTTGTCTAGTGGATCACTGCCCTGCCCACTGGTCTGACCATTCATCACCAGGGGGGAAAACCCAGGGTAACCACAGCTTCTGGCTCTCTAGCAAAAAACTTTCTCCTTAGTCTTTTTTCCAGTTCAGAGGACTTTAAAATTAAAGTCAAATGTAAGCAAGGTAGAACCCTGAGAAACCCATATGGTCCCTGTCCCCGAGTCAGGTGGTTTGAGGCTCTGCCCGGTGACCAGATGGCTGTTCAGGCTGCCCATTCTCTGGGACACCCTCCTGCCTGGAGTGCAGGGAGGGGTGTTCCAGACGGCTGGGACTGGGCAGATACCCCAGAATATATGCCCCTACCAGATGCCATCTGGACACATGTCCCCTCGATTTTGATTCTCATGAATCCTCTGGGGACAAGTCCAGCTAGAGATTTGATGAGCCAAATTCCTACTGGAACAGGTCTCCTTGGAACTGTTCCCCTTATTTATGCAAACCTCTCGTCTACAGACGGGGTAGGAATCTGACCCCAACAGAGAGGTTCAGCACCCCACGTTCTCATTGAACTCCATCCAAAGCTCTCTCCCCACAAAGCTTTGGACTTGTTGGATCTCTCCAGCATATCCCTTGCCTGATCAGCCTCACAACCCCACAAGTCACACCACCATGACTCTCTCCCAACAGACAGAGAGAGACCCTGATTCCAAGAGGGAAGCAGACGTCGCCAAAATGGCCTCCCGTCAGGGCTAATCCGTCAGAAGCATGCCTGGGCCGTAGGCCACTTGAAATAATGCTGTAGCAGCTGGGTCAGGTGCAGAAGGCAAGTCTCTTGCTATAAAGGAAACGACCCCCTGGGCTCTTTCTCTCCAGTGGAGTCAGAACCTCCATTTGCTGTTCTGACAGCAACTATTCTGATGTGAAACAACTTGAAGACAAAGTAAGTCCCACACTCAGGGGCTCCACGGCCCCTAGGCCACCCGAGAACGGGGCAAGAGAATCAGTGGACACCCCAGACACGCGCGATGGCAAGTTGGCTACAAAAGACAAGGTCCCCTCCAGGACAGTGAACAGGCCCCTCTTCCATCTGGAAAAGGAGAGCGGGATATAAAGAGGGGATGACTGTCCAGGATACAAGTCCACACCTAATGACTACAGACCACGTCTCACTCAGTCATTCAAAGGAACGGCTGAAGGCCCATACAGAGATGGATACACGGCCCTGCCTTTGGAACGGCAGCCCCTCCTGCCCATCCGCATGCCCCGGAATAGAAAATTCTAGTTGGGAGTATCTGTCCAACTACAAAGCTTTGGATGGGCAGGAAGAGGCAGAGACCCAGGTGGGGAGAAGGCCACGTGAGGGGCCGCCAGCCCCAAGTTCACCCAGCGTCCCAGGATCCTCCCTCGCTCCCTGTGAGCAGAGACCTGGCCACTCCCACATCCAATCACAACAGAACCGTAGCATCAAAAACAGGAGCAGTGCTGCCCCGGCATGGACTTTTCCGTGTGGCATGACATTGGGTGGCAGCCTCCCGACACACGGCCCCACTCCTGTGCGAACAGCCTGCTTACTGGCTCTCCTATGGGCGGGACCTGGCAACTCCACTCGGAACGCCCATAGCGTGGAGCCCCAGCCCGCACACTGCCCCTCACGTCCGCCAGCCCCTTTCCTCCCAGGCTCCACACGCCTGGCTCAGCTTGACAGGCCCACACTCTCCCCAGCCTGCGTCCTCAGCCCCACACGCCCCTGCAGCCCCACTCAGGCAGTCCTCAGTGAATCCCACTCCCTCGCTGCCCAGTATGCCCCTCGCCTCTGAAAGTTTGCAGGCCATCTGCATATTTCAGTCTCAACTCCATTGAACATGAGGTACCGAAGGGCTCGGTCCCATCCAGCACGGCCTCTCTGAGCTGTATACTCCCGCACCCTGGCACTGTCTCACTTCCTCTGCCTTGTCCCACGATCCCTGGTCTGTATACTTATCGATAGGGCCTCCCATGGAGCACAGCCCTCTCTCATGATTACCTACGTGTTGCATGTAGTTGTCGCTGATCTCTGTTTAGATAGAGTACCTACCACCCCTCCTGGATCTAGTTTCATGTCTCGCTCTGTCTATAGGATTTATCTCTATTTTAACATGACTGCCTTTTTTTTAAAAAAACCCTCAAACTGGGACAGTTCCCAGGGGGCCGGGCTTTGCCTGCAGTTAAAGGCACAACGTGATTCTGCACGTGCCCAGCAGCCAAACTCACGGTGGGTCAGAGCAGCGGTGCCGGTTCAGCAGAAAGGCAAGCGCTTGGGAGCCAAGGGGGCGCAGAGGATGGCGAGGGGGCTGCTGGTTCTCTCGGGACCCTCCCTGGGCGAGCCCTCTAGGAGGAGGCAGCATGGGAAAGAAGAGGGCGGGACTGGAAGACTCCAGACGCACGTTCTGGGTTCAAGTCCCAGCCCTGCCTCTTATTTGAGCTCTCGGCCTCCGTTTTCTCTTCTATGAAACGAGAATCCTGGAGGTTCCTAACTCATAGGATTGGGGATCGAGACTAAGTGTGACACACGTGAAAAGTCCGTGACACGGGGACTGATGTAGATAAGTGCTTGTTAATGAAAATGATCGCTCTTATAATTATTGTTAATTATTCTCATTACACTGTGATACCTTACCTTTTAGTTTCAATGGGAGTCAACAGCTGGTGGGCTGTGCCTGTCTTAGGTTGGAGACTCACTGATATTTGCATTCCTAGCTCAGGAACGGAGTGGATAAGGGATAAACATTTAATGGATGAACACACCTACCTACCTACCTACCGTAGACTCTTTCTTTAGGGATACAGGAGAGGAAAGGCGAGGACACAGGAGGTTATGAGGGAGGAATAGTACACGTGCCGGCCCTGGGCAGCTTCAAGCTCAACAGAGTCTGCAAGGTATTTCCCTCAGAGTTAAAGAGCTGAGCTGTGGGGCTTTAAGGGGATGGACAAGGCCTGGGCCAGCTGCTGTGGGCTGAGCTGCACCAAAGGCCTGCCAAGAAGCAGTGAGGGTCCTGCTGGGGTCTGAATGCCAGGTTTGCGGGGCACCCACTTAGCATGAGTCCGTGGCTATCCTGCTCAGCCACTCAGGGCTGGAAAAGAAAAATCACACACTGGGGATCAAGAAGAAAAAGCGATGCAGGTGAGAGGGGGGAGGACAGGGCGGTGGGGCAGGTGGTGGTTTCTGGGGGTGTAGGGAGACGCCATGAACGGCTAACAATGGGGTTGGTCTGGATGAGGGAGCAAATGGAGCCAAGAAGACCGAGAGGTCACGGGGGGCTGAGACGCTGGACCTCGAGGTCGGGTAGAAAGATGTTACAGCGGGAAGAAGGAAGGGCATGATAGAAGGGTCTAGATCTCAGAGAAACGCCAACCCACAGGAACGCCAGGGCGTGGCCTTGCTGTCACGTGGCTGACATGGAGTGGAAGGGAAGGTCACTCGTGTCACGGGTCACCAGCATCGCGTCAGATCTCAGAATCCAGCCCTGCTCTCAGGTTCTACAGCAGCAGGGTGAGACGTGAGGACAGACAACCCGGCAGACAGAGACCCGTCCCACAGCCTCTGGGCAAGCTCTGCCTGCCTGGTCAATCCAAGATGAAGTGACAACGTGAGGCATTGTCAGGAAGGGGGCTACCTGAGCTCATGGCAGATCACCCTGACCATCTGTGAGCATTACTGCAGGTCGCTACAGTTTTTATGACTCAAATTCGACTTGGCCCATGTTTCTCCAGAGGGGAAAACACGAAAAGGTGTTAACCAAATCTCCCGGCCCAGGCAGAGAGCTGCGGTGCCATGCAAACATCTGGGGTTGCAATGAGCATGCAGTGGGACGGGGGCATGGGGTCTTCAGGGGACCTGGGTGCAGGCTGAGCCACACCACCTCCTGCCATGCTCCCTGCAGAGCAAAGCCAACGGAATATGATGAGTAGGAAGGAGCAGGACGCATCCACTCAGGATCCGGAGATACCCAGGCCCGTGATAACAGGGCTGGCAGGGAGATGGGGCCATGGCACGGACGAAGCTGGCACAGAACATGCAGATTTTGCTTCCAAACTGCCGGATGCCAGCCACAGCTTTCCATCTGCTCTGGAGTCTCGTCCACTCCTTTAGTGTTTCACTGTTTACATGGTACATGTCCAAATACATGTGCTGACCACACCAAGGGAGGCTGGCTTGGGGAAAAGGCCCGGGACCTCAGTACCCCAGCAGTTCAGAAAAGCAAAGTGCCTCCTCGCTGGCAGATACACAGGAAGGCAGAATTCACAGGTCACTGTGTAGAGTCTAGAGAAAGCTCAGAAAACTCCAGGATGCCACAGCGAGACCATACCAGCTACTGCAGAACAGGCAGCGGCTTCAGCTGCCACCAACCCAACCCATCTTGCAGCCTTTTCTGTCCTGCTCCCTCTTCCCTCCCCATCATCCTTACTGCTGCCATGGGATGCTGGGCCATCGGTGGGAAAAATGAAGACCCCACTGGCAAATTCAACAGAAAACTGGCCTCCATGGGCCACTCTGTTCCAAAAAGGAGCCTGAAGGAGTAGGGGGAGGAAACGTTAGTACCAGAAGGAGAAGTGGCAAGTGCCAAGTGTCGGGGTCTACCCGGCTCGGGCAGCTTGCTTAGCATTACCTATGCCAGGTCTCCCACAGACGGCACGAGGCTGCCCCTCTTCCTCCATCTCTTGCCTCGATGGCCTAGCAGCCTGAGCCCAGAGGAGGGCAAGCGGGGGTGTGGGACACACTGAGAGCAGCAGTAAGGCGTCAGAGCACTCGGAGCATTCAGCAGGCTGGGACACACAGCGTCATGGCAGACGACCCAGGGACAGTGCGAGGCGCAGACAGACGTGACAGAGGATGCACAGAGAGAGCGGACTCCTTCAAGCCAGGCACTCGAGAGTCAGCCCTGATCCTTTCCTTCCGCGTTTCTCTGCTCTTTCTATTCTACCTCCCTTTTCGGGTTCCCTTCCCCTCGCCCTCCACCCACCTCACCGCCCCTCTTCCTCCCGGAGCCCAGGGAAACACACGGCCATCCCCTTGTGCGCTGGGGGCTACCTGAGGTCTGCAGCACGAGCCCGAGCCCGGCTGGGGCCACAGTCACGTGCCTTGTCTGACCCCCAGCTGGAGGTCCGGTGAATGGAGCGCTTAGCAACCAGGGGCCTAAGGACCACTGGTAACGGCACCAGGAAGAAAAGCTGCAACCAAACGTATGGAGAGAGAAAAGGAGGGCCTGATGCAAAGGAGGAGGAGGAGGAAGATTCCTAACTCTCTCGCAGAAAAAACAGGTAAATCAAGGCTAGTAGAGAATAAATAAAAGATACAGACAGAGCCATCAGCTTGGCCTGGCGTGACTTGGTTCTCTTGCTGCAACAGCGATCTGATTAGGGTTCAAGCCGACCACATTCTTCATGTCCTAACTCTTCGTCACTGAGTCTCGCTGCCTCGGGAAGATGGATGGCGGCTGTGCAGGAGGCGGCTCCGACTCAGTCCAGGGCCGATGAGCTGGGGCTGCACACGCCTCCCTGCAGCTGAGGCCCAGGGCCTCCCCACAGCCGGGTGATGAGATGAGGGGCGGGGTGGGTGCCCTGTCCTCCTGCCCGACTCCCAGGGAGCAGCCTGCCTGAGAGGCCCGTCTCCAACGTGCCCACCTCTGTGCCTGGGGGCAGGTGGCACCACCGCTTAGAAGGGGCCCATGTGCCCCTGTGCTTGGGCCTCTCGTCAGTGTATCTGCCCCAGCTGGCCAGGGCCAGAATGCCAGAGAGGGATTTGGGTTGGCACAAGCCCATGCCTGCATGCCTTTCAACGTCCATATCATCTCCTCCCAAACAGCTAAGAGGAGGAAACAGGACCAGGTATGTATTAGGCACCTACCGTATCTTAGCCATCAAGCTGTCTGATTTGATGAACATTCTCCCTTCATCTGAACAGCAAGCCTGGAGTTAAGATGTCACTATTCCCATTTTATGGCTAGAGAAAACTGAAGCTGGGGGACATTAATGACATACTCCAAGGCCACATACCTGGAAAGCATGGACACTCTCGATGAGAGAATTGTGGAGCCAATGGATAGACCAGCTATGCCAAAATCAGCAGGGCTGTGCTAGAAGCAGGAATGAGGAGGCACAGAAACCCAAGACCCCGCACCCCGAGCCCCGCTTCTGTGCCTCAGGTCCTGGTCGGTCCCGTGCAGCAGAGAGGGCAATGCTACTGAATCCTGGTTTTCACAGACCCCAGGGCAAACCACCCTCCCCCTCACACTCAACTTGTCGGGGTCCCCAGAAAGAGGAGATGTGCCCCAGAGCAGCTCAGCTCAGCTCAGGGAGGCTTTGCGTTTGCTCTAGATCTGTTTGTCACAATGCAGACACTGCCAGGCAGCAAGCAGTTTACTGGAGTCAGGGGTGGGGGATGGGGGCTCTACCCTCCCGATCTTGCATCAGGCTGAAGCTGCCCTTTAAGTTATTGTTATTTTCCATTTTCCTCTTTTCCTTCTCTTTTTTAACTGCTTTTAGTTACACTTAGGCGAGCTCATCTGGAAATAACCACGGTTTATTCTTATGGTAACACAGTTAATGCATAATTTGACAGGACATATGATTTGTTTGGGAAATGTGGGGCAGTGGTAGCAGGAGGGCAGAGGTGGGGTGGGCATTTGGAAGCTGAGAGATTTGGCAGGCTGGCTGCACAGGGAGAGGGCCGATAAGGACCGCCAGGCTGGGGGCAAAGCAGGGAGGGCAGGCAGGAGAGCAGAAAGCCACAGATGGGCTAATCCAGAGCTAGGAATGTTCTGTTTCCTGGCAGCGTCACTGCAGCCCGTCAGGCCCGCTCATGTTTAGAGGAGAAGAAATCAAGCATTGCTGTGCACCTACTATAAGCTTATTCAATCCTCACAACAGCCCTTATTTCCATTTGACAGATGGGAAGACTGAGGCTCAGAGAGCTTAAGGTCACAGTGTCAGAGACAGTCTGACCTCAGGTCTGGCAGATCCCAGAACTAACACTGGTATAAAGACACCAGTGCTTCTCCAAGTGAGGTTTCCAGACCAGCAACACCAGCCTCTCCTGGGAACATGATAACAATGCAAATTCTCGGGCTCCATTCCTGCCCTCCCTCCCCTACAACTGAATCAGCAGCTCTGGGGCCCCGCAACCTGCATTTTAACAGGCCCTCCAGGTAATGCTGATAAGGATATTTCTTTAAGGACGTTCAGCTAACAGCAAGCGTGGCCTAACACCGACAGCGACACCAAAACCACGGCAAGCTATGAGAAAAGCCAGTTCTTGAGCCCCGCCCCAGACCTCGTGATCAGAAACTCAGGGTGTGTGGCCGGAGACGCGTCTCCTAACAAGCCTTCCCAGTGGTTCCGTTCGAGACCCACTCACTGCTTTCCCTCCCGCTGCCTCTTTCTCAGGTCAGGGAGGGCAACATAAGTCAAGTGGGTGTCAGCAGACACAGCCGGCTTGAGCAGCTGCAAAATCATGGGCATGTGTCCCTAATGAACACGCTCCACGAAGTGAGTACCGCCATGTGTTACAGGCACGTGAAGGGCAGGTGGAGACGGCGAGAGGAGATGGGAGGATGTGACAGCCAGGGAAGGGTCCCGCATGCCTCAGCACTCACGAACGGCAAACGGAGAGGTTTGGCACGACAGCGAGATGGCGTCTTCCGTATAGATAACCGAGAAAGGAGTAGGTGCCTCCAATGAGGTTTTTATTCCGAAAGCAGCTAGGAGTAAACAGCAGACAGACCTGTGGCCTCAGGTAAGTTCACCAAATGGAAATGGGTCCATAGAAAAACCACACCTGACCAAAGGGGCTTGTCTCTGTCTCTCGTGATGGGAAGACCGTGCCAGCCTCTGGAGGCCACCAGCTGCCTGCCAGGTACCACGGAGCATGATTAGTTCTCATCGGGTTTAGTTCTCATGAGAGCCCGACTTCCCATCTTACAATGGAAGAGACAGGCTCTGAGAAAGTGAGTATTTTACTCGAAGTCACATAGCAGGATGCACTTGTGCGTCCCTGCTGGAAAGAACCTCTGGTGTAGCACCGCCCGTTAGAACTTCTGTGATGAGGGCAGCATTTGGCGCTGTCCAAACTGGTAGCCACTTGCCATGTGTGGTTACCGGGCCCTTGAAATGTGGCCAGAGCTACTGAGAAGCTGGTTTTTAAATTTTACTTAATTTTCATTCATTTAAATAGCTACCTGTGGCCAGTGGCCAAGGTGCTGGAAAGTAGATGTGTCCCACCTCGGACCTCAAGCTGAGCCTGGTCCCCTGGGTGACTCAGGCTCGGAGAGAACCGGAGACAGAATCCTAGTAGCAGCGGCCCTAGTCACAGATCAGAGCAGCAAGCGCCGTTTCACCCAGGCCACCCTTAACCCAGCATCCTCTTACTGGCAACTGGCGATGTCCACAGCCACGCGTGACCTGATACTCCCGTGGCTTTGACAAAGCAAAATCTCTTTCCCTCATTTTACCATCACACTGGAGAGATTCCTCTTGACATAAAGGTTTCCCAGGGTTAGAGCTGACCGGTCCTGGTCAGACAGTAACCCTAGTCCTTAAATAGTATCAGGACCTTCAGGCAGCTACTGGGTTCTCAGAACCTGCTTCCCCATCGGTAGAAATGGAAGTAAAATGATTCCATTTGATGGTCACTGAAACGAGCTGACACATGATGTAAGGAACCTCCTACACTTCCTGACACCCTTTCCCCGACCCCCTGTTCCACTGCACGATTCCTCCTGGAAGCTTCCCAGCTTTCAGGGACTTGTTCTGGCTTATTCACAGATTAGAAGGCACCTCATATCTCCGCCTTAAATATTTCCCCAGACTCCTTGTAGAGTTAGTGCCCGAAATCCACAAGCCACCACATCGCAGCGGGCTGCCCCCTCCTCATGGGCCTCAGTCAGGGGGGTGCCCCTGTGATGGGCTTGGCCACACCGGCTCCTTCGCGACAGGCCTGCCGTGAGTCCAGCGGGGGCCTCACCACCATCCACCAGATCGGGACTTTTCACATAACAAAGCCTGTCCACGGCTACGATGCCTACAATCAAATTAAGCTTGCCTTCCCCGGTAGGACTGTCAATAAAGAGTTATCATTCAGGGGCCGGATGCTTTAATTACCAAATCCCAAGCCCTGGCACCTCCCATTAGCAGTTTAATGGTCCTGAATGGAGCCCCGGGAGAACCCGGAGCCCCTCTCTGTCCCTCAAGAGGACCCCAGCAGAACCACCTCTGCATTCCCTTCTCAAAAGTCCCAAAGGGAGAGAGTCTCCCTCTCTCCGGAAAGGGCATCCATGCACCCCAAAGTTGCCTCTTTCCAGCTGGAATCTCTCTTGCTTCCATCTCGGGACAGTTTTTGCCGAGAGCAGTCAACACCAGTGTACAGGCAGCAAAGCGGAGGGCCTGGAAGCACACACTTCCCATTTCCTGTGCGAATCCCGTGTGCTCGGGCACAAATATTTCAGCTTCCTCGGGCCTGTTTCCTCACCTACAGAACAGGGGTGGTCACACGTGAGAGGACGCCTGTGAAACTCAGGCCTGACATGCACCGGTGTTTCCAGGACGTGCTAGAAGCTGGTTTTGTTGTGCTGGTGCCATGGTTGGTATTACATAAGGAGCATCCCAGAGCAGGCGAAGCTAAGTGGAATTCTTTCCACAGATTTCTCTCCTGACTCCGCACTGTATGCTGCTTTAATCCTCTAGTGCACCGTACGAGGCTTCCTTCCTTCTGTCATTTATGGTTTCATAGACTCAGTTCATGTTTACTGAATGCATACCACGTGCCAAAAACTACCCTCAGGCCGGGGATGCATGAAGGAAATGGACAGGGTCCTATCCTCAGGAAGCTTACGGAAGGGGAGCTGAACATTTAACAAGTAAGACACACACCACACACACGACACCATTGAAAATTGTGACGAATGCCACCGTGGGAAAACACAGAAGTCACCGAAGGGACCTAACACAGCCTCGTAAGTCATGGAGTCACAGGTTTTAACATACTTCTGAGGACGAAACTGCATTTCTCCAGGTGGACTTTCAGTTCCTGGAGGGCAGGCAAGGAACCCGTCCCCAAGATCTCGCAGAACTCCCAGCTAAGACCGAACATGCGCGAAGGTTAGCTGAATCAACGGAGGAACGGCGGGTGGGGTGGATATGAACGTGTGGCTGTACCTGCAGGTACTAACTTGGCTGCTGGTCCCTCAGTCCCAGACCTGCCTCCATTTATGGGGCTTTGGCCTCATTCTCTCTGCCTTGCAGCACGCGCTTGGCCCCACCCCCTGCCATGTCCCGCGTCACGAACTACATGCCTTGGAACTGTCTCCTGCGATGCTATTTCTTCTCAAAAACCCTTACGCAGACATTTCCCACTCTGCCCTCGCAGCTTTGCCTCCCCACACTCTCGCCCTCACCCCAGAGTTGTCTCCACTTCGTCCAAGGGGAGTTTAAAAATGGAAAGCCACGTGCAAACAGAAACCTTGAGAAACCTGACACCGGGGAGAGGTGAGCACCTTCTCCGGGAAGGTGGCCGATGCCTGAGTCATCTGTCTGGCTATCAGACAGCAAGGCCTCAGGCTCCTAGCATGCTGGACATAGCAGGGACGCTCGACAAAGCATAAATAACGACGGGATGGGCAGCAGCGGGAAGACCGAGGAAAACACTCTGCAGAAATGCCCTCCCGCACACGAAGCTGGGATGTAGCCCCACATGCAGCCAGCGTCTCGCAGCACCCTGGAACCACAGCCCCGGCTGCACCATCACAGTGGGTCAAGGAACTTCCCCTCAGTGGTAAGAAGCAGGGAGATCTCCTTCCCAGACTCACACAACTTAGAAACACTGGCACCAACACCCACACAGCGCAGCCGACAGAGGACAGACCAGGCTGCACAGGAGAAAGAACCTGGCCGGAACCTCGCAGCATGCCCTACGGGGCTCCACGGGCCACCTGGGCTACGGGGACCCGGCCAGCAGCTCCCACTGCTTTGGGAAAGGCAGCAAGGAGAACGGCCCCCAGCCTCTGAGCAGAGACACAAAAGAGGTTTGGGAGATGGGCAGAGCTGGGATCTGTAACGTTAATGGCATGACCTTGAACAGGTGGGTCCATTATCATCTGTGGGGCTCAGGGACTGTGGTGAGAATTCACACGCCCTGTAGGTTCTGGGGGTAGAGAAGGAGCAGTGGAGACAAGTCCTCGCTCGCTCTCAGGGAGCTTCTGTTCTAACTGGGGAAGAAGAAACATACAAATGCACCACATGGCAAGCCAGGACCGGTACGAGGACGGTGACAAAGCAGGGGCGGGGAAAGCAAGGTCACAGGAGGCCTCTGCGATGCCGTGACCTCAGCACAGAGCAGAGAGCCAAGGGAAGCAACAGTCCAGACAGAGGGGGAAACGGCACAGGTCCTAAGGGAAGCTGTCCCAGCATGTCTGAGGACCGCAGCGAGGCCAGGTGGCCAGTGGACAAGCAACGGGGAGAGTGGCAGAGGTTCAGGGTGGAATGTGTGGGGCCGTGGGCTTCCTGCTGCATGAGATGGGAACCCACAGTGGGTTTGGAGGAGCGGAGAGGGACCCGCCATGAGTTCCCAAAGGACCCCCGTGGCTGCTGGGTAGAGATTAGAGCCCAGGGAGCAGAGGTGGCTAAGCAGAGGCCGTGACAAGTGTGGAACAAGAAGTGATGGCGTGGGGACTAGTGGCACCGGGGGAGGTGCTGGGAAATGGTTAGACTTGTGACACAGTTTAAAGGCAAAAGTAAGAGGACCGGGATTAGACGTGGGGTGAGAAAGAGTCCCCAAGACGCTGCAGGCGTGGATGAGAGCTAAGAGCGGGTGCTCAGTATATATTAGGGCCTTTCTCCCTTCCCGTGTCCACCTGTCAGCAGCCAAGATGCCAAAGGAGAGGGCAACCCAGCCTCCTGGTCCCGGTAGCTTAGGAGACAAACGGGTACAGAGAGAACTTGGGGAAGAGGGGGCAGAGCCCATGTTACGAATAAATCCTGTCCCTAGAGCAATGGCAGGGGCAAGCTCTCAACTCACAGCTCAAAAGGACAGCAGACGTGAGAGTACGGCCAGCTGATACAGGACTGAGTAGAGGCAAGGAAATTCTAGTACAAAACCCTCAAAAGACTTAACTTGGTTTCTAATTACTTAAGTCACACACATTTAGTGGGCATGCCATTTGACCCCAAAATTCCACATATATGAATTGACAGAAGTTTGTGCAAAAATTTAAGAAAAGGACATTCATCAAAGGATATCAATGATGGAAAATTGGGAACAAACAATTCAGGATGCCTTAAATCCCTAATTTGACAACAGAAAAGCACAAAAGTAGGAAATAAATTTCACCTGTACTCTCTATACCTAGAAATAAACAATTGAATTGCTGGCGTATGTCTTTGCAACTTTTTTCCCCCATGCATCTATATGATATTTTTTGTTGTTGATATTAAATCAGGATCGCATTGAATATACTGACTTACAATCCGACTTTTTTCTATGGAGCAAATATTGTAAATATTTTTCATGCCATTAGCTTATGCGACATAGTTTAATGGTTTCATGGTGTTTCATTATTCGAATGAACCACAATTTATATAACAGATTCCGTATTGTTCGACATTTCTGTCATTTCCACTTTTCCATCACTACAAATAATGCTTCACTATACAACCTTGTACATGCATTTTCGTGAACTTCTCTGATTATTTCCTTAAGGTAAGAGAAATGCCAAGACTTGGAATTGCTAAGTCCAAGAAAATATCCATTTTTAAGGTTTTTAAAAAATACTGTCAAGCAGCCCTCCAGAAAAGTTGTACCAATTTATATATTCCCCCCGAGTAGGTAATGAGAGGCCCCATTTCTCCATGTCTAAACCATTGTGTATTATTTTTTTTGCCAGTTTAATAGGAAAAACAGAACCTCGTAACTGATTTAATTAGTATTTCTTTGATCCCTACTTAAGCCAAACAAATTTCCATATGTTTATTAGCCATTTCACTTTTTATTCTGGGAACTGCCTGTTCCTGCCTTTTGTGTATCTTTTTCATGCTGCTTTCGGAGAGCTCATTAGACCCAAAGGCAATTTACAAGGAAAAGTGACTCCAAAGCCATCGTGAGCCTGAGGACCCAACATCATTTACATAGACCCCCAACAGGCTCGGCAAAACCCCATAAATACTTGGCTCTTCCAACCCTGGGGCCAAAGGACCCCGGATTGGTGAAGGGAGGAGCAGGAACCGGACCAGAAAAGATGGAGGCCAGTCCCTGGCCCAGTTTGCACCAAAGGTGGAGAGAAGTGGGTTGAGGACAAAAGCATGGCACTGGTGGCCTCAATATGGCAGACATTTGGCATCTCCACTGGAAAGGAAAGAAAGCGGGCACACACAGATACAACTGGCACTTTGGGTCCAACCATTCCAGGTCACAAAACAAAATGACTTCTCTCTCAAGAAAGGAAGAGTCCGTTCCTGGCCACTTCAGTCTCTGAGCGTTGCCATGTTTGCATTCCCTGCCTTAGCACCAGACTGAAGAGGCTGGGATGAATTAACCGGGAGGAGAATTTTGAAGCAGAGCTGTACATAGTTCACTTCTAGCCCTGATTGGCAGAGGGCAGCTGCTTGGGTTGGAAAGAAAACTGTTTTCCCAAAGAGCACTGAAATCTCCCTCCTGCAGGGGTATGCCTGGCCTGGCAGAGGTTCAGGCGTCCGCATATGGGCCCTAGAAATGAGACAGAAAGCCTCAGGGCCTGGATCCAATGACGGGACACGGGTTCAGGAAGGGAGAGAAGGGTGGGGTGGGATGGGAGGTGCCCCACACCTGCTGGACAACCAGGGAGCAGCCTGACGTGCCCCCGGCTGCCATTGGGGCCTTGACACGACTCAACTACTGCCTCGCTTTGTCCAGGCCACATTTCTCAGTCCCAACCAGAGCCCAGACATGCTAGCCCGACGAGGCTCATTCCATCTCTTCAAGCAAGCGTCCAACTGCCTGTGACACACACAGCCCCTTTCTGGCAGCTGGGAGGCTGGTTGTGGGCAGTCCGTCTGCTCCCTTGCATGTCTCCAGCAAGCCAAGTCCCGCTGAATCTGAAAGGGTGGGGTGATGAGCGCTGACTAGATGGTGCCCCCCTTTCCTCAGAGCCCCCAGATTCCTCTGAATATTAAGATGGTGAAGACAGGGGCTTAGGTGATCCCTTGTGTAGGGTGGGAAGAAGTGCCTGAGGCAGAGCGGGCTTCTGCACCCACTTGTTCCACCCTACTGTGACCCCTCGCAGCCCGCCAGGTCCCCCACTGCCCCACCTGGTTCTACCTTTGTGCTGAGGCGGAGGCTGCTCAGTCAGAACCCACTCGGGGCCCTCAGCCCTACCATGGCCCTCTTTGCCACTAACGCCCTGCTATGAGGAAGAGACCCTGCTTGTACTTGGTGAGGCTGAGCCCTCCCCATTCCTTGCGCCATCTGGGCTCTGCCCTCACCCCAGCACCAACAATCTCCAAGCCCAGACTCTCAATCACTATGCTGTGCACTCTCCCTCACAGTGATGCCCAGACTTCAGATGGGGAAGGAGGTGATGGTGATTTTTCGACTGTTTCATTCACCGATCAGCTGCATACAATAAAGTACACTGTGCAGCTCGAGAAGCTTTGACATAGGTGTTCAGCTGTGTCACCACCAGCCAAGTCCAAATACCCACCCACCTCCAGGGCCCCAAGCCAGTTCTTCAGTGCCTCCTCCCCATCGTTACCAGAAGGGACCACTATTTGATTTCCATCAGCATTGATTCGTTTTGCTTATTTTTGAACTTCATACAAATGGAATCACAGAGCATGTTCACTTTTGTGTGTGGCTTTTTTCACTGGCCATCATGTCCGTGACACATTTATTAGCTTTGCTGCTGGCACAAGCGCCAAAGAATTGAGTGGTTCCTATTCTAGACCACTGCTTGTGCTTTCAGACTGTGCCCCAAGGAGACCTGCGGGTCCCACTCAGCCGGGGAAGAGAGGCAGGAGGGCTTCCTGGGGGCAGGGAGTCACACATGCTCTGCTTCACCTGGTCAAGCCCTTTCTTTACCTGTTTAGCACAGGGGCCTTATCTATGGGGTTCTAAGTCAAAACACCACCAAAAGAATGGTATCCAGGAGACCTAAGCCAGACGTTGCCCCTGCCACAGTCCCTGCTATGGCGCCCCTCTCCTGGACATTGGGGCGGGAGCATTTCCAACGGCCACGTCTGAATAACAAGAGATATTTGTGTTGCCGAGAAGGGTTAAGATAGGATGGGCAACAGGGGAGGCTCGGGGTCAAGGAGTGGGCGGTGACGTCCCACCTGTCATTGTGGCGCATGTCAATTTTTCTCCCTCCACCCCCACGGGTTCAAGGTCTTTGCAGGAGTTAGACATTGGCCTGTTCCTCTATCTGAAGGCACAGGGGAGAAGTGTGGAAAACAATTCAATTAAGAGCAAAAGGACTGCAGGCTTGAGTAGTAAAACGAACCAAGCTAAGACTTGCCAGCGACTCCCTTGGCTTGAAGCCCCAGCGCTGGGGGAGAGGCCAGGTGGGGAAGGGGAGATGGGCCAGGCCTGTCCAGCTCCTCCTTTCTGTCCCAGACCCTGGCCGAGACACACAAACATTTTGACAAACACCCTTCCCCTAATTTTGAAGCCCCTGTGGATTGCAAGGGAAATTTAATCCATATGTCTCTGATTCATTTATACTTAACTCATCAAAATGTTGTTTTGTAAGAGCCATTTCGTGTCCAAGAGCCTTTTTTTTTTTTTAAGCTCTTAAAACCCTGGGCTTTTTCTTTGAAACAGGAAATCACACTGTGCTAAGACAACAGGAACTCGAACCCTTAGAGGTTGAAACTGGGTTCAAAGGTCCCGCTTCCCAGGAGACCCCAACCAACCACAGGGTATCCCACTGCCCCCTTGATCCCCTGAACCCACCGTGCTGGGAGCCTGAGAGCCTAAAAGCAGCCAGAGGAGACCAGGAGGGGCCTGGAGAAAGAAGCAGGGTTGGCTGTTTCCAGGCCAAACGATTCTGTTCACAGCCAGGCCATGCTCCTCGGAGCCCGCAAGGGACCCCGGCTGCAGGACGGAGAGAAAGCAGGCCAGAGGTTCTGTTCTGCTTCATTAGAAATAGCATCTTCACTCAGAACAGAAACCCTACAAGCAGGTTCCTCTGCAAATGACCCAGGGCCCCTGGTCTGAGCTCAGTCACCCAGGGTCCCTGGTCTGAGCTCAGGCATGGGCTTTGGCTGGGTCTCTGCAATGGCAGTGAACTTGGCAGGTCCACACAGATGGATGGAGGGACCACACTGCTCCAGCTCCCCACCCCTCACCTGGTGGAGGCCTCCCTGCAGCTGCACATACACAGAGACACCTGCCTGCCCTCTGACCCGTGGAGCCCAAGGTTATCAAGGTGATAGTCAATGAGTGGGTGGATCGCCCTAAACCTCAGCAGAGATCCCGAGAGGAATGTACTGGGGGACACCGTAAGCTCTGCTGGGCCTGGGCCAGCCACATCCTGTCCTAGGCGAGGGGACTAGAGATCTGAAAGTGTATGCAAGTCCCGATATGGGCAGCACACGGTCTGCACACACAGCATTGTTCAGATAAGCTGCATTTCAGGGGCTGACAATCCCTGCCTGCTTCCCTAGAGAGCAAGAAAGGGGATTTAGCATGAGTTCTTATGTTAACTAATTCACAGGGTCACAAGGGGAGAAAACAAGAAAGCCAAAGTCAGATAAAGCAGAGGTAACTTCAGTGCAGTGAAACAGCCACGGTCAGTAACATCCCCCACCCACACCTTGTCTCTTCTTCCAATAAGACAGGCTTGCAGCGAAACGCCACTAGGGTGACAGACGGGCTTGCAGGGACATGATCACCACACCCAGGATGCATGTGACACTGGAAGTCTGGATTGTTAATACTCACTTCCGTCCCTGCCCTCCTGACTCTGGCTGTGGCCAGATGACTTGCTTTGGGCTGAGAAATGCAGGGACCGTGATGGTGACAGTTCCAAGACAAGGCTGGAAGCGGCAAAGCATATGTCTTCTCAACCTCTTGCACTCCCTCCCGCCACCTGCCACGAGAACAACACGCTCGGTCCCTTTAGCTGGGGCCCTGGATGAGAAATGTGGGGCAGAACGGGACCTAAGCCACAGCCTGCAGCAAAACTCAGACGGGCCCAGCTGGAACCAGCCAAATTCGAGCCCACCCACAGGTCTGGGGACAAGAAATAAATGCTTGTTGGAAGCAACTGAGTTTGGGGCCGTTTGTTACCCAGCATGATGCAGCAATAGCTGACTAAAACACATGACTATAATCTCTAATAACCAGACGATGAAAAAGCAGGTGGGTGAGCCCCGCCTTCTATGCAACACCTGCCCTGGCTGTCTTACTCCATAAATCCAGTTTCTGTGGCAGTCAAATCTTTTCTCTCTGTTATTGTTACTTCATTACTTCATTCCAAAAACATCTACTGAATAAAAACTGTGCTGGCCACTAGGGGTACAGAGGTTAATTAGGACACAAGCATGGCCTTAAGGAAGTTAGAGGTTACATGACAGACAGACACACAAACACAGAATAGTACAATGTGGCCTGGATAACGGTAATGACAGCATGAGCCTAGGACATCACAGCCCCACAGTATAAGAGGTCTACATGAGGCATGGAGTGGGGTACAGGAGTAGAACAAAGGTCAGGGGGAAGGCGCCATGGACAGACCTGCTGTCTGAGGCCTGAGTCCTGAGAGATAAGCCAGACTGTTCTGTGGAAAGCTCTGCCAACGAAGCACACTTTCCCAAACCTCTGGAGCAGCTGCCCAGTTTCACGTCTACAGACATGGCCACAAGTGCTTCCAATATTTGCTCATGTGTTCAAAAACCTTTCCGTGAGCACCTACTGGGCACCAGGTCTACACTGTCCAATTCAGCAGTGAGCATTTGGTAGGTGGCTGGGCTACGCTGAGGTGGACAGTAGTTGTAAAAACACACTGATTTCAAAGACTTAGTATGAAAAAAAAAGGATTTAAGACATCTCATTAATGTTTAAAACATGTTGAAATCATATTTCAGATATAGGGGTTAAATAAAATGCATTCATTATTGGAATTAATTTCTCCTGTTTCTTTTTACTTTTTTTTTAATATGGCTACTAGAAAACTTCAAAGGATATACGTTGTTCTCTCGACACTTCATTTAGACCATCTTTCTAGGCCCAAATCTTGCCGACCATGAGCATCGCCTGAGGATCTTTGAAAAATTCTAAAGCCTAGGATGCCCCCCAGACCAATTAAATCCAAAATTCAGGGGTGGCACCCAGGTATCAGCCTTTTTTAAGCTCGCCAGGTATCTCCAACGTGCAGACGAGTTCAGGAACCATTGTTCTAGCAAGATGCAAGAGACGAGGCACAGCCCTTTTATCATCTAGCGGGGAGACATCGTGGTCACTGTACAAAGATGTTGGGTCCGCAAGGGCAGGTGGCCACACACGTGGTGTTGCAGGGAAAAGTGGGAAGACACTCCCACCTTCTCCTGCCTGGGGCCACTGTGGGCTGATTTCCCCAGTTCCTCCCCTCAGCTGTGCGCCATGGCTTTGCTCTGCTGGCCTCGGCCATCAAAAGAGTGGCTTTCCAGAGGGCCAAGCCGAAACCAAGAGCCTCATGGTCTCTTTCCCCAGCTCATCACTGTGTGAGGTCCCAGAGAGGTCGCCTGAGATGGAAACCACACACATACACACACACACACACACACACACACACACACACACACCTTAAAATCATTTTCCCACGCAGTACATCTGAACATTAACTGAGTGTGACCTGAAGGGGATACAACAAGTAACAGGGCACAGCAAGTTCCCCAGAGGCACAGTGCACCCCGCAGCCCTGAAATGTCCTGGTGTGTGGAAGCAAGAGGTGGTCCTGCAGAGTAAATATGGTTCCTGAGCTGAAAAGTGGCAGGTGGAGGGCGCCATGGGGACTCAGTGAGGTCCCTCCTCCAAGTGGTCCTGGGGGCGTGTCCGTGTTGGGGGGGGGCGTTCCAAGGGAGGGGCTACTCCCTGGGTCTCATCTTCCTTGCATTTTGTCCCCACACACAGTCCCGCTTGCTAGAGGCACCTTCTGGAAATAAGTTTCTGCAGAAAGAGCCATGGCAAGTGGAGCAGGAAGAAGAAAGTGGAAGCGGGAGGCGGCCATGAAAAAGTCATAGATGTTGCTGAGACTTTTCTCCTGAGATCAGTGGGACCACACTGTGCACGACACACGTTTCCAGACGCTTGTGTGCAAATTACACCTCAATACGTCTGTTGCACCAACATCAGTGCTGAGCTGTGTGACTCTGGGAAAGTCACGAAACTGTCGGGCTTCCGTTTCCCCAAGTGTAAAATTAGTGTCATAAAAAGTACCTGCCTCGGGGGGTTGCCTCGGGGAGGAAAGCCAGCAAAACACTTAATAATGATGATGATTAGCATAGTAATAACTTAAGAGGCGTGACAGGTTTCTGCTCACCCTACTGGGCTCCTGCCATCTGCCTGTCCCTTTTGCCTGGGCCCCAGAATGGAAAACATAGAGCACGGTAAGAATAATAATATAGTATTAATAGTAACAACGTCGTAAGAGTAAAAGCATGTAGTAACAGTAATACAACGTATATACTGTTAGTGTACGAGGTCGGACAATTAAGCTCCTGAACTCATCCTAGAAAAAGTGCTACATACCTCAGTGCTAAATATCACTAAGGTCACCTTCAAAGTGCTCCCCTTGGGAAGCTATGCACTGACGCTAGTGCCTAGTCCACCCTTCAAAGCAATTCTGGAACTCTTTTTCTGGAATGGCCACCAAAGCTATCATGTTACACTTGATGTCCTGAATGTCATCAAAATGTCTTCCTTTTAATATTTCCTTTATCTTCAAGTAAAGAAAGAAGTCACTGGGGGCCAGATCAGATGAGTGGGAGGGTGTTCCAATACAGTTATTTGTTTACTGGCTAAAAACTCCCTCACAGACAGTGCCGTGTGAGCTGGTGCATTGTCGTGATGCAAGAGCCATGAATTGTTGGTGAAAAGTTCAGGTCATCTAACTTTTTCCTGCAGCCTTTTCAGCACTTCCAAATAGTAAACTTGGTTCACTGTTTGTCCAGTTGGTACAAATTCATAATGAATAGTCCCTCTGATATCAAAAAAAGGTGAGCAACACCATTGCAACAAGTTCACGAACTTAACTGTCAGACCTGTAACAGAGTAATGATATCAGTGGCGACTGTTGTTAAACCTAGAGCAGAATGGACGCTGGCAGGCGAGTGTGGGCTATGGAATGAAGTGGCAGCCTCTGGGAGCTGGTATTTATTGTCCAAGGAACTGGTGGACAGCTCCTGTCATGCGTGGAAGGCCTGCAGCGGAGTTGGTTAAGAATGCAGGTTATCAGATGGGCACATCCCTGCTTCTCTCCTGTCCAGGTGTGTGACCCAGGGAGGCAGCCTCGCTTCTCTGACCTCCAGCACTCTATCACTGCCTAGTGACCAACAGGAATATTCACGTTCTGTGCTGAGCACAGCTCCCAGCAGTTGACTAAAGAAAGCTGGTGAGTTTCAGGTCCTCAGCCATCACCGCCAGCAAGGCCAGCAACGCTGAGGCCACTCGGCCCCTGGCAGTGGGCTGAGTGCCATCTGAGCTGTCCTTAGTGTGGGATGATGGAGAGAAGACGGGTCTGCAAACTCACATGCCTGCCCTTAAATCCTGCTCTATCACTTCCTGGCTACACGCCTGGAGGCTAGTTACTCAACCTTCCTGAGCTCAGCTCCATTACCTAAAACATAATTTGATAACCAAGAGCCTCAAAAATTCCTATTAGTTAACCCAACCACTCCATTTCTAGAAATTTAGCCCAGGGAAATAATCAGAGACGCACACAGAGATTTATGTACAGTGATGTCTATCTCAGCACATTTTTAAAACAGTGAGTAACTGGGAATAACCTAAGTATGTAAGATGGGAGACTAATTACCTCATGATGCACGCAGAAGATGTAATACTGTTCAACCATTGAAAAACATGCTGTCAATAACTACTGAAAGACTTGGGGAATGTTCTAACAAATTATCAAGAGGAAAGAGTGGTTTACAAAACTAGCTGGGTCACCAGTAACCTTAGGGCACCTTGGGCGAGTCTGAGAAAGATGCTCCCCTCCGACCCCATCTCCAGACTCGACTCCCTGCCCTTGAGCAGTGCACAACCTGCACTCCCGGACCAGTAGTCCTGTTTCCACCCGGGCCCCTGTGGCCTATGTCCCACACTGTGACTAGAGTGGCCCCTTGTACAGCACAACGCAGCTCATGCCTGTCCCTCTGCTGTCTTACACCTTCCCAGGCTCCCTCCTCAGTTAGAACGGCTGCCAGAGTCTCTACCATGGCCGAAAAGGCCCTATGTGGTCTGGTTCCATATGTCTTCTTGATCATCTTATCTGACCCACACACTCCTTCCCTTCCAGCCACACTGTCCTTGCTGTTCTCTGAACACGTCAGACACACTTCTACCTCAGGGCCTTTGCACAGGCAGGGCCCTATGTGGGGAATGCTCTTCCCCAGATATCTACGGGAGGAACCCACCCCGGACCACACAGAGAAGCGTCCTTCCATCCATATCTACACAAAGGAGAAAGAATGAGATCTGCTCAACTCCTCTATCAGAAACTCACTTGGCAACCCTGGTAGGAAATCCTTAATGCAATTCCAGCCCATGGTCATTTCCCCTAGAAATGTCTGGACAGCACATCTCTCTCCACCACTCCTTGGGGTGTCATGCCAAACAGATAAATAAGTTCACAGCCTGAGGACAACTTCCAGGATCAGCTTTGCAGGGTCCCCCACCTCGTCCTCCTCCCACAAGTCCCCTCACCCCCAGGACCACCACATCCTGTGCCCAGCACTGGACACTGGCAAAGCCAAGAGGCAGACAGCAGCTGGTTCCTCACTTCCTATCCCCTCCCCTCAGGCGTCAAGCCCATGGGCTCCAGCCCTAAGTGGTGGGGAAGGAAGCGGTTTCCAGGACAACCTGGGTATGTCCCTCCTCTCACCCACCCCTCTGGGAGCCTGGAGCAAGGTGGTGGTGTGCAAGGCAGCTGACCAAAATTCTCACTCCTTCAAAAAACATCAGCCAGGGCTTTCTCCTGCACCCTGGACGTGTGCTTGGCCCCAAGCAGGTACAACCCAGAAGAGTGGGGGTGGGAGGGGTTTAACAGCCCTGGGACAAGCACAGCTAATGAATGGAGGACAGGGGTCAGTAAGTAGATGCCCCAGTCCCTCAGTCTTCCTGGGGCGCAACTGTAAGGTGTCCCACCCCATTTGTCAGATGGTCCCCTCCGGGTTAAGCCCCAGGTGCCCACAGCAGTAACTGCTCACTGTCACACCATTCTTAGCTTTCTCATTGTCCCTTCACATTTTCCCACGTGCTCCCATAGGCCTCCTGGAATCCCCTCTCTGAGTCAGCTTTGAGGTAAAACTGAACTTAAGACTGCAAAGCAGAAAAGACTTTATTTAACAGCCTACCTCAAAGGAAGAAGAGAGGGATTCATGGAGCTGCTGGGCTTGTTGGGTTAAAGGCTGTGTGGCTGCTGAACACGGGCCACGTGGCTAGTGTTACAGGCAGAAATGATCATATACTTTCACCTCTTTCACTCTACCTCAATGACTGCGTCTACTAGAAAATCTGAAATTACATACGCGGTTTGACTATATTCCTATCAAACAGGGCTGGTGGCCGGAATGTGTCAGGTGACCGGCTGCTACTGCTGCTACCACTGATGCCGTTGGCATGACAGACGGATGGGCCAGGGGACCCTGGAGAGCGCCACAAGCATTTACGTCCATCTGAGGAACTCCTAGGGTAACAGTAACTCACAGGTAAGAATTATTTCTGCCCAACGCAAGAATGGGAGGGGAAGAGGTATTTGTGCTGCCAGTGGCTGTGTCGATCGGGCATCCTCTTCTGTCAAGCATTTCGGCAGGATGTTCACCCCCCGCCCCCATCTTGACGCCGTCATCCCATCATCGGGAATCTAAGCTCGGGGACACATCCTGAGTCAGGGACGTAAGATGCACGGAGCTGTCCAGCCCGTGGTTATTTATAACAGTGTTTATAACCTCAGTGGCCAATACAAGGAGAATGGTTCATTGAAAAAGATTCATTTGCTTGGACGGCAAGCATGCCTTGCAATGATGGTTATGACTATGGAACAAGATGGAGACGACTCAGGACCACCACGCAATGTGAAAATGCAGGCCTAAAACTGCAGCCACGGCATGAGAAGCGTGGAGAAGGAACGGGAAGGAGAAGTGCCAGGATGTAAGCAGTGGTTATTTGGGGTGTTGGGACCAGAGCGAGGTAACCTGCTTATTTCCAAAGTGAGTGGGTGGGCATTTACTACCATGATAACGAACAACGAAGAGAACGAGGATCTTCTTTCACACGCGAGCTGCTAAAAGCGCACGTTTGTTCGCAAGGGACAGTTCTATATATCCTTCCACTTTGTCACATTTGTGTTACAAGATCTAGCTTTTCCTCTGACCGAAAAAAAAAAAAAAAAAGGTAAATCAGAACCAGGTGAAGCTGCTTCTGAAGCAAGGACGCCAACACGAGAAGTGCATTTTGACTTCAAACACGAAAGATCAACTGAATTTATAAAGAACAGGGTCTCCTCGCCCATACGGCAGTGATGTCTTTTCCTGACAGACAGAAACGAGCGGGTGGCCGAGGTGGCTGGAGGTGAGATGCCAGTGCGCGTTCAAAGAAGCTATTGACATGGCCTCTCTCAAAATCTTCCTTGAAAAACTAATCCGAATCGGCTGGACTACGCAAGCTGTCAGCTCCCAACCTTCTCAAGGATCAGTGCTTTACTCACACAGGATTATCTTCCGAGCCCTTCGTGGAGGGTCCGCAAGTCTCACACGTGAGTCATTAAGGTTGTCTGTTAAGGATACCAGAGACCGGGGTGCGACGGCAGCACTCACGGGGAGACGGGTCAACAACAGAACTCACGATAAAATACAATTCTTTACTCGAGCGGAGGGCCCCCGTGAGCACGCAGGCTACCGAGAGGTTGGAGTGAGGCCTAGAGGACATGTTAACATCTTTATTAATCATCTGGAAACAGATGTAAACAGAACATTAATTCACAAGGAGTAAATCCGCAAGAGCCAGAAGGCTAGAGGAATTAACAGAAAAGGAGAGACCAGAGCAAGGCCGGGAGAAAAGGATCATGGGAGGATGGAGGATGAATGACAGCCCTGGGGTTAGGGTGTCAAGCGAGCACCTGCACAAAATGTAAAGAGGTGCAAAAAACTCAGTAATCGGGACAACTACTATTGTAATGTGATAGCCTTTTAAAAATCAAAATTCATGCAAAAAAAAAAATCGATGATTTTAATCTTGCTGACTGGGATTTTTTGTGACCAAGGCGTCACTCACCTCAGTTGAATCCTGAAAGACGCTCGGGAAAGGGGAGGGGGTTGTGCGAACGGCAAAGTGTAACAGCACAGGCCAGCTGGAGAGCAGCACATGTACTGAGTGGCATAAGCCCTGGGAACTCCAGAACTGGGGCTGAACACCATCAAGGGGGCTGTGACAGGCTCCCGGGAGGTGACCAGTGAGAGCGACTCGGGCAGCTTTTGAGCCAAAAGATGGCCGCAGCTTGGAGGGCGTTCACAGAACCAGGGAAGGCACTCCAAATGAGAAGCACGACTGATTTTGGATGTGGAAGGGAACACATGACCCAGCTGGTGAAAAGGGAAAGAGACAATTTAGAGGGAGGGCGGTGGGGGAGGGACAGCGCCTTGGTTGCAGGACCTGCTAAAAGCTGACAGTCTGACCACAAGAAGGTGGACAAGAGAAAAGGCTGCTACGGTGCACATTCCAAAGGGGAACATGAATCCAAGATTCGGGTCCTTACTTTACTGATTTCCCCCACCCTTTCATTGCCCAAGTGCTCTCTGAAACGAAGAAGCCAGAAGTTAAGTTCATAGAGGTGCAAAGTGCTGTGGTGGGGGGAACATGGCATCCAGAGCCAGGAGGCCAGGCCCCAGCCTGGCTCTGCCCCAACCAACACTGTCCTAAGAGAAGCCACCTGACCTTTCTCCAAGCCTCCAATTCTGCACCAAAAAGAGGGGAAAGGACCAAGACCATCTGTCTCTTCTGCTATCAGCACTAAGTTCATATGAACAGGGGATAAACACTGAAACCCGAAAGTGGAAGTGACAATGGCATCCAGCCACTTGCTGACAACCCACAGCGGGGAACCTAGTCCCACACCTACTGAAACACTGCAGGGTTTGGAGAGGGGGGTATGGATTCGGCCAGGACGACTTAGAGCTTCTCTGGCCCTCAGAGAACTCGACGATCGGGAGTTACCCGCCTGGGCAGCAGGAGCAGGCGAAGCTGAACTGTCCCAGCCCAAGTGCTGCTCACTTTACAGTCATTTCCCAGATTTACTGGGAAAGGGCAGGACAGATGGCAAAGAGGTGAAACAGGACTCAAGCTCGGCTCCAAAACACAGTTCAATGGGTTTGGGTGCTACTGTAAGCGTATTATAACCGAAGCACCAAGGACTGCCCCCACCACTTACCCCTGCTCTCCACGGGGCTTCGACCTGCAAAGCCTCAGAAATAGTGGCCAGATGCAGAGGAACACACCACCCTGTTCCCAGCAGCACAGCTGATTCTGGGGCAGGACCACTTTACAGGACGCCTTGGCGACAAGTAACACTGCCTTAAGGTTGCTGGCTCCATCGTGACACGGTGTGAGAGAGGGGACAGGCACGTACCCACCTTTATCGCAGGAAGATGGTGACATCTGTTGCAGGCAGGCGAGTCCTTCCATGAGCAGGACAGTCCCTCCAGCTCAGACATGGGTAGGTTGTGGCTTTTAGGGAAGAGCCATTGCTCAGCTTGCTTTTGAAATCATTCTACTGTCTCTAATGAAGACGTGCATTTCCTTGGAGCAGGCTTTGTCTTCCCTACGGCAATCAGCTTGTGTCTTCATAATGTTTGGTCACTTGTTCCTTCCAAACAGTCTTTCATGAGGATGAAGATTATAGCCGCTGGCTTCTCCTCACTTTGTCATCAGCACAGTGTTTTGACTTTTGGCAAAATGCCCTCGACAGTCTCATGCTGATGCCACCTCCCAGCCATGGGTACTGAAATCCAGTCGCTTGGCACTGTGTTTGTGTTTGCCTCTGCCCATTTCCTGGCTGACTGCCGTCTCCTGGCCCTTTCTGCCGTCAGAGCCTCGCATCTCCGTGTCATCTCTTCCTTCCCACGGCTAGTTCTGTGCAGTCAGCTCAAGGAAGCCATGAGGATACGGCAGCCGTGAGGATACGGCATTCCTAAACAGCTCTCTGGCACTGGCAGGGAGATGGGAAACACAGGGGACAAATGCTCCACCTGGGACGGCTCAGAGGCCAGACCAAGGGTCAACTGTCTACTCACCTGCTCTCCTATGTTTGGAACACAAGACGTGACCCCACTCTGCTTCTGCAATACAGGCTGCCACGCAGCGAGGTGGAGCCCTGCGCGTTCTCTCACCTGGGGAGACCAGCCTGAAATTCTCAAGTCCCGGCACTCTCAGTGGACTGATGTCTCAACAGACTCGAGCCAAGAGACGGCTGTGCAGGGCTCTGATTGCTAAGACTCCATTCATCTTCCCCAGTGACCAGGAAGGATGCGCATACATAATGCACGGTGAGGCAGCAGACACGATGGTCATCACGGAGCCCCCAGAGTATTCTCCACATTGCCAAGTGCGGGCAACTGCCGTGGGCTCTGGGTGCAGTGGGCACTGGCCTGACTGCCCACGCTGAAGGCCTCGCAAATGTCCACCCAGAAGGATGGGAACACTCAAGGAGGGGCCACTGACTGACTCACGACCACCTTAGAGGCAGACAGGGCTAGGTGTGGAGAGGCCTCAGCGACGAGGTGGCCCAGCCAGTGGGCTTGAGGAGGCTCAGACAGAGCAGGTGACTGCCCCCGGCCACACAGCCATTCGGAACCAGGGGCAGGAGGGGAACCGCCACCTCCTTACTTCTCGTCTGAGCGTCTTCCCACCAGCCCTGACATACTGCTGCTTCTTTGGTCTGAATTTCTCTCTCTGCAAAATGAGGGCACGGCTCTGTCTTTTCCTTGTGCTTCATCCACAGGTTGAATAAAAAGAACTCCATAAACTCCTTCAAGTTCATCAAAAGGAAGGGATCTTCTGAGTGGAAACACACATACACAAGCGCTACCTTTCTCCCACCCAGGAGATCCCTAAAAATACTCCAGTGGCCACTTTCTGAGCACTGACCACGTGGGATCACTGCACTGTTTCCCGTGTGCAACCCTAGTGAATGCTCTCAAGGCTCTATCCAATAGGCACCGTCGATTCAGTGACAGAGGAGGGCAACTGAGGCTCAGAGCCCAAGCGACTCGCCCAGTCGAGTCTCCAGTTCCGGCCTTCGCCCAGGCTTGTGCCCACAGCCCCCGCCTCCCGAGGCCATGTCACGTTACCGGCCTTTGCTGGTGGCTGTGTACACACTAAGGATTCCGCTGTTAAGGTCACACCTGTCATTTGAGTCCATTCCCGCTTCCACACTGGTCTGCTCAGGGAGGAGCCGCGTCCTCAAGGCCCCCCGTGGGTGATCCGTAACTGCTGACTGATACGGCGGCTTGGCTTCTGCCCCGCCGCTCACACCTGGCGCTTCCTGCACAAAGCCAGGCTGCAAACACACGCAATGGGAGCTGAGAGGAGCCGAGAAGCGAAGGCATGGCCTGTGTCTTTCTTACATTCATTCACATTTTATAAATGTACCTTTTGCCCCTTTGCCATGTAGCCTCTGAGCAAACGGATTCAATTCTGAATTAACCAAATAAAATGGTATAATACAGAAGCAACGTGAAAAGAGAAAAGCAAGAAAGTAAGCAAAATAAGCTTTGCAGAGCAATGCAAAAGCTAAAGAGATGGGTCTAGTGAATGACATGGAAAAACGTTTAAGAAACATCGTTAAGAGAAAAAAAATAGGGCAAAAAACTGTATGGATTGTTCAAGACTATTTTCATGTAAATAGATGTGGAAATACGTCTGTGAATATAGCACAGATCGGTGTGAGTACGTTCAGATATACGCATTCACATGCTTTACGCTAACAAGGGTCATTGCTGGATACTAGCATTACCACTGATGGTTCTTCAGTATTTTCTATTCCTATGAGGGAGTCATACGCCTTCCTGGGGCTACCGTGTGACTGGGACCCCTGGTTTTGAGAGCCTTTCTTGGTCTGGAAGGACTGCAGAAATGATGACAGATACCCCACCCACACCAGGACTGTGTCCACGTTTCCCCAGGGAAAGCCAGCAGACGTGACAATCCACTCTGAAAGCCTCCTTGGCCCCCCGGCCCAACCATGGCCCATCCCAGGGCTGCCAAGCACAATCAGAGACAGGAGCCCAAGACTTGCCACTTACAGGTGAACGTGACTAAGTGGGAAGGATGGGTAGAGCCTAGCCACGGGCAAAAACTCCCACAGGAAAAGGTAACGTGCAACTGTCACATCATCGTGGGCCTGGACCCACCAAATAACGAGCAGTGTGTGACTAAGTCACAGCTGCAGTGGGAGAGGCCAGACGGGGAGCAGTCAAAACCCGGGGATCCAGCAGATCGATCAGGTGAAGAGGGGCAAGCAGTGGGGGACACCCCAAAGGCAGACCAGTGAAGGAGACCAATCAGAGAGCAAGTCACACCCTAGAGATGTGGTGGTGGGTAAGTAGGGGCAGGCCCGGGGTCACGGCATCCAGAGTCCCACAGGCAGATATGCCAGTTGCTGGGCACAGACCCAACCCCCGCCTACCCAACTGATGGCAGGACTGGCAGCTCATATAGATTCTGATCTGAAAGAAAGGGCAAGACTCCAGGTTCTGAAAACTACACCATTCTCTTATGTCCTGTGCTTGTTAAGGACAAAAAAAAATGTGTCTTACTCATGCCTACATTCCCCAGTGCCTAGACCTGTGCTGGCACAGAAAGAGCCCTCACAGGACGTGCAGAATGGGAGGTGTCCCCCAATACACTCCTGCCATTCATAGAGGCTAAGTATATGACTCAGGAAGTCAGAGCCAGCCCCCTACCTGCCAGGAGTTCAGTCCGTCCTGGGCTCTTGGACACACAGCACAGAAGAGAACCAATGGCCCATCTTCCTCCACCTCTGACCTCTCATGAGTCAGACCTGGGGATCCTCAAGGAACAGCCCATTCACGCAGCAGACACTCCTGTCCCCTCCGCCTCCCCTGGCTCCCATCCTGCTCACGCCCTGCTCCCTCTCATCTGCCCTGACCAAATCCAAAGGACAGGATTATGAGATGCTACAACCAGAAGGGACCTTGGAAGCCACTTAATTCAAAGCCTTCCTGTTATGGAGGAGAAAAGTGAAGTTCGTAAGATACCCAAAGATAAATTACAGTCTAGTCAGGGCTAGAACGCAGATTTCTAAACCATCCCATGACACTTCCCAAACTAGAAATTGCAGGGGTCAGAAAACAAACTTGGGGGTCCCTTGTTGGAAGCTAGAGCTTCGCAAAGCCAAGTGTGGCTGGCAGACCAACAGGATCTGAGAGAAAGGCAGAGTCTCGGGCCCGACCCCAGACCCATCGAGCCAGAAGCTGCATTTTAACAAGACCCCCCAGTGTGTAGATGCCCAGGAAAGCGTGAGAAGCTCTGAACTAGAGAACTGTCCCTCTGATCCACCCATACGGGGAGCTAAGAAACAGTCCCCCCTCTGTGCCCGCCCCACCCCTCACAGTTCCCCAACCCAACAGAGAGTCTGGAAATTGAAGGCAATACAAAACGACACAATGCTCCCATTCCCAGTCAGCAAGTGCTTCTCCCCTCATCCACGGGGGGCCTTTGTGAGGCACTTACGTCTGTCTGTTAAGCAAACAGCTCAACCTACCGCGCATGCAGGACAGGTAGCACGTCACTGGCGAGGGCCCCAAGAGCAGCCAGCGAGCTGGACCATTAACCACTGCAGGCGGACAGGTGTGGGGTGTGGCAGCCGCCCCCACACAGACGGCGGTGAAAACCAGGGTGTCAGTTACCTCCTTGGAGGAGTGTGCTGCAGGAGGGAGAGCAGGGACCGAAACAGAAGGGGAGGACGCCCCGGCCCCACTCTGGTCTCACAGTCCCGCCTTCCTAAGCCAACTGATGCCTAATGTTAAGCAAGTCACTCATCCGTCCTGAAGCTCAAGATAAGAAACAGGGACAACAATTCGGGAATCACAAGTTCATGGTGAAAGTCAAATGAGAACATGTAGGTAAAGGGCCAAAAAGCACAGTGCCTGACATGTCGTGGGGGACCAATAACTGGGAGGTTTCTCTCCATGTCCTCCTCCTCCCGTGTCTTTCCATCCCGAAGGGCTGGTGTCTGTCGGAGAGGCAGGGCCGCTACAACGCAGGCTCACGGCCTTGGCTAAGCAGTGAAATCACCTGGGCAGCTTTAGAAATATTGATACCTGGATCCCCCTCACTGAGGTCCTGATGTTGGAATGTATAAAAGACACCACCACCCCCAACCCCAGGCTGCAAACCGCAGCCGTAACGGGACCTGTGGATTCCTCAGAGCTTGTCTACACGGAGCAAAATGCATCGTTATTCCTCCCCTCATCACATTAATCCAGTGATTACTACATGGCCAGAGACTACACTAATTGCTTTATATATGGAATTTCATTTAATTCTCATAAAACCCTGCATGGTAAGAATTAGCCTTCTCATTTGTCAGCTGAGGACACGGAGGCCCAGAATAGTTAATGAGCCACCGTTAAGTGCCACGGCTCCCGAGGAGCAGAACTGGGATTCGACCCCTCACCTGTCGGACTCTAAGCTGTAATGTGCACCCAGACCACGGCTCGGAAAGAAATCTTAGTGGGGTGGACGCAAGGAGAAGCCACACGAGTTACAGAGTCCACACGAGGTGGCGGGCGAAGGACGTGACACCGAGGGCGAACGAGGGCCAGATAAACATGGTGTGATCTCGGGGAACGGCAACTCCGTCCTCGTGCTTCCCTGTCCGTGGGACTCCATGCAGTGGGAGGAATGGCTGCGTGGGGAGGGGAGGGCGGTCACCTGGAGGACAACGTCAGCACTTCTTACAGGCAACCAAAGGACACCGAACCAAACTATCCCAGATTGCATGCCCCCTCGCTGCAGTAACAAAACTGGGGGTGCTGGTGGTCAGGGGAGGAGCCCCAGGTTCCAGGCCTTTGGGTGCAAAGCCCAAGGTGGCCAGAGGACCCCCACGCACCCCTCTGCGTAGGCAGCCTGCTGACACTAATTCTGTGTGAGCGAGCCCGACACGGTCAGCCTTCTGGGCGAGACAGTGTCCACCAAGCACCCCTTCCATGCCTGGGCAAGGTGCGAGGGCAGAAGGTGCATGGTGCTGCAGGGCCGTGGCCCCAGGGCTCCCCTGCTCTGGGCGGCCGGGGCAGGCCTGCTTGGGGCAGTGCAGACTGAGCGGGATCCAGAAGGAAACCTGGGAACTTGTGAAGCTGTGGGGTGGGGACCCTGGGAGGCAGTCCAGGCAGAGGCTCTGTGGTCTTGGGGAGCCCTGGACAGTGCAGAAGCAGGATGGACACCTGGCAAGGTGAGGCTGGGGGTGCACAGGGCCATTCAGGGGTATCAGTGTTGGCCTTCCTCCCAAGCGCAGGGGGTCGCCTGGAGCAACTGGAGGAGGGATGGATTTCCCCTGCACAGCTGGGACAGACACTGTGCAGTGTAGAAAACCCGCCGAAGGGGCTAGGACCACAGAGGGATGTGGGAGATCTGGTTAGAAAGCGGAGAGGGGCACCTGGAGAGAATGGATGGTGGCGGCGTGCAAAGAGAGAGCTGATGTGGGCAGGCCTGGCGCTGTAGGGGGGCGGGCAGGGCTGGGGGGTGGGGACTGGTGAAGGAGGGCAAGGTTTCTAGAAAGAATGATTCGGAAATCTCTGGCTCGCAGGACATTCACTGCGATACCCATGGTGAGGTGGGGGGGGGTCACCCCTGAGCACAGAGGTTTCTATGGAAACTGCTGCTTCTCACCTGTCTCAGGTGTCTCTTTGAACCTGAACCTAGCCCTCCAAGGCAGGTGGCTACAAGTCACGGCCTCAAGTGGGATCTGGAAATGGAGTTTGGGCCACGGTGTGCTGTGCTGTTTCTGGGCGTTGAACACTTGGGGAGACAGAGGAAGACGGCAGAAAAGGGTTGGGGACGTGGATTAAGGAGCCAGGACCAGGGCCACAAAAGGCCCCGTTAACCTGCAGCCAAGTGTCCTGAGGTGGGATAAGCCGCTTATTAACTGACAAGAGGACCGGATGTGGCTGTCAGCTTGGGGCTTGGCTGCTGGCTCGTGAGCAGGCAGCAGGTTCTCAGGTGATGGAGGGAAGTAAAGGACCATCTGTCGAGGGCTTTCTGCATCCCCCTGGATGGGGACCCCCAAGGCTTCCAGCAGACAGGGAGCCCCTTCTGTCCTGACTTTACCCAGCTCGATCATAGCTGGGAGCACACGGTTTGGAGTCAGACAGACCCGAGGACCCTACCAGGGTTCTCAGAATCCCAGTTTGCTCATCTGTGAAAGGAAGGGATGATGGCATGAATCTCAGGCGATGGCTGATTGTCAGAGTCATGGTGATAATTACACAATCAGCTACTGTTTGGTTGAGCAGCTCCTACGCTCTGGGGACTGGGTTCTAGATCACAGTTTCTGTTTTATGTACATGATCTCACGTAACCCAGTGAGTGAGCCAAGGCTTCAAAATTCTATGCACCAAACCAGTATCTCAACGCAAAGTAGGCTCTCCTACATCAAACGTACTCGGGTGTTGAGAAAGGGAGGAAGAGATGCCTTCCTACCTCTGTGAGTGTAAGAGCCAGGGACAGACCTCCCGGAAGTGCGTCCTCCCCTCCTCTGGCAGCCGGGACCTGGAGCAGGTGGCAGACACACCTGGTCCCTGGGCCGCAGCTGGAGGAGGGGTGCCAGGCCTCCTGAGGCAGCACGCCTCCCCCCCATGCTGTCCAGCTCATCCCCAACGGGAAATGCACAGCACGAAGGGCAGCGGCGCGAGGAAGAGCTCGGACCAGAGATTTGCAGCAGCTGCCTGGTCTGCTATTGTTTTCGGCATGTGGTTTTCCTCCCCTCGTCCAAAATCATGTTTCCCGATAAACAGTCACTTGGATCTCTCTGCTTTGCTGCCTGTGGTTTCGAGGGCCGTTCTTTGGACATCCCAAAGCCTCTGCAGAGTACGTGGGAGAATGGGCTACGTAAACACAGGGCTCGGGCACTGCAACCACATGGAAGTTTCTCATTGGCTAAAGCCTGTGGTTGCTCCTCCCGTGGGCCAGTGAAAGTCCCCACGACCCACAGGAGAAGCGGCAGAGTTGGAAAGAACGTGCCATGGGAAGATGGGGGTTCTGTGGAGCAGTTTCCGCCGCCTGACTCTGCAGGGGCGCCCACGACGTTGGGCAGAGCACACTGTGAGAAAGTCCAGGCTGGCAGTGCCCTCCCCTCTTCGTGTCCCACACTGGGCCATGACACACTAGGATATCTGGATCGGTGCGGAAGTGTGTCACCAGAACGTCTGGCAAATAGGAAAATACTAAAGTTTGTGAACGTTTTACGAGTGAAAATTCGTATGCATTTGATTTTATTCCTAGTTTTAAAAATTCCTTTTGCTTACTCATATTCTGAACCTTTTTCTCAGGTGTGAAACCACTGCAAGGCCAGCACTCGTCCAACAGCCTGGTTACACGCACAGCCTGTGGAAGGCACATGACTGCCCTCTGTCACATGTGAAGCAGTGGACAAAAGGCTGAGAACTTCTAATCTGAGGTATCAAAGGGCTGTTAACGCTGTGGCACCAGATGCAAGGACACGGATTCGTAAGAACTGTGCTCTGCTGCCAAAATCGAATGAATCAGAGAGGCAATCGCTTGGCTGTGGGCCCCAGCATGCTGGCCACCCCTGCCCAGACGAACGGGACGCAGGGGCCAAGGACAGCCAGCGAGCAGGCCGCCACAGAGGCAAACACTTCGAAGCCCACAAAACCCAGGGCTGTCCCTCCAAACAGAAGAGTCGGTGCTGGAGAACAGCTGGTTCCCTGGATCCCTGAGAGAGAGGCACGGAGCTGTCCAGGCTTAACACGGCCAGCGGTGTTCCAGTCACTGCAAGACTGCAAAGCTCCCACAAAGACAGGGCAGCAAAGGCATGCCAGGAAAACCGCCCTCCCTCCAGTCTTCTTCTCAAAGGTCCGGGCACCACATTCTAGAACGCAGTCACCAAGGAGCACGACGCTTCATTTGTAGCCAGAAACTCGCAATGAAGCCCAAAGCAGAACAAGGGAAGCAACTTCCGTTACTGTGTGTCCCGCCTGGGACTGGCCACACACCTAACCTGTTTAATTTAGACCTGAACAAACGCTAGGTGTGTTCTTTGCACTGAGCGATCTGCCAAGGAGCCTGAAAAGAGGGACATTGGTTAAGGGAACCCAAGGCCCTAAGAATAACATAGGAAATGAATCCAGAAACCTCTCTGAAAAATATGTTCCAAGAGCCACCCTCCACGAGGAGTCCCGAGTACAGGACCATTACAGGGGCCAGACGTGCCTTCCTCCCTTCACACCTCAATGCAGACGAGGAAAGAGCAAAAGAAGTGAAGAAAGAGAACAAGCAAGAAGGAAGACTGGACCTTCAGGAAATCGGGAAACCCAAGTCCTTCATGCTGTTTCACGTCTGCCTTGCTTGTGACCAAATCAGCATACTTCTCCGGGCCAAAGAAGCTATCTTCCCAATGGCACCAAGCGTGCCCCATCTAGGGTCCAGGTCCCCTTTGAGTGGTCTCAGAGGTCTCCATCTGTATATCATTCTTGCTCTGTGCTCTCAGCTGTAGACACATGGATATTCCCATCGATCCCAGCTCAGGAAAGAATGCTAGTGGGAGCATCCAACACTGGACATCCAATGTGTCTCCCAGCCCTATGTCCATCCAGCTGGGAGAAACCCTTCTCAGCCCAACGTTTCATGGCTCAGGGAGAGGGCAGAAACAACTCCTTCCCACGTCTAATCATTCCCTGTAACCAAGCGGTCAAACCAGGATAACAAGACATTCAACTCGGGCAGCAGCCCCCAAGATCTTTTTAGCAGGAGCCGGTCCCTCTAAATCAAGACTCTGGCGTGATTCTGCAATCCACTCAGAGGACAGTTACCATCTGTTTACGGAAAAAATGTTAAGAACCCCCAATCATAATCAAATAGGCAACCACTTTACTGTAAGCACCTATTAACTGGCGCTAATTCACAATGGAACAGACCTGGAGAGCTCATCGCAGGCCTATGAGGCACCGGCACCCAGCCAACCGTTAGGACCAAAAGCCAGCGGGAGCTGAGGAAGCACTTAATGTCTTACCGGAAGCCCAAGCAGCAGTTCTTGACTCCCTTCCTTCCCAGCCTTCCGGTTTCCGCTGCCTTGCCACGCGGCCTCCCACAGTTCCAGAAAGGAATGAAGGAAGTCCTCTCTCAGTCTGGGAGGCAAGACTCCTCCATCAGTTCCCGTCTTTCCTCCGGGCCGGGCGTGTCCCAGCTTGAGAAAAGTGGACTAATAAGAGGCATTTTTGAAAGCCTCATTCAAGTGGGATGGCGTTCAAAGATAATGACACCAGGCACTGGAAGAACTGAGTTGATTAATTCACAGTCCAGCTTCATTTCCTGGACCCTCCCAGGCTCTCTGCACACAGCACCTAAGTGGGGAAGCAGGGTGAGCTAGCTGTGTGCTCTGGCATGCCACTGCATTTCTCTGGGTCTCAGTTTCCTGATCTGTAGAATGGGGACATTAGCCTCGTAAGGCTAAGCTCTGCTTGAGTTCTAATAAACCATTATTCTGTTTCCACTGTGGGGGTACCAGGAAGGCAAGAAGTGTGAAGTAAACACCCACGGTTTCTCTGATCTAGAAGTATTCAAAGGTACCTACAAAGTTGTCACAAGGTAAGAGGTCAAACAATGTATGTTCTTTCTACAGCCTGCAAAAATCCCACCCATTTGCTTCTTTCTCCATTAAATAACAACGACTGTCATGCAGGAGACGCTGCTCACTGTGCCATTTGTCATACAGGGAGGCCTGCGGGGTCTCTGCTCCCGCTCCCCATACAAGAACGCAGGATATGGTGAGGCCAAAAAGGAACACCCACGGAGCCATAGGTAGGGGAGTCATACCACTATATTCTCTCTGGCGGCACTATACTCTCACTGGAGGCTGGATCCACACTGTCCGCAAACCGCCATCCACGCTTGCCAGCCCAGCCGCCATCTTCTTGCTAGCCCCCATTCTTTCTCTCTCTTCTCTTGCTAGCGTAGCCACAGCAGTTATATTAGTGGCCAATGGCTCACTGGTTACAGCTGACGGCCAACTAGCCACAGCTGGTTGGCCATCCAATCACATTGATGGCCATTTACTACCTGAGCCAGCACCTGTCTATGTGAGGCCAAGAGCCTGGAAACTACTTTCTGGGGCTCTGCCCCCACAACGACACCCACCTGATATGAAAACTATAGGACACGTCTCATTATTTAAAGGCACACTAGTATCTTTTACCTGGTTGTTTTTCTAACGACCATGTGAAATAAAGATGGCAGGGGCACTGTGGACATTCATGGTGGGGCAGCCAGAAGCTGGCAGTGAGGCTGTGAAAAGTGGGTGGGACTACAGTGGGGGTTCTAGACCCAACTCAGCCTAAGCAGACCTGAAACCAGAGCAAGGCACCTCCTTTTCTGAGCCTCGGGTTTCTTCATCTGTAAATACAGATGCCAGAGAGCCCTGCTACATCACTGCCATGGTCTTTTGATGTCTAATTGAAAAAGATTTTGTGAGGAAGGGCTTGGTATAAATTCTGTCCCTTCCAAGCCCAGGGTACATTGGCACAATACAATTAGTTGCTAAAACACGGAAATATTTGTATATATTTCTGTACCTCCCAGTAAATGGCCCCTGCCCTGAACTTCCCAAACATCCACCCTCCAAGCGTCCATGACCCAGCAATCAGAGAGCTAACTCCGGGCCCAGCAGGCGCTACTCTGGCGTCTGTTCTCAACGGCAGCACCCACCACACCACATACCGTAAGGATCACCCCTGCCCCTCTAAGGCACTGCTTTACAGCAACAGTCCAAAGGAACCCCCCCCCGCCCCGTCCACCGAGTACCATTTTACAACCTTTGTGATTCCAAGCGAGAATGAGCTGCATCTAACAGGACCCCTCCTCAAGCCAAAATTGTGATCAACAAGATGGCAGCTGATCAAAGTAAAGAGGCGTCTGAGACGCTGCACATTCAGCTGATTTCTATGCGATCTAGTTAATATATTTATCTCCCATAAGATAGGTGCCCAGTAGAATGCCTGCACATGCCCACATGGAGACATGTCTAACACCTGACAGGTAAATAAAGCAAGATGCAGAAGGGTACTTATGAGAATAAACCTGTGCATAAATTAACACACATAAAGTACTGCATTTTGTAAACGTGCACGTGTTTGCATACAGAAATACACATATGTGTATCTTTCTTCACGTACTGTACGTATCTGCCCACTCTTGGGAGTGCTGCAGGCTTTAACGATGCTGGTTAAAACTGCTGTGGCACAATTCTCTTGTCCAAATGAAACTTATTAACAAGATCTATATGAAGAGATATACATACTTTTGACTGTTTTCTAGATATCTGCAAATAAATGCAATTTGTGACCTGTAAAAACTGGAAATGGAACTACATTATGACCCAGCAATTCCACTCTTAGGTATCTATCCAGAGAATTCCAAAATGCTAACTCGAAAAAATATATGCACCCCTATGTTTATTGCACCACTATTCACAACAACCAAGACATGGAAACAACCAAAGTGTCCATCGGTAGACGACTGGATTAAGAAACTGTGATATATTTATACAATGGAGTATTACGTAGCTACAAAGAAGAGTGAAATCTTACCATTTGCAACGATATGGATGGACCTAGAGAATGTTATGCTAAGTGAAATAAGTCAGACAGAGAAAGACAAATACCATATGATGTCACTTATATGTGGAATCTAAAGAACAGAATAAATGAGCAAAAAAAAAAAAACAAAACCCAAAACATGGGGTTGCAAATTGGTGCAGCCACTGTGGAAAATAGTATGGAGCCTGCTCAAAAAATTAAAATTCAAGCTACCTTATGACCCAGCGATTCCACTCCTGGATATTTATCTGAAGAAATCCAAAACACTACTTTGAAAAGATATATGCACCCCTATGTTCACTACAGCACTATTCACAATAGCCAAGATAGGGAAACAACCTAAGTGCCCATCAATAGACCATTGGATAAAGAATCGTGGCACATTTATATAATGGAACATTACTCTGCCATAAAAAGAATGAAATATTCTCATTTGCAACAACGTGGATGGACCTAGAGGGTATTGTGCTGACTGGAGTAACTCAGACAGAGAAAGACAAATGCCATATGATCTCACTTATATGTGGAATCTAAAGAACAAAATAAATGAACAAATAAAACAGAAACAGACCCATAGGTACAGAGAACAAACTGATGGTCACTAGATGGGAGGGGAGTGGGGGGCTGGGTGAGAAAGGTGAGGGGAGTACGGAGCACAAATTGATGGTTACAGGAGAGTCACAGGATGTAAAGTACACGATAAGCAATACTGCCAATAATACTGTAATAACTACGTATAGTGTCAGACGGGTAGTAGGCTTATTGGGGGGGCATCACTTCATAAATCATAAATGTCTAACCACTATACGCTGTGCACCTGAAACTTATGTAAAATAATACTGAATGTCAACCATAATTTAAAAAAACAGTCACGGGGCTGTGGAGTGCAGCATGGGAAACACAGTCAGTATGTTCTAATACCCACGTACGGTGTCAGGTGGGGAGGAGACTTGTCGGGGTGATCACTTTGTGAGTCTGATCACTATGTTGTCCTGTACGCCTGAAACTAATAACAAAAGCAAAACAAAAACAAATACATAAGCATGCGTGTACAGACACATACATATAATCTGCATACATATACATACCATTTGCATACATATGTATACGTATCAGAAAATGTTTTAAATCTGCCCGTTCCCTGTCTTGGCCACTAGCACTGCCATGGGTGAGGGCAGCTGCTAACGTGGCCGTCTGTGGGTCTGAGTTTGACTCCATGGGAGGAGGGCAGGTGTGCAGAGACAGCAGAGAAAGCCAGGGCGAAGCCGGGAGAGAGACATACACAGGGTAATGGCTGCCTATGGAAACGGGTGTGAATGGGACCAGGGGTGACAGTAAAGCCGACTTAGTTTCATCAGTAATGCTTTCTCTCTTTATTCCGGGAATAAGACATGACAAGCAAATACAAAACCAAACAGCAACAGTTGCTTATTCTGAGTGGTGGGAATATGGATGTTTATTATATTAACCTTTGTATTTTCCTATGTTTTCAAAACATTTCTCAGAAGGCAGTGAAGCTCGTCATAATAACTGCCCTGCCGCACCCCCTCCAGGTCCTCAGATGCGGGCGGAAGGGATTATTTACGAGTGTCCCCATCACCCCCACTCTACGCCCCAACCCCAGACACCTCACATTTCCAAATCAGCCCTAATCGGCCCATTACAGATCTTACAGCTGTGCTTTTTTGATGATTAAAACTAAAGTCATTCATTTCTAAGTTCAACAGGCATTTGCCAAACACTGTACAAAGTTGCAGGCTTCCTGGGCGAGAGGCGGGTGGCTTCTAAAAGTCATCCCAGCCCAGCCGGACAGAGAGGTGATGGGGGAGCAACACGACGACAATGCACTGGGATTAGTGTAGAAAAAAAGCATTTTTACTAAATAGTATGTGGGACAAAAGAGGGCACAACTGAGTCTTGCGGGGGCAGCCCTTCGTGGAAGGAAAATCCAGGCGCCTGACGAAGGTCTAATCTTTCTACAGCCATGGAGCCCCTTAGGGGGCCAGTTACACACAGATCGCAGCACGCACAGCACCCCAGTGCGGTAGGGAGTAGGATTCTAATTTGAAGTTGAGAAAACAGAGGCTGCGAAAAGTTACGTATTTAACTTTGCTGAAAATAAAGAGCCATTAAGTGGCGTCACAGATCTAACTCAGATTTGACAATTCAACGCTGAGGATGGGGGGACATGAAGAGATGGGAATTCGCCTGAGTCAGAGCTGGGGACCTCTGGTCCCCGCGTCATCGCTCTTTTTCCTGCACTGGGATACCTGCTGGTTATAAAAGATGAAGGGAGTATACAGACTGGGGCATCTGCTTGTTCATCCTAAAATGAGACCTAAACACAATCCGGCGTAATAAAGATCAGAGACGCAGACTCACTTCTAAGCAAGGTCAGCCTTGGACACACCGTCTCATCCTGGTTTGAACTCGAGCCTAACTTCTTTAAGGTGCCAGACATGACGATGGGGGGATTTCATTTCCACCTATGAGGCTGTGTCCTCCTGGCCCAACCAGGGCCAAGGAAGCAGCTCAGCCTGGAACAGGGCGGCAGAGGCTAGAAGACACTCCCAGGACAGCTGAGGGGAAGGGACCACCCTGGGTGCTGCCTGATCCATCCGACATGGGGACACGCTGTTCCAGAAACCAGATGACAATCAATGGGAAAAATCTGCTCTCTCGGTGCTGCCAAGCTGGTGGCACCTCCTGGGGGGTTAGGGTGGCCAAGAAAGCCCCATTCTTCCCTTCACTGATGTTTTCTCAGGTGGAAGGAAGACCCAGGGAGCTTCCTCCCAAGGTAGGGAACTTCACACAAGCAACAGTGCCAGTCCTAGAGCCAAAGCCCGAGCATTATGCTAAGATGGAAGGCTCCGAGCTGGCTCGCGGGTCGCTGGTCTTCTAAAGCAGCGAAGCCGTGTTTGGCACAGGGAAGTATCAGCAGATAAAACCCCTCCAATCAAGGTGCCTGCAGCGGTCTGCTCCTGTTTAAGGCACTGGGCACCCAGGCCGAACCTCGATCCCCTCTGTCATTTGCCTGCCCACGTATTTCTCTTGGTCCCATGTTTCGTATGACTCAAGAACACCAGGATTGCCGGGCTGTGACGTGTTCAGCTGAGTCAGGAGCACAGAGAGGGAGAGTGAATGCAGAAGCACTGCTTGTGGGAAGCCAGGCCCCCCCACCCCCCACGTTTTCTACTCTTCTGTTTTCCGATTGATGTCTCTTGCTGTATTTCAGTGTTCTAAACTTTTAGGGGAGTCACAGAATCTTTGGGGAATATAACAAAAGCTATGACTAGTTCCATCCCAAATGCCCCACTCTGCCCTGCCTTGTACACACATTCAAAGGTGCATTTCAGTTCAGGAATCACTGCCCCTGGGAACCACGCACGCACGCACGCACGCGTGCACGCATGCACTCTCCTATAGTCCCTGAGCCCCAGGGTCAGCACCGTCACCGCAGATACCGGTGCATGTGCAGAAGCCAGAGCAGTTCATCTCTCTGGATCCCATAATCCCACAGAAGACCCCGACCTAATGGCTTATTAAACCTCTCGTCATCCAGGCCTACCCATCTCCTATCTAACATCAGCACAAATGGAAACCCCGCTGGGAAGTAGACCTGGAAATTCAAGTTTCTGTTTGCGAACTGGAAGCCGGCCTCCCTTGAGTCTGGGACCAGGCAGATGGATGCGAATTCCCCACTTAGCCCCTCCGACCCGAGCCAGCGGTGGTGGAGAGCCACCCCTACCCCCCTCCGGCCATAACGGCCTTGGGTACTCTGTGTCTTGGAAGCTAGCCGGCAGATTTAGCCATCATGTTGCTCTTGGCATGGCTCTGGAACTCTGTAGAGCTCCATGCTGAGAACCATTGCCTGGGCAACTTTTCAAGGCCGGAGTCCCCCCTACATCTCGCTATGCTGACGCCTGTCATCGCAACTCCACGGATGGGTGCAGCAAGGAAAAACCCGAGTTACCCAAACAAGGAGTCCCTTTACCCACCAACAATGAAAAGAAACTCAAGTGCCCTTCATTGGTCCTCCAATCCAGCGTCCTTCCCAAATTGTCCTCATGGCCCCCGCTCAGGTAAACAGTGTTTGCAGCAGTCACAGCAAAACCAGATGGCTCACAGTTTGGTCCCCAGGTACCAACACGGCGTTCAGTCCATCATTACCAACAACAAAGATACAGACAGGAGAAGGAGGCCTTCAGACGAATAACGTGGCCCTCTCGGAAAGCCAAGGGAGATGAAAGCAGCATTTTGTGATGAAAGGGGGCCACGTCTCCCCCAGGAGACGCTTGCCAATGAAAATCCCACTTACCTTTCATGCCAAATTTAGACCGACGGCCGTATTTGTTGATCATGATAAAGAGAACCACCAACAAGACGCAGGCAAAAGCAGCAAGCCCGACGGCGATGGATACCTATGAGGCGACAAAAACAGTCAGGGCAGTCGCAGGTCACCAGAGAACCCTACAAAGTAACAGGTGACCCCAAACGAGAACGGTCCCATTGCAGGGGCCGTGCAACCCTCTCAGAACTCTGCCATCAAGGAACATCTTTAGAAGAAGTAATTCAGGAAAACCTAAGAGCATCAAAATAGCAAACCACCCGACTTGATTTTACAAAGTTCCAGTACTCAGTGTCCTGAGTCCCTCTGATGGGGGGCCAGCCTAAGAGACCGCAAAAGAAGGCCTAGTGAGGCTTCTGTCTCTTGTTTTGCTGTTTTAATCAGCAAGCAAATTTTGCCTATTTGCATTGGAATTCTTCACAAAAGACCCTTTTCCTCTCCTCCCGAGGAACCTCAGGCTCTGACAGTCAGGCAGGACGAAAAACCCACCCAGGGAGATGCTGGGGGAAACTGACTTCTGGAAAAGGCGTGTGTAGTGAGCTGCCCCTTTAGATCAGCCCCAGCCAGGTTCCTAAGAGAGCGGGGATTTTCACACCATTCTCTTCCGAGCCCCAGGGCTTGGAGCAGAGCCTCAAAGAGTTCCTCAAACAATGAATTATTCTCATCAAACAAGGAAGGTTTCCACGGCCTGAAAGGAGGTCATTTATCACGGCTTCTTTCTGCCATAAATACTGGGGCTCCAAGTAAGGTAATATTTGGTTAAGTCAGTTACTCAAATGAAGTCTGAAAACGACCTCTGCTTAACCAAGAAGTGACTCACCCCAAAAGTGTCTTCCTCTGGTTTGTGGGTCACAGTGATAGGAGGTGTGGGGCTCACTTCGTAGACTGCAAACCAACCAGAAAAGAAGGGGATTAGCTTACTGGCCAGGAGAGGCTCCGGGTGAGACCCTGCCCAACCCCAAAGCCCCCCAGGGGTCCTGCTGGAGACCATACCCCACCCCCACCAGACTCTTCCTGCCTGTCCTTCCCGGGCTCTGCAGGTGTCCCCAGAGGTCTGGCCACCTGGCTGGTGCTGACAGCGCCAAGGCAGGCTCCATGAGGAATAAAGGGCCTTCACTCCCATCTCCCCACCATCATCCCGTAAGCTACTGCACTAAAACCAAACAAGTGGTTTGGGATCCCAGCCAGGGTCTGGATTCGGCACATTCTGTCCGTGATGGCAGCTGGTGCTGACGTTCAGCTATTCTCTGTCTGTGGCGGGCGCCCCTTTCATGCCCCTGGCCCTCTCCACGCCCTTCATCTTCCCCTCTTCACTCCTCACTGACATCCAGGAGGCCTGTGGCCCCATAAACAGCCCACTCTCTGTTCCCCTAACGCAGATTTTAGAACACAATGGCAGCTCAGGTTAAGACCAGGAAACACCACCTTTTCCCAGCAAGGCTGGATGGGGAGCCAGGAACGGGAAGACCGAGGACAAATACAGAATCACAGATAATGTTTACATCAGTGCCCAACAGCATGGGGTGTCCTAAACAGATCGTCCACTAGCTCAGATTCCATTGGGCAGAAATAGTGGTCACCATTGCTGTTTTTCTCCCCAGCGGGGAGGGGAGGCGAGAAAGGGAAAAGGAATAAATACAGGTTTCCCCACAGCCCATGAGCAAAACACCAAATCCTTTCGGGATTGCCTAGCCCCAGCCCCACTCACTTATAAACTACAGCTCAATAATCCCATTGGAGGATGCACCAGCCTGTCAGGAGACTTGTCAATCACAGCTCTACAGGAGGCGGGTCCCAGCCACATCTGGGGCCCTCGAAGCAGGTGAGAAACACTAAGGGGTTTAGAGGCCCCACGTTCCCTCTGCAGGAACAACCGAGATGATCAGCGAGGGTCTATCCACCGGGGTATGGGCTACCCCACGTCTTCCCCACAACACCCCTTTCCAACCGGGCAGACCTTAGAAAAAACCCTGGGGAAACTGAGGCACAGAGCAGCTGCCCAAGTAGTGAGGGCTTAGAATGGACCAACATATATTTCTACTCTTCAGCTCCCTTTCACGCTTGCTCAGATGCTCCCAGCTGCCATGGGTCTCGGGATGGTGGTGGACCAGGAAAGAGGACTCTCTGGATTCAGTAGTTACCGAAAGTATCAGAATAAATCAGCTTCAAAGCAAAAGGTAGAGCAGACTTACTAGAGACAAAGTTATCCGTGCTCTCTGCAAAAAAAGACAAAGAGATAATTAACAAATGTAATACAAAGTAGAACAGATGCACTATAGTCTTAATAGCTATGACCTCTCCCACTCACCATAATCCCACGTTACCCCAGCAACGGAAGACTAAAATCTTTGGCTTATCGCCATGCTCCATTACCTCTTCAGGAGGTGATCTTCCACATGGAGAAGGAATAAGAAATAAAGTTCCCAATGTCGAGGGAGGTGGCCCAGCCCACCCGGGGTCTAGAAACCAAACTACCAGATCGGGAATTAAATCTAAGACACAACGTCTCAGTCCCCCCCTCTTCGGGTACCCAGAGTGCTGGGGATGTTGATGGTACATCAGAGAGCCAAAAAGAAAAGCTGCAGGGTGGGCTTCCCTGGACCTTTCTTGAAAATGCCAGCTCTGATCTCAAGACAAAATTCCTCCCCTCAATGGCATTTAGTCTAGGAGGTCATTGAGACGTCCTTGGAAACCCCTGTAGATCCTGCCCATCCCCCAGATGAAATGATGTTATTTGCCCTTGAGCCTCCAGCAAAGGCTCACCTACTACTGAGAGCTCATCACCACTACACTTTAATGAACAACGACAGACTGTGCTACATGCCTTCTGCAACGTGTCACTCAATCCTGAGGACCACCCCAGGAGGTAGTTGGCATCATCCCATTTAACAGAGAAACAGGCCTATGGAGATTAAGTAACTAATGGAATCTCACTCATCTAAGAAGGGACAGAGCCGGGTTCGAATCCGAGTCTGGGCTCTTCGGCACTCTACCAGAGATTCTCAGACTTCCGTGTGCGACAGAATCACCCGAGGGCTGTCAATACCATTCACCAATAACGGAAATGAGGGCTCCTTGGAGAAGCGCATAATTCCAGGGCCGGGGCAGAGAGAGTACAAGATGTGCCCGGAACATTCTGTGCTACTAGAAAGTAAGAAAATGCTCAAAAATGAATGGGGGCCTGGAGAAAGGACCCAGGAGCCCATGTGGAGGGGTTCCCAATGGCCGAATCTGGGACAACTTGAGCAACTGAATAAATAATGACAATCATGGATTGTTAGAGGCTGAACTATCTCTGCCCCAAATTTAGGTGTTGAAGTCCTAACCCTCAGGACATCAGAACATGACAGTATTTGGAGACAGAGTCTTTACAAAGGTAGCTAAGTTAAAATGAAGTCATTAGGGCAGGCGCTGATCCAGTCTGACTGTTGTCCTTATGAGAAGAGATTAGGACACAGATATGCACAGACGGAAGGGACGTGAAGACACAGGGGAAGAGGCCTCTGCAAGCCAAGGAGAAAGGCATCAGAAGGAACCAACCCTGCAGACACCTTGATCTTGGACTTCCAGCCTCCGGAATTGTAAGAAAATAAATGTCTGTAGTTTAAGCTGCCCGGTCTCTGGTACTTTCTTACGGCACCCCTAGCAAATTAATACATGGATTATAAGCCGTAGAACAAAATAAATATCCATGAGTCCATGCTGATAAAAAATAATTGAATAAATAGAGAAGAAGAGAAAGCTCTTCCTTATAGAAGTGCAGTTAACAGATGTAGAAGGAATTATGGAAAGAGAAAAATCACCACTTGACAAGTACCACGATAGTAACTGCTTCAGTCGAGCATCATCAATAAATGCTCGAAGGGATGTGTGAAAGAATGAAGAGAAATAAGGTATTTACAAACTTTGAAAATACCGTACTTAATAATTACAATGGGAAAAATCGTGCCTTGGCCGTGGAGACACCTGGCTGACAGCGTCTCGGCCAAGGGGTGAAGTGAACATCACCAGTCACGAGATGGACAGCAGTCACGGGCCCCTGATATGACGGATGGACTGAAAGAGCAGAGCACCCCTTCCGTGATGGCCTGGCCAAAGACGCTCACCTGACCTTTAGTTATGAGACAACATCAGGCGAACCCAAATTGTGCAGCAGTCTAGAAAACGACTGCTGAGTATGCTTCAAAAGTACACAGATCATGAAGACCAAGACTGAGGAGCGATCCCAGATTTAAAGAGAAGGAGGTGACAGGGCAGCTAAGTGCCATGTGTAGTCTTGGGTGGGAACCTCACGAAGCAAAGGACAGGTGTGGAGTCACTGCTGAGACTTAAATGAAGCGTGTGGTTTCTATAACAGTGTTATCGTGGATGTCCCGGTTTGGAGCCTGTTCTGTGGCTGTGTAAGACAGTGACATTTGGGGAAGCAAGGTGAAGGATGTAAGGAAGTCCTCTGTATTAGTCTGTAACTTCTTTAGGTAAATCTAAAACTACTTCCAAAAAAAAAAAGTTAAACATCTTAAAAAAAAAAATGTCGCTAGGGTTGGGGAATGGGGGAGAAGGTGAAGGGATTTACCTAATGACAAATTGGTACTCACAAAATAGTCACGGGGATGTGAGACACAGTAGGGAACATAATTAATAATGTTGTACAGATGACATAGGGTGCCAGATGGGCACTGGACTTATCGGGGAGATCACTTCATAGATTGTGTAGATGCCTGACCACTGCACTGTACACCTGAAACTAACGTAAAATAATATTGAATGTCGACTATATATATATATGGTCATGGGATGTAAAGCACAGCATAGAGAATATAGTCAATGGTATAGTAACAGCTATATACGATGTCAGAGGGGTAGTAGATTGGGGGGTTATCACTTTGTGAGGGGTGTAAATGTCTAATCGTTATGTTGTTTTGTATACCTGAAACTAATTAAAAAATAATAATTTTTTTTTCTTTGAAGAAACATAGGTTATTGGTCCTTTCCCCAGAGTTTCTCATTCAGGAGATCTGGGGTAGGTCTTGAGAATTTGTCCCTGTGAGAACTATTCCACTGTACTACACGTACTCCTGCCACAAGCCTGCCACATCCTGAAAGACAAGAACAACTCACTCATCCATCCATCCATCCATCCATCCACCCATCAATCCATCCATCCATCCATGCATCCATCCATCCATCCATCCATCCATCCATCCATCCATCCATCCATCCATGCATCCATGCATCCATGCATCCATGCATCCATGCATCCATCCATCCATCCATCCATCCATCCATCCATGCATCCATCCATCCATGCATCCATGCATCCATGCATCCATGCATGCATCATGCATGCATGCATCCATCCATCCATCCATCCATCCATCCATCCATGCATCCATCCATCCATCCATCCATCCATCCATCCATCCATCCATGCATCCATCTATCCATCCATCCATCCATCCATCCATTCATCCATGCATCCATGCATCCATGCATCCACCCATGCATCCATCCATCCATCCATCCATCCATGCATCCATGCATCCATGCATCCATCCATCCATCCATGCATCCATCCACCCATCCATCCACACATCCACCCATCCATCCCTTCATGTGTTCCTTCACTGTGGGTCTGCTCTGTTCCCGGCCCTAGGCTGAGCCCTCTGGCACTGTGATCACACCTCTATTAAATATGCACAGGAAGTCTTCGCCGACTACCTGTGGGGAGAATGATGATTTCTGTGAAGGAGGAGTCCTGAGAGAAAGTCCTGTTTACAGTAAATGCACTTAGTAGGCTGCTTGTTTGTTGTCATTATGTGTTGTTTGGGGGATCAATAGAGTTTGTCCCAATTCCTGAGTGTGCCCTGCACGTCACCACCCTCTTCTAAACTGCAGGTGACCAAAGTCCTGATCTGGGGCGAGAAAAAAGGAGAGGGGGGTCTGGCCTTGGCTTCAGAGCCTGGGAAAAGAGAGGTGCCAGATCAACTCATAGTTGACACTGATTTGCATGTTTCTCAGGAGTCTCCCATGTGTTAGAGAACATTCTCATGTCATCAGCCTATGAATGCTTAGCTCCTTTGCAGGAAACATTCATACATGCGGGAAGCACACAACCTTGGAATGGGGAGACCTCCTGGCTCCCCTCTAACCTGGGTGGAGGGGCTCAGACTTTTACACTGGAAGAGGATGGATCCCAGGAATAGTCACCTCTGAGCCCCACCAGCAGGCTGGGAGGACAACTGGACCATCTGAATACAACAGGGGGTTGGGAGTGAATGCGACACACACGTCTCTTCCAGTCCCAAGGCTGCAGGAAAGCCAGTGGGGTCCAGAGAAGGGAGAAGAGGCAGCAGCTTGTGTCCAGACAGAGAGATGGACTGAGGAGCGAGGAGGACAGAGATGCCCTGGCTTTGGCCATGGGGGCGGGGTGGGGGGGGAGGGAGGCTGGGCCAGGCCTCCATGTGCTCTGCTGACCCCACACAGAAGCCCCGCCTCATGACGGCCAATCCACAAACATGGAAACAAACACAGCCGCCTCCTTCCCCAGCAGCCTGGTGCCACATTCTAGTCTCAGCAAGGGGGTAAGTCTCTGCGGGGAAGGAAACCAGCCTTGACCGCGGTGGAGGCACTGCAATGGCTTCTCATGTCTGCACCCAGGGCCTGAGGAAATTCTGGTTTCTGCTGTCGTAAAAATCAGGATGAAGGGACTTCCTGGCCAAGTCGAAAATGAGAATTCAAGATTTATGGCAGCTCACTTATTCTGAAATGTTTTGTCAGGGATTCTCAGATATTTATCTCTCTCTCTCTCTCTCCATGGCAACATTTCTCCTTCTACCACATCATCAGCAAAGGACCCCCAACGGCACATTCTGTGGCCTTCCAGCCCCCACTCCACGTGACCCCAGCCTCTTCTGCTCCTGCTCGCCTGACCCTTGGATCTCTGATGCCTCACGGTTTCCCCGCTCCTTTCTCACAGCTCCTCTAAAGCTCCTGAACCACCAAAGAGGGGTCAGCTTCATGCTTCTAGAACCAATGTCCCTGACGAGTCCATCCAGAGACCCAAGACATGGAGGCTGAAGGCCACACAGAACATTCCAGAGCGTCTCTGGAAATGGAGAAGGAAACACCGGCCTTTGGGCTGCACATGCCGTCCGAAAGCCTCCAGAGCATGTTCATTTGAGTGTCTCGCTCTGAGGAGATCCCTGCTGATGGAAGCTTCTGCATTCCCAGGTCACTGCACTGAATAGCTTCATTCTAACCAAATCCCTCCCCTGGGTGTTGGGCTCATGAACAGTCAGGACCCTCAACTTCTGTTTTACCCCCAAAACAGATCCCCTATCAGTTGCCTTTGGGTGTCCTTTAAAACAACAACAACAAAAGCCCAAGGAATTCTGTGCTTCCTCTATGCCAAGCCCCGTTGCGAACACTTCCTGTGGCTTAATCCGCGGTACGTGGACTGTCTTCACCGCAGCCTCCGCGGTAGAAGCAGCATGTTGAGTCACTCGCCTGAGACCCCAGTGCTGACGAGCAAATGAGCGCACGTGAGCCTCACGCTGCCTGCAGGTTGCCTGTGAGAGCTCATGAGCTTGGCCAGACAATGACTACGGGTTCTAGGACACTTCACCTCCTGGCATCTCCCCAGCCCGAGTCCTAGCAGTAGCCACGAGCCGGTAAGCCTTTCCTCTGCTGCACGCAGTGCTAAACACGCGGCATACTTCCTGTAACTCTCGTGGCAACAAGGCACAAGCACTGTCATCCTCCCTGCACAGACGGAGCAACAGAGGGGCAGAGTAGTGGTGGGCCTGCCCCGCGTGCCCACCGGGCCCTAAGTCCCATTCAAGAAGCCAGGCCGCCGGTCTTGTGGGGCCACAGGTGGGCCGTGCACCTTGGTCTGTCTGATCTCAGGACCCTGATGTGTGTGTGGCACTGCCTGGGAGCAGGAGAGGGGTACCCGTGTAAATATGATGTCCCCTCCCACACCCTCATGACACAAGAGACGAGCAGGACTCCACAGGCCACCTTTGTCTCCAGGGCTCAGCAGGTGTGAGGCTGCCTGCCTGCTCCCCTAGAAAATTGACTCTCCCCAACCTTTAGCCATTTTGTCACTTGACACGACTGGCCCATCTTTTCCCTGTCACTGCCTTTTTATCATCCACTGATTCCTTTAGGCTCATAAACCAAGGGGCTCTTGCAGGGTGTAGACAGGTCTGAGGAAACGACTTCAGGTGAGCAGCTCTGTGACTCGACTCCTCCCCCGCCTCCTGGGACCAGAGCTGTGCCCACCACCCCACCCCACTGACACCCTCAGTGGGGAGGAACCCAGGGTGGCTCGCCCACCCTCCCCAGCATTCCAGGGCTCCCTGCTCTCTCCAGGTCCCAGAAGCGTCCCTTTGGAAACAGAAGCATTGCTTCAGGGGGCTTCACGGCTCACCCACCAGAGAGTATAGGCTCTCCTCTTTAAAACAGAATTCAGCCTCTAAATCGAGATGGGCAAAGACAGTGCAAAGGGCACTCTAGCCCTTTACGCCAACCATGCCTGCCCTGATTCTGTGGCCTGTGAGGGCAAAGTATCTGTTCATCTAAAAGCTGCCAGGACCTGTCCTACCTCCCGCAAGAGAGCCCAGTGTGGCCCCTAGTGACAAGTGTCCTGAGGCCTTTTACTGGGCAACCTGGGGGTGGTGCTGGAAATGTCGGACCAGTTGGGATTGCCAGGGTCTCAACCATCAGCACGTCTTGACCCTCCCTGGATCTCTGTGGCAAGAATTAAGCTTCCCACGCAGGCTCATTTCCCCCAGGTTCCACTCTCAGGGCCTCTAGGATTTTTTGTGCCAAGATAAATGAGGCCTCCTGGAGCTGTCACCCTGGTTCACATAAGCAAATGCCGCACAGTGCGGTCTCTGGCTGCGCCCCAGTGGGGGTGGGGGGTTGGGGTGGGGGGTGGGGTGGGGTGTGTGTGTGTGTGTGTGTGTGTGTGTGTGTGTTCAGAAGTGTTTACACTTCCCTTTATCTCATTAGAACCCCTAACTTCTGGGAATTAAAGGCCAAGAGGTCACCCAGCCTGTTCCCAGCAGAAATCACCAAGGTCATGAAAGACACATGGCGTCTCTGACAGAAACTCATCAGCTGCTGAAGCCACCAGGAGGTGCTGCCACCACTTTCCCTAACCCCTTTGGGTGTCTTCTTCTTCTGCAACTTCAGGAAGGTATTTGATATGTTCCAGCCCAGAGAGAAAAAGCCAGAATCACCTCCCAAATGTTCAAAGTTCTTTCATTACTTCAGTTAGGACCCTGGTCCACTTGACACTGGTGTCATCCTGGGCTGAGGGCATCAGGTGACCCCCATCAACTCACCGCGGGACAAGGGAGTAAAGGAGCTGACCTGGAGGGGCCCTGAAGCCCCTTGCAATGGAAGGTCATCGAACCATCACTATGTGCCAAAGCCTGTGACATGTGCTTTATATACCTTATGTCATTGAAAAGCAAAGAGTCATGGGAGCTGTGCCATCATGACCATTTCACAGACAAGGAATTGACGCTCTGAAAAGCAAACTTCCAGCCCGGAGTCACCCAGCAAAGGAAGGCCGAGCCAAGATCCTCTGCCCTCTCGTCCAGCTCTCAGGTCCCGGCTTTCTCTCCCACGACACAGATGCCCTATAGGCACGACTGTCTGTGTCCTTCTCAGGGGTATGTACTAGGACAGCTACTGCAAAAGAGACTGGTCTCGCTGACACAAAACGCTGGGGGTGGCTGGGTAAGCCCCCGTGTGGGTTTGGTACCCGTGGGAACTACCAGCGGTGATGCTGCTTCTCCACTGGGGCCACCAGGCCTGCCCCCCACCCTGAGCTCCCGGGAGGAATGGGTCCCCCTCACCTGGAAAGGGCTCCTTGAGGAAGTGGCCGTTGATGGTCTGGTTGGCGGTACCCAGGGGGTTCCTGGCGATGAGGGTGTAGTTGCCGTTGTTGTAGTGCGTGGGCTTGTTGAAGAGCAGGCAGCCCTCGGCCACCTCGCCCTCCTGGTAGTACTCCACGCGGGTGATCCTGGACTCCCGCAGGGGCTGCCCGTTGTGCAGCCAGCGCAGCGTCGGGGGCGGGTTGCCGCGCACCACAAACTCGATGCAGTGCTCCAGGCGCAGCTCCGGCTCCTCCAGGCTCACCACGCGCGGCGGGTCTGCCGGGAGAGGCCCGCTGAAGCCCCTGGGCACCCCGGTGCTTCCCCACCCAGGGCGGCCCCCACCACGCCGTCAGGAGGGGAGGAGAGGTCTGTCTTCACCAAGCTCCCTGGAGGGGTCCCTCTCAGGTCGGTGGGGGACTTAACAAAAGGCAGAGCTCGGCCCAGTGAAGAGCGCCCTGGAGGCGGAGCTGAGTGGGAGGCACAGCTTCTTCTGAGGGACAGGGGCACATTTCTGGGGTCACTAGTTCAGGACTGACTTGCTCAGTCGGGCCCTACGACAGTCTTTCCGCTCCTGTCCCCTCCCTGCCCCCACCCTGGTAGAGCAGGCCCATGACGCTGGCGTCCCCTCCACCCCCCAAGTGGCGCCCACTCACAGTGGACGGTGAGGGCCACGCTGGCATTGCTCATGCCCACCACGTTCTCTGCGATGCATGTCAGGGTGAAGCCGTTGTCCTCACTCGTCACGTTCACCAGCGTCAGGTTGATGGCATGTACGTTGGTCCAGTTCAGATTTGTCTGAAACCCCAGAAAAAAGACAACCATCAGCTTCTGCAAAGGGGGCCCCCACCACCTAACCCCCAAACAGCTTCTGGAATCAAAAGAAAAGGGGAATGGAAGGCGCAGGAGGATTTTCTGGGGAAGGCACACTGACCAAGGGCCGGGCTCTCTCATTAAGAGCTCAGGTCATCCACACACTTACCCGATGGCAGCACTCTACCCATTTTACAGACAAGGAAACTAAGGTACAGAGAGGTTTCATTGCACGTTTAACAGCAAGTTGGCTAGAAAATGTTACAGGGGGCTGGAGCCCAAGTCTACATGTTCCCTTCTGGAGAGACAGGACCACAGACTTTCCCTCTTCTTCCTTCCCGCATCTCTTGCTTCTATTTATGTCTAGCTCATTAAGACTAAAAAGTGATGGGTCCCCAGTCTCCCGATGGGGCCAGAGGCTCGGACACCTACCTGGTGGGTGTTGATGGACTGTAGGCCAGACACTATCCAGTCCACATCTGGCAGGGGTGACCCAGAGCCATTGCAAGTGATGACGGCGTTGTCACCCTCCCGTACGGTCAAGTTGACGTGGCTCACACTGATCTCAGGAAGGTCTGGCGGGATGACAGGGCAGGAGAAATACAGCCAAACTCGCCACCACAACTTAGTCCCAGGGGCCATGGTGGCACTTCTCGCTCTGCCCAGCACCCACGTCTTGGGGACCCTCCAGTCCCAGAAGTGTCACACCACCTCCCCAGCAGACATCAGAACTCCGAATTTAAGGCTCAGACATGGCACGGAGCGGGGGGGTGGGGGGGTGGGGGGGGTGCGGCAGTTGCTCAGGGACTGCAGTTCCAGCAAGAAGTTCAGGGCACCTTCCACCCTGGGCGCTGGTGCTCCAAAATTTGCCCTGCTTCAGACTCCCATGGGGAGTGTGCTAGACATTCAGGTTTCTGGGACCATCCCCAGACATCCTGATTGCCTAAGTCTGGGGTTGGGCCCAGGAATCTGCATTCTAGAAGCACCTTCATGGGCCTGATACGGGCGGTCCGGAGACCACCCTGTGAGCTACACTCCGTCAGGTCTGGATGACAACTCCCAGAGAGGAAGGACTCTGGTTTGATAAAAAGGGACACACTTAAGCCCCTTCTGCGTTCCTGAAACCAGCTTCCTCGTGCCTGGCTGACAAAGAGACCCGAATGACCAAGAAGGTAAGAGGCGAGCCGAGCTGCACCCAAGGCAAGTTCAAGGCTGGGAGGGCGGAAGGGAAGGGAAGGACGGGCTTTGCGGGCTGGGGTGCGTGCGGTGCCATCTCTGGGATCTGAGGGCCACTCCCGGCAGGCAGTGGGGCTGGGGGCTCACTCACCACACTGGCTGATGTTCATACGGAAGAGGGGCAGCTGGGAGCCCTCGGCGCTGACGCAGTAGAGGTTCTGGCTGTTCAGCCTGGCCTCCCCCTGCTCCTGCCACAGCTGCATCCAGCGGATGTCACAGCTGCAGTTAAAGAAGTTCTGCTCCAATCTCCTGTGGGCAAGACGACAGGGGAAGGGAGCTCCTGAACCGAAGATGGCCCCGCTCCCTCCCAGGGCTGTGAGGCCAAGGGGCCCCCACCTGTTGTTCAGGGGTTAAGGACAGAAGGGGTCCAGCAAGGTCTCGAAAGAAGTGAAAAAACAAAACAACAAGAAAACACTGTAAGCCCATGAATGTATGTGGTTGTTAAACTAATAAACTCATTTGAAAGAAAGAAATCCACTCCACCTAACTCACTGGGCAGAGACCCTTTGAAACGTGTCTGCTTGGGATGTCCCTTTTCTCAACACTGCCCAATGACTTCCCATCTCACTGACAGTCAAAGGCCCACGGTGTCTGCCCCTCCCCCCGAACTCTTCTCTCCCTCACCAGCACTCCCCCTCTCCAGCCACCCTGACCTTGCTGTCCGTCAAGTTCATTAGCAGACCCACCTGCCCCTGCCTCAGGGCCTTTGCACTTGTCCCTTCTGCCTGCAGAGGTCGTATCCATACCATACCTGTCAGATTGGCTCCCTCACCTCATTGAGGAATCACATGGTCCTCTCTGAGCAACGCGCCCTAACACTGCCCCCTCCCTTGCCTTAACTATTTTCTTCTAGTACTTGTCACTGCCCGGCATCATGTAAAAAATTTATTTGCTTGTGTATTATCTGTTCCCCCCACCAAAAAAAATCTCCACTGAGGGCAGAGACATTGCCTATTGAGTTCATTGCTGTATCTCCGCTACCTACAACTGCCAGATAAATACCTGTTGAACAAATAGGAGTGAGGGAGGGAGAGAGGGAGAGATGGAGGGAGGGAGGGAAGAGTTATTCTCCCGAGGGAGTAGGTGGTTCATTATTTCCAGGATCTGCTCAAAGCCCATCTTGGGATCAGATTTATTCCTTCATAAATTCAACAAAATCTTTAATAAGCACCTATTGCACGTCTGGCTGCGGGCTGAGTGCTGTTGATACAGAGATGAATAAGGCAATCCCTGTTCTCCAGGAGCACTTAGCTTGGGGAAGAGGAATGTCTGATGGGAGAAGAGACAAGTTCAAGACCTTTTTTCTCCAGTAATTTTTCTTGTGACTTAGAGTGAGTTACCTCCCCTCCAGATGGGGTTATATCATTAGGGGGACAATGAAAGGCATTAGCTGAAGTAAAGGGCACCCCATAAATCTGCATGCCTGGATCACGTGGGGGGACCATGATTCTTTTTCTGGAGCAGGAAGGAGATGAATTTGTCGGTGCCCAGAGAGGGGGCACTTGGGTAACTGCACTGAGACCGGGATATTTTTGACAACTGGTCAATTCCAAAGCAGTGAAGCATGCATCAGAATTAATCAGCTTTCCGGAAAAGTGAGGTCTCTGTGGGAAATCGGTGTTTTCTAGACAACGGGACACCTCAGGTAGAATGTGCGAGCACCGCTGCGTCATATTCTCTGAGTCTAAAAGCACTCGCGACTTTTCCCTGTACACCATACTCTTGCAGAAAACAAGAAGGGACCCAAATTTTATTGAGCATTTGCTTCTCACAAGTAGCCTAGGAGAGGGCCAGTATTGCCCCCACGCGGAAGAGGGAGCCCATGTCATGTGTGGAGGGGTCAGGTCACGTGCCAAAGTGCCTTGGCTGGTGTGTGACAAAGCAGGGTTTCAAACCTCAGCCTGTCGGACCCCAAAACCCACGTACTTTATATAAACCCCATATTAGAAGTGGGGTGGGGAGGCGGGGGTGAGGTCCTAGAGGAGGAAAGGGAAGGGGGAGGTCCACAAGCCTTGGAGGTGTCTGCCCTGGGTTAAGGCGAGGTGCCTCCGTGCTGAGAGATGAGGGAGAACAGGTACACAGGACAAAATGGGAGAGAAGCGGTAAAACAAGCAGATAGTAACGTTCGCATCACATTTACCGTGTGCCCAGACCAGGCTGAAGGCCTGACATGCATCACCCATGTGACCCTGGCAACAAGGCGGAGGCAGGGGCAAGGAGACGTCTGATGGCTTCCTTAGGAAAAGCAGGTCACATCCGCTGCCAGGTGTGTGGGGCGGGGGGAGAGAGGGAGAGAGGCCTGAGGAGGTGGAGCGGCCGTTTGCAGTCGTGTTTAGGGGCTGCAGAGGCTGCAGGGGGGACCTGGCAGTCCTGTTGGAACGACACTGGGGTGTAGATGCTTGAATATATGCAACCTGAACGAGGTCAGCCTGGTCTGCCCAGCTGTTTACTTGACAAGATGTGGTCATTCATTACTAAGCAGTCATAAAAATACAAATGATCCACCTGGGTGGAACACCCTAGACGAGTGAGGGGCTGGGCTGGGCTGCTTCAAGCCACAGGTGCTTTATTCAGTCCTGCCTCTGGTCTGAGCCCGGCCCTGCTGCATATGCCAACATCTCAGGGGCCCCCGGAAAGGCAGCCAGGACCAGGGTGTCCTGAGGCTGGCAGGAGGGTTAGGTGAGACTCTATCTAAGATGCTGCCAGGCACAGCACACCGACAGCTGTTTCTGTTTCCTTCCAGCCTTTTCCTCCAGGGCCTGATCCAATGGAAAAGATGCACCGTAAGGCTAGTCCTTTCCTCCAATCCAGAGTCTTCTGGAAACTGCAGAAGAACCCCCAGCCCCCTGGACTTGCCTCATAGACAGCAAGGCACACACATAGCAGAGAGCATTTGGAGTCTCAGAACCCTGGCACCCTGGCCATCCCTGGGCAAATTCACTATCGTTGGCGGATCCTGACAAGAGAGGCTTCCGACCCCGAGGTGGGCCAGGAACGAAGACAGTCAAGCCGTGGGTCTCAATGATGCCGTCCATCCTGCGTCAGCTCAGGGCTCTGGCAGACGAGCCTTCAACCAGGGGTGCAGGGGTGGTCAAGAAACCTACAGTAAGGCCTTGCCTCTCCATCTATATTGCAGGTGGCCCCAAAATAATACAGCGGCTGCTTCAGGGCGAAGCTTACACACCCAGCCCTTGCCCCAAGATGGCCCAGGGCCTGAGCACAGGGCTCTGGGGGCCTCCCACAGATTAACTCAGCCCCATCTGGGCATGTGCACCACACACATTGCTTCGCGGCCAAGGCCAAGACTGGGTGTATAGAAAACACTGATTCTCCGCCAGTTATCACTCTGGTTTTCCTCTCCCTTCCACTGAATCGGTGCTGCCAGGGGCAAATCCTAGGGCCAGGCAGTGGAAAATGGGGAAGGGACCCAGGTGTCACAGAGGAAAGCACGCCTCAAGGGCCACCACAGGCTTCCTGGAGATGTCAACACTCTGATGGGAGCAAAAGTACACAAAAGACTTGAGTTGAGCCAGCTGTGTCACCTAGGGCAAACACAGTGGATTGAATAGTGCCCCCCAAAAATATGTCCCAGTCCTCGTCCCCAGTACCTGTGAATTTGACCTAATTTGGAATTAGGGTCTTTGCAGATATAACCATGTTAAGGATCCTGGATCGGCGGGGGTGGGGGGGACCCTAAATCCAGTGACCGGTGTCCTTATAAGAGAAAGGAGGGAGAGCTCAAAGACACAGAGACAGGAAAGAGCCATGTGAAGATGGAGGTAGGTGCTGCCACAAGGGAGAGAGACACCAGGAGCCATGAGGCTGGAAAAGGCAAGGAGGGCTGGCTCTCTGGAGCCGCTTAGGGGAGCGTGGCCCTGCTGACACCTTGATTTCGGACTTCTGGCCTCTAGGACAGGAAGAGAATCCGTTTCTGTTGTTTTAGATCACCGTGTTGGTGGCACTACGTGAAGACAGCCCTAGGAAGCCACCACAGCAAGTAACGGAGTTCTCCAAGGCTCTGTTTGAACTTCTGTAAAATGGGGGTGATTGTTCTCGACCTTCCTGCTTCGCAAAGTTTTTATGAGGATTAGTGATGTGTTAACGTGCTCGGTGAAATTAAAAGGGGCTATAAAGAGACCAGAGATTATTATTATAATTACACTATTATTAACATGATTGTTTAGTGACTTCCCAGAGAGCCGTGGAAAGTGGTCACGGCCCGGATTGGGAGAAGGAAAGTGCCAGGATCAGCTCAAACCCATTCCCGATACTGAGGTAATATTTCACCACGTCGATTAAATCTGCAAATTATACCAGAAGTAATTATCACTTTGCTTTAAGAAAATGAAATATTTCAATCTATTTTAATCATGTCTGCTCCGTGCGTGCAGGGTGTTAAGAAAAGCCTAATGGTCCTTGGGGTATTTCTGGAGGGTTTCTGTGCTGTGAGTTCATATCCTCTGGTACCTCGTGCCTTTGCCTAAATTATGTCATGGGATTCCGAATCCAACCTCCCTCCTTCCTAGTTCATGCTTTGTCTCTGAGACAATCTCTGATTCTTGCGCTGACGTGCGGACAGGCAGGTTTCTCTGTGAGGGAAGACACCATCTTGCCATAACAAGAGACTTCTGAGAGCCCTGTGCAACGCCAACTCAAATTTCCTCAAACCCGTGCCGCTGAAATAGTGCTGACTCCTCCAGAGCAAGTCTTGAAAGCTTCCAGTCCTCTCAGGAAGAGGAACCCATCCTTGCACTGGACAGAGGTGGTGGGCCCGCGGCTCGGCCAAGACCACAGCCTTCCTCTCACAAACGTGACTGAGAAAGGAGCAAAGGAAACCTCGGGCATGTGGCAAGCGTCCAGACATGTTCCCGTGATTGGGTTTTTTCCTTTGATTCCACTCAGGGGAGCCGCCATCTTGAGAGTGGCTTCTGGAAGGAGGTGGTAGGTCTGCGGGGTGTGTGGCTGGGCTGTATGAGGAAAGAGCAGGTCTGGATGGTGGTCATATTCACAACACTAATTCCTAGAGTCCTCCTTTACTGTCACGTGATGTTGGACCAGTTGTTGAACTTGGCCGAGCCTCAAATTCCTCATTTGTAAAACTGGTCATAAGCCCTGGTGGGGTTGGTCCAAGGATGAGACAGGACCTCGTATACAGCAGGGATTCAACACATGCTCTTCCTTCTCCGTCTCTACCACTGGAAAATCACAGCTACCCAGCTCTTGCGATGGGGCGTCCCAACACTCAGTTCTTACATCAAGGACCTTCCGTCAGGGGAGACGCTGGTTGGGGTAGGCAGAGATCCGCAGTGATGAAATAAAAAGTGCTGAGAAATCGCTGAATGCCCTAGTTTGCCCCTCTGTTCCTGCAGAAGGTCGCTCGAGCCTCACTCTTCGGGCTGCCAGAGCACACAGAGCCCTCTCCCTCTGGCCTCTCCTCTAGGGCCAAATTCCTCTTCCTGGAAATCCCCGACCCAGCCCCACACCCCAGCCCACGGACTCCACTGGGCAGACCCTGGCAGTCTCGGTGGCTCATGGCAGATGGCGCCATGCGGACTAATCAGGAAGTCGGACAAGAAAACACTGCCCCCTTTTCCATTTGCCAGGAACTGAGATTGTTTGGATTTTAATCACAGCCACAGTGAAGAGCCAACACACGGCCCCTCCAGCCAAAAGATAAATTTTCCACTCTCAATATTCGATTCTTTCTCAAAAAAATAGACCCCTACCGGAGTGATTGCTCCTTAGAGGGGGCTTCTTTATCTCCCAATACAATTTTTTTTTCTTATTTAACAATATGACAGATACGAAATGCTCTGTGGATGTGGTGGCTCAGACACCGACTTACCCTGGAGGGAATGTCTTCATTCCTCCGTAAGTCACATCTAGCTCACCGGTTATTGATCCCCGGCAAAGATGAATGCAGAATCCCATGATGCTCTGAGAGAAATCTGACATTTTCTTTAAATATATATCCACGGAACAACTGTTTCTAAAACTCCACGAAAACAGATCTAAGGGCAGCGTACCACTGGCTTTGCATCCAATGATTTTTTTTTTTTTTTTTTTTAGAAGGCACACTGAACGTTTTCTCAATAATTCAGCCAACTGCAGGGCCCAGATGTCCCCTGGGGAGACGCTGTCCCTGGCCTCCCAGACGTACAGGGGCAGGCGTTCTGGGAGCACTAGATGCAAGACTCCCAAAAAAGAGAGCCCCAATTAGCTCCCTATGGCAGGGCCCCTGCTCAGGCCTCGGGCAACGAAGGGAAGGACTGCAATTTAGCACTTTTTGAAAATTATCGTAGAACAGGCCCTTGAATTGGAAACAGATCGAAAAAGTTGGGACACAGCTGAGCACAGTGGTCAAGACATTGAGTCCATATACTGTGACCTTCAACGAGGTACTTAACCTTGCTAAGTACCTGTCAGTGTCCCTGAAAGGTGAGGTGATAGTATTACTTCTGACCTATAGGACTGTTACAAGGATTAGGTCAAATACCATAAATAATTCACTACACAGCTTGGCACAGTGCCTGGCACAGAGTACGCTCTCAGAAATAGCGTTACCGTGAGCATAGCATCATGTTAATTTATCTCTAAGGTATTTTTCCACCTACGACGATGGTAATGAATACAAGCCCTCAAGGGGAACAGTCTGACAGTTAGATGTCTAGTTTCTCTGTGTTTTATAAACCATTAAGTATATATTTACCTTTACCTTCTCCCACACTCGGGTAGGAGTTTCTGTTGGTACACACCCAAATCGCAGCCACATATGACTAAACAACTCTGATCACTGTGCCTACTGTGCCCACACCAGAGGAGTGGCCTGGTGGGAGGGCAAAAGCCTAGGGAAGGAAAGCGACCGACCGCGGTATTGCCCTAAACTCGCCAACACTGTCAGTGGGAGTCTCTGTACTTCCCATCCCTTGGAACGGCCTGTTTCAGTGTCACAGGGGCACTGAGGTCCATGGGGATGGGTAAGGTATACAAGGCCGTCATGGTGATGGGCGATGGGGACCTGGGTGTAAATATTCCCCTCCCTGGTCTGTGGGTCAGAAAAGGGAAGGCTCTGACTCATCTGGGAGCTCAGTTCTTACCGGGTGGAAGGAGAACAAGCTGAAAGGCCAACAGTGTGGGCAGGGATCCAAGGCGATTGCCTCTTGGTAAAGATAGTAAAGCAATCTGCACTCAGTGAATTCGGATCTGAGTCACCAAGTAAAAGAGGACACGTGAGCAGTATCTCTGGAACCCTGACTCCTTAACTTCATCCACGCCTCAATTCCTTTTCAGTTTATTCCTTGACTTATTTCCTCCACATAATATGTTGTCCTAGGTGCCCAGAGATGGTCGTAATGACTCACACATCAACATGAGTTATTTTTTTCCAGCAGTGATCACGGATTTTCACTCATCCATCCAACATGTGTTTGTGCACAATGGCTGGGGCGTAAGGGTGCACTGACCAGCCTCAGAATGCAGCCATAGGTGGATCGAATAAACACATGGCCTTAGCCCCTCTGGGATACCCATGCTCAAGCCACATGTGCTGACCGATCACAAGAGGGGACAAGACATGCGATCTGAAGTCGAGGCCTGGGTTCAAGTCCTGGCTCTGTTAGTCCCCAGCAATGTGGCCTTGGCTGTGTCCCATGTGCCTTTCTGGGGGCTCAGAACCCTCACCTTCAAGGGTAGAGACATGTTTTATATGGGAAGTGTAATAAAACCTACTTCCTAGGACGCTTTTGATGATAAATCTAAGGTCATGTAAATGAAAGCACGCCTGACAATCTATAAAACTATACAGTATAAATGTTATTTATCGTACTTTGATAAATGCCCTTTACTATTATAAGCATCGATACTATTATGATTAATCACCTACAGATCACAAAACTAGGTCCTGCTCAGAGGTGACAGCCCTGTCTTCTGAACTGTATTGTGCCCAGAAAGAGCATCAGAAATCAAGTGACTGGGTGTCTCGCTGTCACTGAACATGGTACACCTCATGTCATCCACCCCAAGGAGCCCCTTCTGGTTACACCCAGCCTCCGGTGGCTCCGCTGCTCGACACGTCTCCCCACCCAACCTCTACCACCACCCCACTAACTTGGATGGTCTTCAAAACCAAACTTACAATTCCCGGAGACTCAGCGTCTGGAAGAGCTGCCATGAGAGTGTGGTGAGCCGGTTACTCGACAGGTTTCTGCAAGATTGACAAATAAAGGGGGCATTAAAGGGTGGATCTGGCGTAGGCAATGCTCTCGGCTGTAAGCTCGGTCATTTCCTGGGAGCTGGGCTTTGTCACTGTGCTTCTCCTCTGCTCTGTTCGGCTTCCCATACATCTCCCCGTAGTCAAGGCCACCGGTCAGGTCCCAAGAGGACTCTGGGGACTTTGAATGGGAAAAATTTTACACATCAAGAAAACAACAACAACAACAAAAAAACACCAATAAAGTGTTCTTGGTCATTCTCCCATATCCTCCCACCACAGTAAAAGTTCAGGGAACCTTTCTGAAGCCACCTTCCCCCTGGAGGACAGAGAGTGTTCAGGGTAGGTACACAAGTCAACAAGCTTCCTCTTTTATTATTATTGAGGGGTAGTTGGCCTACAAAAAGCTGCACATTTAATGTATACATCTTGATGAGTCTGAAGAGAAGGATACATCCATGAAACCATCGCCATAAACTGAACCATCATCACCTCTACAAGTTTCCTCCCTCTCTGTCTTTTATGACATTAACATTTCACATAAGACACACCCTCTTAACAAATGACTAAGGATACAGCACAGTATTGTTAGCTATGCCCCGTGCTGTACTGTAGATCGCTAGGACTGCCTCGTCTCGCATAACAAACTCTGTCCCCTTTTACCAACAAGCATCCTTTACATTCATACAAGTCGAAAAATCTCTGCATGGCACCTACAATTCCTTTAGGCCATCCTCCCCCAGCCACGGTGCCCATCAACCATCAAGCCCTCGGCCTTTTGTTCACACTTCTTTTCTCCTCCTAATGGCTGTTTAATTGTTCTCATCAGGATGTACAGGGGAAAGGAGTAGCCATTAGTCTTCCAAACAAAAGAAGAAACGTACCCACAGTTATTATTTTGCCAGGCTGAACAAACAACTTTGGATGTGATCACAGCTTTTCACGGCAGCAGTTGGGCCCTGCAAGGACTGAAGTGGCACCCCAGGAACAATGTACTCGGCTAGGTACATAGCTATCCACACGCACACGCACGTGTGTATATGTGTCTACTAGACAAATAGGTAATAAATGCAAACACAGACTCTTGCTTATACACACACCCATAGGCTTCCAGGTGCATCTATGTTTAGATGATTTCTACAAGTAAATATTTGTATACAGCCAAATATAGGCTGCACCGAGGAATGAGTGGTGGACAATTGATAAGGTCCCTCTGGAATTTACGTTCAAGTTACAAATGAATAAGAAAGAGAATTGCGGTTGTGAAGGTATAAATGAAGTGACGCAAGCAAGTGACGTGGGAGAGGCAGAGGGCTACTTAGAGCAGGTGCTGAGAGCAGGGCCCTCTGAGACGGTCACTTGGGAGCTGAGATGAGCAGACAGGGGGTGAGCTAAGTGCCGAGGGAGGCGTGCCACAGGCGGTGGCAGTAGCAAGTGCCAAGGCCTGAGAGGGACCAGGGGGCCAGACACGAGCCAAGGAAGTCGAGGGAGCCTGGTCTGGGATAAGCAGGAGAGGGGACAGGCCACACCCAGCTTGCTGGTCATGATAAGCAGTTGGGGTTTTATTTTAAGGAGCAATGGGAAGGCACTGGATGGTGTTCAGGAGGCAAGGGGCACAATGTAATGGCCATTGGTAGGAACAGGAGGACAATACTGGAAGCTGGCAGACCAGTTAGGGGGCTGCTGCCATATTCCAGACAGACAGAGGAAGTAGAGATAATTAAGTGACAGAGTCAAGCTAGGTGGTGGGTGTAGAGCCGCCAGAACTCCCTGCTGGATTGGATCTGGGGGAGGAGAGACAGAGCCCTGAGTGAGTGGTGCTGTCAGCTAGTAAGATGAGGGAGGCTGCCACGGGTCACATTTGGGGGTGCAGTGGGGATCAACAGCCTGCCCTTGCAAATACTGTTGGAGATGCCTGCTGGAGACCCAAAGAGGGAGAGCAGCCCGTTGGACACGTGGGTCTGGCTCCTAAGGGAAGCCCAGGCTGGGTGACACGGCAGTGTCACAGCTCATTACAGGGACAGATATCCAAATACAAGGTCAGCCTAAGGGACATGGCTTCCCCTTCTCATTGGAGGCGCCCCATCTTTGGTGACAGCCCATGACTGGGAGGGAGAGGTAGCCTCCATTCTGAGGGTACAGGTACCAGTGGAGAAGGGAAGGGGACCACAGGCAGGTGTCCCCAAGTTTCCGGCTCCATTCTGTCCCCTGCACGCAGCACTCCCTCTTTTCAGAGCCCTTCAGGCCACACGGCCCTCTCTAGGACAGCCCCCCACCCCATTCCCGCACTTTCGCCCACTGCTGCTGTGAGCGACAGCACCCAGTGCTGGTGTGACAGCCCAGGCTCTCACTAAAAGCCCAGGAACCTCAGCTCCCAAACCCTAACAATGGTCCATCTTATTCCTGCAAGCTTCCCCCGCCGCTGATAAGGAGGAAGGGGTAATGAAAGTAGACTTGCGTGATGACCCCCGGCAGGACAGCCCTGGGGACAGCCCCTCCTACAGCCCCCTGCAGGGGCCCCTCCTACTTGGCACCCCCATCGGGTCGCTGACCTTCTACTTGGTGTTGGGCCTGGCGCTTGGAACCTGAGGTCAAAGGCAACAAGTTTCAGCATCACGCTGTGAGTCTCCGTTGCCATCGGGCTTCGGGTGTTCCAGTAAATGGGAGGGGATCACCCAGGTGGAAGTCTTCCATTTTGTTTTGCCGTTCCTGGCTACTGTCGCCCCACAGCAGCGCCCAGGACAGCAAAAGTCAGCCCAGGCCCAGCCGTCCCGCGCTGCCCAGCCCACTTCAGCGCCTCCCTGACCCCAAGCTCCAGTTCTACGGCTCTACCGCTGAGCGGCAGCGTCCTGGGAGGAACCCAGAGTCGCTGAGGACTGGTGAACAGAAGCAGCTGGCAGGAAGGAGGGGGGACACACAGTCGGGGTGAAGTGGGAACCCTGGCTTGTCTCCAGGGAGGGGTCCAGGAGTTCCTGGGGGTCCCGAGGAAGGGAGCAGGCTGCCAGCAATGTCCTTTCACAAAGGTCATGTTTTGCTACATTAGGCAGAAATGTCAAGAGAAAATTGGATTCTGAAAGAAAGAAAATAACAGGCATTCCGGGCAAATAAAGAATAAGAAATAGCATTATCTTACAAGTTAGAGGAGGGAGGGAGGGGGCTGGGTCACCTGGTGAGGGAGAGGTGGGCTCCTGCTCTCCCGGGGTGTCTCCTCCCCACCCCACCCCACCTGGAGGAGAAAGGGCTCCCGGATTCCTCCCGTCGTTGGGCCAGGTGGAGCGGCCACCGTGGCACTCACGGGCGGTGGCCTGGTACCTACCCTCGGCCCCCACCTGCCCTGCCGTGCATAGATCATATCTCCTCCTGCTGGGGTGAAAGGCTACCTTTACTCCTTCTACAGTCAGGTGCTTTCCTTCTCGCACCTTCCTGGCTCCCTGCTCAACCACCACAATCAACAGTTGCTGTTCACCAAGGGCTTACCAAGCACTTTCACGCTTATGACCTCACTTAATATTTACCGCGACCACGCAAGGTAGGTATTTCTATTATCTCCATGTTACAGATGAGCACATGGGCTCAGAGGCTGCTGGCCAACGCTGAATGACTCCGAGTGGCCTTCATGCAAAAACGCAGGCAACAAGCGACACCCCCAGAAACATAGCAACCGACACACAGACAAGTAAACCCCCAGTGTGTGCCCAGAGAAAGGGACACTGCTGCACAAGTCCCAGGAGGAGGGCAGTGGCACAACCCGAACAGCTGTACACAGCGCCCTGCCACAGACACATACACGCGTGGCAGGCAGGGCACGCCTCTGCCCATCCTGCCCTCACAGGTGTCCATGGTGCAGGACCAATGGGGAAGTTGAGGCACGGCGCTCCAACAGACTGGCCACCCACAGAACTCTCCTCCTAGCTGCCGCCTCACCTGTATTCACCTGTCATCGGCTATGGATGGGCTGGTTCCCCTGCTCATCGGACAAGAGTCTAATTAAGAAGCATCCTGCCGCTGGGCCCGCAGCAGCCTCTTCCCGGTGCCTCCTCCTGAACAGATCCATTATCAGCCGCCTCTGACTTTTGCTTGGGTCAATGGCCAGTCTCCAAGCCACCTGACCACCGGAATTAATTGGCTAAGCAAGATTTTACGAGGTGATGCATCAAACGCTCTCCCAAAATCAAGCTCCGTGACACTGCCCCTGCATCCTTCATCTGAGGCTACCAAACAAAGTCATTAATTCTGTCCTGCACTGGCTCTCACAGCCCAGACTCCGCAACCCGGAGTGACGATCGATGACGATGCAGCCACCAGGGAAAGCAGAGCCACACACCCAGGTGGCCAAACGCTGACCCTGCTCCCACTCCCGCTCCTGGGGGGCTCACTCCACCGCTGCATCTCCTTGGCCCCTCCCACCTCGGTTCTATAAGCGGATTGTGTTCCCCCAAAATTCATACATTGAAGCAATAACCCCCAGTACCTCAGAGTACGACTGTATTTGGAGACGGGGCCTTGCAGAGGTTAAATGAGGTCACTGGGGCGAGCCCTAATCCTATAGGACTGGTCTCCTTGTAACAGGAGATTGGGACGCAGCCTCACAGGACGGAGACCATGCGAAGACATGGGGAAGAGAGACAACCGTGTACAAGCCAATGAAAGAGGCCTCAGGAGAAACAACCCTGCCAACAGCTCAATCTTGGACTGGTGGCCTCCAGAACTGCAAGGAAATACATTTCTGTTGTTGAAGCCCCCAGTCCTCTGATTTTTTTGTTATAGCAGCTCAAGCAAACTATGCAACTGTTCTCAGCTCCTCATTTGCCACACAGTCAACCTGGCTGCACAACTGTGACCCCTGAGAGCCTCTGTCATGGTTGTGTCACCCCCTCACTCATCTAAGCCCCGTCATTCTACAGAAGAGGCTCTGCAACCAGGTTCCAGCCACTACGCCCCAACGTCTGTCCACTGGGTCGGCTTCCCCCCAGGCATACATCAGCCTTACTCCTGCAACACATGGTCAGGAGAGAAGACAGAGAAGCAGAGGTCCGTTCAGCTTGCATCCCCAAGGGCAATGCCATGCTCACTGACTTCTAGGGAATTCCTTCTGCTGCTCACAACAGGCACCGTTCTGGACACAGCGTGGGCTCAGAGCACATCTGTGCGTGCCTCCTGGCCTCCCAGGGCTGCAGCTTGTTGGCTGCAGTCATCAGAATGTAAATCTTACTTCCTTCCTCCACGAAGGCAGCCTTTTCAAAGGTGGTATTCTTCTTTCTTTAAGAGCCAACACCCCCTCAGCTACCTGCCCGTCCCTCTTCCCACAGAAGTATCTCCTTGGTCTTCTTGGAGGCAGCCAGCGCCCTTCCCCCCACCCCACACCCATCACACTGCACCAGGATTCTTTTGAAATGGCTAAAGAATCTGGAGGAAAAGTCAACAAAGGAGAATTCTCTGAGGAAGCCCCAGCCCCACAGAGTTTGCTGAAAAGGAACAAACCCTGGGAGAAGGGCGAGGCTGACAGAAAACTGCCCATTTCTCCAAGAGCAATCCAGGCAACGTACAGCTCACTGGTCTTGACCTTGTCACTTTGTGCACAGTCAGCCCTGGCCCAGAGCTGGCTGCAGCCCACCACGAGGGACAGTCAAGGCAGCTGCCCTCAACCTCCTCGGGTTGAATGGGTGAGAAGGAAGGAAGCACCGCACTAGCTCAGGACCCAGGCCTGCTGCCAGCCACCCAGGACGCCTCACAGGGCAACTCCTTACAATCCAGCGCCCAGAACAAGGGAGCAGGTGCTGAGGCCCAACGTTTTTCTCGAGGCCGAGAAATGTTTTCCTACATCACTGATATGTTTGCTTTCCCCTCAATTAAATGGCTCTAAAAGGGGGTTGGGGTTAAAACCATTGAAGCCATTTTTATTCAGCTAAATTACACTGGATGGCTCATTTAATGAACTTTAATGAAGCCAAAATGCTTTCTCTAATCAAATCTCAAGTGACGTGACTGGTGCCTCGACCGTCCGTCAGGAGACGGGAGGCAGCTTTCCTACGAGGCGCCGTGCTGGGCGAAACCAGGATTTCTCAGAGTCAGTTCTTGGGGAGCTGAGATTTGCAGAACGTTAATGGGCACCACAAGGGGGTAAAAGAAATTCATGCAGCGTGAAAAGTGTTGTACTAACCCACGTTAAACAGGCTTACGCTGCAGAACTTCTCAGAGCCTTTACTAAAAGAAGGACCTGGCTTACTGAGTCGCTCAGACTTATGGGACCACACAGGACCTTCTCCATGGCGAGCCCAGCAAAAATGTCACCCCACGTAACATACTTAGAGAAATGATGGTGGTGATAAGAAACGTAGGTTTGGTCTTTGTCCGTGGTTCCTGGTTCACGGCTCCCAAAAGCCTTGGAATCTCCTGAGCAATGAGAACAGGAGCCTCTTTAATTATATGTGGTCTCTTGTTCTCAGTTCCTAAAATCACCTCACAGAATGAGGTGACTTCGGGAAATCCCCTAAAGATGGGGGGCTAGTTGGCAGAAGAACCAGCCATGAGTAGAGGATTGGAACTTTTAGTCTTACCCCGATTTCCTGGAAGGAGGGAGGGGCTGGAGGTTGAATCAGTCGCCAATGGTCAATGGTTTCACCATTCATCCTACGTCATGAAGCCTCCATAGAAACCCAAAAGGAGGGGGTTCGGAGAGATTCCAGGTGCCACTGTACTGGGCCCCCACCTCCATGGGGACAGAAGCTCCTTTGTTCTGGATCTCCCTTCATGTATCTGGCTATTGATATCCTTTAATATCCTTTGTAATAAAACAGTTATCTAGTGAGTAAAAGAGTTCCTGAGTACCAGGAGCTGTGCTAACAAATTAATCAAACCCAAGGAGAGGGTTGTGGGAACCTCTGATTTAGCCAATTGGTCGGCAGCTCAGGAAACCACCTGGGCTTGCGATGGGCGTCTGAAGTGGAGGGCAGTCTTGTGGGAGAGAGCCCTGAACCCATGAAATTGGAGTCTATCTCTGGGTAGACAATGTCAGAATTGAGCTGAATTAAATCTTCCTTCCTTCCTCCACGAAGGCAGCCTTTTCAAAGGTGGGATTCTTCTTTCTTTAAGAGCCAACACCCCCTCAGCTACCTGCCGGTCCCTCTTCCAATTTTCCCACAGAAGAAGTATCTCCTTGGTCTTCTTGGAGGCAGCCAGCGCCCTCCCCCCCACCCCACCCCCATCACACCACACCAGGATTCTTTTGAAATGGCTGAGACAGAGCTGGTGTCTGAGAATTGTTTGGTGAGGAAGAGGAAAAACCGACACGTTGGAATGCGTGCAGAATCATTAATGTTCTAGGTCAGAGACCTGCAAGCTATGGCCTGCGGGCCAGCAACGTGGTTTTGTAAACAGAGTTTTACAGAAACACAGCACATGCGTTCATTTACCTGCTGTCTATATCCACACTCTAAGGTGGAACAGCGGTTTACATCCTAGGCCCTGGGACCGGTGAATAAGTCCAATTCCTTGGCAAAACGGACTTTGCACGTGTATTGCAAAGAATGGACCCTGACATGCGAAATTTATCCTTGATTACCCCTGGCCCCATGGAATCACAAAGGTCCTTAAAAGCGGGAGAGGGAGGCAGAGAGAAAGTCAGCGAGCGATGTGACCATGGAAGAAAGGACAGAGGTATAGAATGCGCTGGTCCTGAAGATGGAAGAAGGGGCCACAAGCCGAGGAGTGAGGGAGGCCTCTAGAAGCTGGAAAGGCAGGGAAACACTCTCCCCGAGAGCCCTGCAGAGGGGAACACAGCCCCGGAGACCAGACAGACCCGTATCAGACTTCCAATTTACAGAAGTGGAAGACAAATTTGTGCTTTTAAGCCACACAGTTTATGGTAATTTCTCACAGCAGCAGCAGCAGAAAACTGAGGGAGGTCACTTTTGTATGACCGCAGCAGAGTTGAGTAGTTGCAACAAAGATCAAATGGTCCCCAAGGCCTGAAATATTTCATATGTGTCTCTTTCTAGAAAAAAATGTGCCAGTGCCTGGTCTAGCCCAGCGCTTGCCAATAGAAATATATGCGAGCCACATATGCTGTTTAAAATAGTCTCGTAGTCACATTTTAAGAAGTGGAATGAGAGAGGTGAAATTAGTTGAATATATTTTACTTAACCCAATATATTCAAAATCTCATCAATTCAACACACACACACACACACACACAAAAACAACCAAAAAAAAACCTGAGGTATTCATATTCTTTTGTGTTTTGGAACTGTGTCTTTGCAATCATGTATATTTTACGCTCACAGCACTTCTCAGTTTAGACTGGCCACATTTCAAGAGCTCACCAGCCCTGGGTGTCCACGGCTGCCATATTGGACAGAGCAGCACTGGGCCATCTGTAGAAGCAGGCACTGACTGAGCCGCCAGTGGAGAGGGGCAGTGAACAGCGGGAGCCGCGTCAGTACAAGTTCCCCAAAGTAAAACCAGCTGGCCTTTCCTCCCATGCCAATCTGCCTCAGAATCCAGCAGTCACATAGCTTGTGTGGAAAGGAATCACTCCACTTGTCCCCAAGGACGCTGCAACCCCACTGAGGAGCTGCCGGTGTCCTCACAGGCTGGACAAGCTCTGAGTGCCCGTCCTTCCTCGGCCACTTCCATGCTCTGTGACCCTGGGTAAGTTACTTTACCTCTCTGTGCCTCCGTTTGCTCCTATGTAAACTGGGGATACTAACAGGGGATATTCCTTTGAGCTGCTGCGAGGATTAACCGGGGTATGGCAAGTGGGGTACAGAAAGCCGTCGGCACGGTGCCTGGCCCTTGAGAAACACAATCTATCACTGTTCATGCACGGCGTCTCGCCCTTTATCTGCCCATCTCCAGTCACCACTGAAGCTGCAACAGGCCCAAGCCCATTAAAAAAAAATCACCAGAGGCCCAGGCAATATGCCCTGAATTCAAGTATCAAGAAAATCTCAGTTCAACAAAATAGCACGGAAACCCAATTGGATGAGACAACAGGTCGCATCTGGCCCCCTGGGAAGCGCTGGTGTCCTCAGCCCTGCCATCCCAGCCCAGCCCTCCCATGCCAGGGCAGAGCCTGCAGGCCCCAGCACAGGCCCAGGGAAGGTGCAGCCCCCCCTGAGGCGTGGGGGTCAGAGGTCTGCTCAGGTGTCACCCTGTATCTGGGTATTCACCACAGCAAGGCCCCAAAGAGGCCTTTGTTCCTTCACGCCATCTGCTTCACACCGGACCACGAATGTTCCTGAGACCATTCTGGGGGTTTCTGCTCCTGGGATTTTCTTTTCAGATACATGAACCAAAAGCTAACTGCCTGAGAACGCAAAGCACAAGAGTTCTCTGCAGCCCCAGGTGGGCTGGGCCTGGCCGACCCTGGGCATTCCCACCCGTGGCCCTCTCAGGGGCTGAGCAGGCCGGGCCTGGCCCAGGGAGCCCAGTGCCCCCAAGACAGGCTCCCAGACGTGAACAATGACATGGTGACAGAGCCAAGGTATCACACTCGTTTCTACTCAAGAGCTGCTATGACAAGAGAAAAACAAAGACACCGCGGGCAAATCAAGAAACTGTGCAATTACTGAGTGAAAGCAAAGCAGGAGTGACTGAGGGAGGAGGGACCCACAGAGGTGGCCTTGGCTGCAGGCCACTCTGCCTAGCCGGTGACACAACTGCCCAGAGCACTGCGGGGACCGGGGCAGGTGGTTTGAGAGCGGGGCGGGCAGGCAGGAGTACCCCACTGCTCTTCTCAATGCAGACAGCATATCCCTGCTAATTACCTTTTGGGAGGCAGGCACCTGTCCTCATTCCGAGAGCCACTCCTGGGACTCAAGCGAAATCTACGACTCTCTGAAGAGCAACAAAATTGTGAGTGGAAAGCTTTGGGCCCTTTTATAAAGAAATCTGATTAGGCCAACACTGTATATAACCCCTCCTTCAAAACGAGTGGTTGGCGGGAACGCAGGCCCAGTGTGGGTCTGGGGAAAGCACCTGAGGAGTTTCTCCAACTCTGAGTGTCCAGGTCTCCAACCTGGAAGCTTGTGAAAACCAGATCGCCAGGCTCCACCTCCCAAAGCTCCTGATTCAGGGGGTCTGGCCTAGAATTTGCATTTCTAAGCACTTCCCAGGGGACGGTGAAATTGCTGGTTGGAGGTCACCCTTCCAGAACCACTGATCTAGTGAAATTTTGTTTTCCCGATGAGATTACATTGGTTCCTATCAAATCCTTTCGTCCTAAAAGACTGGACGGTCATACATATATGAGAGATTAAACCGTCATGTGTCCACATGTGAAGACAGACTCTGTCAGGAGCCGAGGAATTCCGGCAAGGGCTGTTGGGAGCAAATGCCATTCTTAGTCGCCAGAAAGGAGACGTAGCAATTGCCGTCTGAAACTTGGCGGAGGACCGCCAGCTGGGAGGCGCCACTCGGCAGTCTGGAGAAGGGCTGCCACAGCACTAGAGAGGGACTCAATGCGCCAGTTGGAGCCCTGCTGCCCGAAGCGTATCCTGTACTTGCAGGGAGTCTGGTGGCTCCCCACCCCTCTTCAGCAGGACGGCTCTGAGTGCAGGCCCGGGGTTCACCACCTGGAGGCTGTTTTCAGAGAACCCCGGGAGGGTCCCACCAGGGAGGAGGACTTCTGGGACTCCAGGTCTGGGAAGCCTGGAGGATAAAGGGGATCCATCTAGAAACCAGAGGAAGAGAGAGGGCGGCGAGAGGGCCAGGCTGCCGTGGGGACGTGGACCAGCAGAAAGGGAGCAGAGAAGAGATGAGGGAGCCAAGGCCGGAGCAGCCACAGAATGCGTGGGACAGAAGGGGGGGCTCGGGGGCCGGGCGAGCAGAGGACTTGCTCAGTGATGGCTGAGAGGGTGACGGTGGGCAGGGAGAGGGAGGAGACCTGAGCCAGAGCCACACTCCAGGAGAAACAATCAGGCCTGGCCTACCAGGGAGGCCCACACGCTGGGCTGCACAAGGAGGGTCCCCTGGAGGCCAGTGGATGTGCCAAGCAGCAGAGACCTGAGCCCAGAGCCTGGGGTGTTTCCCTCAGAGCTCAGAGCACGTGCCATGGACTGGGCTGAGCAGGTGAACCGAGGCCACTCTCTGGGGTGGCCAGGGCAGAACAGAGGTGACTCTGCTGACAGCTGCCTGGGGGCTTTGGATGCCTTTCAACCAGAGCCACTCAGGCCCCCCCCGTCCGTCCCTCTTCCCAGACCAGAGCCCGTGGACTTAAAGAGCTGTAGCTGGACGCTGCCTGCCTCCCTTCCAGCAGAACCCAGGAGGACACGTGAATGCCACCGGCGTTTGGGGCCTTCTCATCGTCTAGGGTTGACAAGGGGACTCCATGGTGGAGATCATGTGAGGAACTAGGGAGCGGATTAATTTTTAAGAAGGAGCGCGTGGGTGGCTGACCTCACAGGGAGAGCCCAGTCAGGAGGCATGACGGGGGAACTCGTTAGGTCCCCATCGCCGCGTACGGCCGGCAGAGCTTTCAGAGCCTGGTCCCTAGACCAGCAGCCTCAGCATCTCCAGGGAATCATTAGCAATGCACATTCTCAGGGCCCAGCCAGACCTGCAGAATCGCACTCTCTAGGTGAGGGCCCAGCGCCCTGAGTTGCATCAAACCCTCCAGCGGACGCTCACACACGCTGAGCGTGGGAATCACTGGTGCAGCGGGAAAGAGCATGGGCTGTGGACGCCGGGGTCCGGCAGGTGGCAGGACTGAGAGCAGCCACCATGCACAGTGGCTGCTCTGGGCCGCTCTCTTTACAGGTTTTCCTGAAACCCGACAACCACCCGTGAAGGATGTGCTGGCACCATCATCATCGTCACCGCCATCATCCCCACTTCAGAGGGGAGATCACGGACCGAATGGATTAGAGAAGCTGCCCTGGGGCCGCAGCTGCTGCTGGGGGGGGGGGGGGGGCAGGAGTTGAACCTCAGCAGTCTGTGTTCTTTACAACCTCCAGGAGTGGCAGAAGGAACTGTAAGCAGGGTCCCATCTGCTGTGCTCACAGTGGCCCCGACCTGTCACCACCACCTGAACAGGGTCCTACGGTTCTTATGCAGAATTTGGAAAACCTCCCCCAGCCCCGTCTGGGCGCACCTGAAATCCTGGTCTCAGAAAGGGAGACGTGAGGAATGTCCCACTGTGTCCCCTGGTCTAACCGGGATGGTGTGTGAAAGCCATCAAGGCTAGCAATCCGTCCTCCGGCATGAAGGAGAGCATCAGGCAGAGCCAATGTGACCTCCGTTCCACCTTCCACTTCAGACCAGACCCCGGGGAAGGGGGGCGTCGGGCGGAGTCACACACACATACCACGCCCAGGTTGGCGCATCCTGGAGCCCTTCTCCAGGTGCGATGTGGGCAAGAGCTCTGAGCCGGAACAAACGTGCTGAGCCGCCCGTGGGACTAGCAGAGGCTGGCCTTTGCCGTGACTCCACTGGGCCTGGGGGGAGGGGAGACCTGGGCATATTCAGGGTGGGGGTTCTGACCCGCTGTGCTCTGCCCTTGGGATGCTGAGGAATTCCCTCTGCAAACATCGGGTATTACAGACAGGGAGCAAAACGGAAGCTCAGTGAAACAGCAGGGCACCAGCTTCATATCAAATGCTTGTACCCGTCATGAACCAGCAGTGCCTGGGCTAAGACTTCTAAAGAAGACCCCATCTCTCTGGAGAAACCAGGTCTCCTGTCCCTGACACTCTGAAGCACCGGCACCATAGCAACCAGGACACCAGGCTTCCGGGGGTTCCATCCTTGCTGGGCCACTTTCTAGCGATAGAATCCTTGGATGGCCCACCTCACTATGCTGAGCCTCACTCTTCTCTCCTCTGAAATGGGAGCATTTATTTGCTGGTGAGACTCAAATAAGGTCATATATACAGATGCCCCATACAGGGCCAGTCACATGTCGGCACTCACTGGAAATGAGCTAGCATTACTACAGAGACTCACAGAGAAAAAAGCTGAGGAGATAACACCTCCAAAGCGACTGTGAATGAAGTGGGGGGAGGGCGGACGAGGGGTGTGGCTCACGCTCAAGTTCCCAAATCTATTATGCAAGAAAATAGGCCCATGGAGGGAACCATCACTGCAGGAGCCACAAAACAAGAAAACTCACAGCAGACAACGTGCTCGGCAGACCCTGCTAAATGGTTTCCAATTAATTAACTGATTACACGATAGAACAGAAGGGGATCTGAAAGAGCGTTGTTGACCTTTAAGAATCATTAATATCATCAGGATAGCGAACTCATCCAAGGAAAATAATGAGGAACATTTTAATATTACATTCAAAGGCCCTGGATGGGGAGGCAGATGGGCCTTAACTAAGCAACGCCCCAGCTCCCTCCTCCTACCTTCCTCTCTACCCACCCCAGACCCCCCCAGCCTCTTCCTCCTCATCCTGGGACTTCCAGGAAGACGTTTGTATCTCCCATCTCTGTGTGCGCACGCACACACACACGCGCGCACACACACACGAGCTGTTGCTGAACTGGCCCAGTCCTGTGGCCACTCTGTTTATCCAAACGACAGCAGAGAAAGGAAGGTAGGGGGAAAGCTACCTTCCTTTCTCTGCTGTCATTGGGATAAACGACAAAGGGGCACACAGGCTCCCCCCCCCCACAGCCCACGTGGACGTCGGGAAGCCTCTGTCCCTACCTACTGCACCTAGGAAGGAGCACACCCCACGTCCGGGGGAGATGCCCCTGCTTTAGGCCCCCTTCTCACACAGTCATTCTCCCATCCTACCCCTGACGGAGTGTATGATATGATATCTGATGGCAAACAGTCCACACAATCTGTGGAATCAGGGACCAGCTGGCTTAGTCACAGTTCTGCTCCCAGCATGAAGCAACGTGGTGATCTGGAGGGAGGTCGCTGCCCTGCACAGCCTTCCTGGACACTATGGCTCCTCCCGGAATTCCAGGAATTCCGGATCTTCCTGTGTGACTCCCTTGAAGCCGTCCTGGCCATCACCTCCAAACTACTGGCTTCCCCACTCACATGCTCCCAGGGCACTTTGTTCATCCCTTTAGTTCGGCACCTGTCACACTGTCAAATCGTCTGTCAGCAGTCTGGCTTCCTTTTAGGCAGTGGGCATGCTCAGCGTGAAATCTCAGCTTTTCTCTGTCTCTCGTATCCCTGATGCAGGCAAAATACCTGGTACATAGTAGGTGCTCAGTAAATGTGTGTTGAATGAGCCCAAGAATAAATGGAAGTGATTTGGCTAAAAGGAGGCAAACCCCATAAAACCTCACTCTTCTCTAGCTAACTCTAAGGATATAAGATTAATTAATTCATTCAAGTACTGATGACAAGTGGCCTGGTTTGCCCAAACAGCCCCAGTTCACATCTGTTGTCCTGGAATCCCAACTAGTTACCTCCCCTTTCACTCTCAAAAGTGTCTCTCTTCGGACAATAATTTTATTGAATTCCTACTATGTGCCATGCACTCTTCTAAGTGTTGGTCTACAGCACAGAACAAAAGGGATAAACAAATTCTCTACACAAAGTAGATTTCAGTATCATCCCAGCTTTGACTATATCGAAAGGCAACCTCCACGCCCCGAATCACTCAGCACATGGTACCACCTGGTACCTAGTCAATGCCAGGCACTGAAGTACCGGGGAACAAGACACGTTCCTCCATGGAAATCTGTTCATTGGCTGTTTCCGGAAGCATCCAGGGGAGGAGACCTGTCTAAAGGGTTCGCTGTGGCTCAGAATTTGAACTTTGCCCATGGTCTTGGACCCTTGCTGACTCCCCAGGGTGGTGGGGTGCAGACAGCGTGGCCACAGCCCCTCTGTCATGATGTCAGCTGGCCCAGGGCACGTGACCTTGCTCTAACACACCTTGTTATTTCTAATTCTCAGAAAGGGCGGGTCAGAGGGTGATTGCAAGAAGGTCCAGAGCTGCAGGTACAAGGGACCCTGGAGCACCGTCCCCAGAACCCCATGACTCCAAGGACAGCCAGCCCCACTCCTGAGCACCCCTTTACTCCCCAGGTTCTCATCAGTCTTCACGCAGACCTCTCTGTCCCAGCAGATTTCAGATCCTGCAGGCACCCTTACTTCCCAAGCCTGTGTGACTTTGCTTCCACTGTAATTCTCCAGGTCACCACTCTCTCTCCTCCTAGGTTTCAGAAGTACCGGCCTCCTTTCTCCCCTTTCTGGACGGCCAGTAACAGCCGCGTGCTCTCCTCTGAGCTCCAGTCACCAGAAGGGGCCGGCGGCCCCATCCACCTGCCCCACCCCCATCACGGTCTCGCGTCCAGTGTCAGCTGAAAATATCTCTTTGCTCCTTTTAATTACACTTCTCCGCTTCCCTGTTACTGGCCTCATGACTCAAGGCTTTAATTTATTCCCCAAACAATGTCATTACACCACTGTTTTTTGTAATTTATGCCATGCACAGCCTTTTGCTGCTGTGGCCCAATTCCACACAATGTTTGGGCAAAGCAGTGTTCGTTCCTACTCCCCACGGCCTCTCTCCTGCAGAGACCTGGCAGTGTCCACAGAGACTGATGCAAGGAAGAGATGAGACAAGAATCTCCTCTCTCACTGAATATATGGAACCCAGAGCCGACACCTGCCCCCTTGGTTCCATGTACATTCTCAAGCAGCTGTTTCTTCACCACCCCTGAGCTGCTGAGGATGGACTATACACTGGGCATGGGACGGCATCTGTCTATAGAGACAAGACACTTCAGATCGGGACTTAGCAAAATCCCAATTTTGCTAAGTGAAGAGAGTGGGAGAAGGGGAGAGAGTGAAAGAGCCCCTGGGTGCACAGGCCTGGCAAAGGCTGGTGCTTCCCGGGGTGTACACCCACATTACGACTGGTGAACTGGTTTCTGCTGGGAGATCTTCTCACAAAGCCTCGGACAGTTTGCACTGTGATCAAAAGCATCGTTAAATATAATAAAAGCACACAGGTAAACTGCACGGAATGGCCTGAGTTTCACAAACCTTGCATTGACCAGGCTGCCAACCTCAGCCAAGGGTTTCTTATGCCAGCGCGACTACGGCCTGGCCTCAACTTAATTTAAAACCTTGAGCTTTGAACACAAGTGTGAACAATTAATTAACTTGCTAATCATTTTTTGCTGCTTTGGGGATTTTTTCCAAAATCATTAACAATAATCATGTGAATAAACTAAAGGAAATTGGGATACGGAAATAATTTTCTGAGAAATATAAATAACGGGTAACATTTATTAAGCGCTTGTTAGGAACTAATCACTATATGCCTTAAAGATATGAGGCCACTGAATCTTTGCCCACACCTTTTAGAATCCACGTTATTGTTATATTGTTACGATTTGTCCTCATTTTACAGGTAAAGAATCCATGGCTTAGAGGTTAGGTTAACTAGTTCAAGGTCACAAAGCTGGTAATGTTAAAATAGGGCCTGAATCACTGTGTCTGACTCCAGAATCCACCCCTTTAGCACAATACTACAGAGTGTGTGTGTGTATGTGTGTGTGTGTGTGTGTGCACGCACGCACTAGCCAGAAGGTATCTTGATCTCCATTGGGGACTCTGTTTTGTCCATCCAGGTGAAAGCCTCCAAAGAACGCACACCACGCGAAGGACAAACCCACCAGCAGCGGAACTCAGCCAGCTCTGCCGTGCTTCTCCCCCGGTCTGCCCTCCTCTGACTATTCCTGTGAGAAAGTCCGTGACAAATCCACTTGCTCATGGCCCTGGTCTACAGAACGGGATTGGCAAAGGCATGGGCACAGCAACCCTGGACGACAGACCCTGGGAGCTCCGCCCTGGAAGAGAGAATGCCACGCCAGCTCAGTTCCCTTCCCAAGCCCACGGCCCTAATGACGCCCCATGCAGGGCAACCAAAGGCAGAAGTCACAGTCCTCACGCCCTCGGGGAGGAGCGGAGGCTGCAGGAGCAGGCCGTTCTCACATGCCTTCCCCTGCTTGTGTCTGGATTCCGCTGGGTGAGCAGGCAGACAGGGCCACCTGCGCTCCACCTGTGCTCTGCTCTCCCCGCGTGCCGCCTGCACTTACTGAAGGACACAGGTCAGCGGCCAGCAGCTGCAGTGACGCTGGGAGCCTCTCTCTGGGGAGCTGTTCACAGCTCACTGAGCCCAGGAGGCCTCCCTGAACTCTGGCCATGGTGCTGAAACCCCAGGGAGAAGGACACGGAGGCTGAGAGTGGGGAAGCAAAACTAGTGGTAGCAAGACAATTTCTCAGTATACCTTTGGGAAAGTTGGGCTCCTGACCACCCTCAGAGAGGTGAGCTGACCTCTGCATCATGATACAACAGAAAGCGCACGAGCTCTGGAGCAGACATGTATAGATATGAATCCATATATTTAGCTGTGTGACCTTGGGCAGGTTATATAACCTCTCTGAGTCCTGGGGCCCTCATTTGTAAAACAGGAAGAGTATCACTTATTCAAGCAGGATTACTGTTGGAAGAGTGCCTAGCAGAGAGGAAAACCCAATAAATACTTCTCTCTCTTTTTCTCTGGCTTTGTTCCCTGCTTGTTTGCGAGTATGCGTGCATACACACACACACACACACACACACACACACACACACACACACTCTATGAGTTTCCTCCCTCTTCCTATGGAATACTGTATATCTTCCTTCAAGGACAGATTGAAGACCCACGTCCTGTCTGCACCCTCCCCCAGCACCCCTGGAATATACAAGAATCTCTCTGCCTGGTACCATCAGCACCAACCACCCCACGGGGACATACTGGCACCACTGGTCTGCGAAAGCGAACTTTATCTTCCCAACTAGACCGAACATTCCAGCTCTACCTGGATAGGATCCTGCTTTAGTCCCTCCATTTCCCCCCCTCACAAATCACAGTACCAGCCCCGGGAGACACTGCCAAGGCACCTTACCTGCATTTATCAGGGCCCATCACAGCGCGACCGATACAATCACCTAATAGAGATTTTGAACCCAACAATATGTGAATGTTTTCACGTTACTTTTCAGTTAGCATCTGGTGGGGGCCCAGCTATGGTAACATTGTCAGTACAACCAATGTTGGTATGTGTTTCCCATGTCACAGGAAACTAAGAAAGAAAGAAAAAGGCCAGGTGATGACTGACCCACGGCAATTCTGCGCGCAGCATCAAGACCCCAGGGTCTAGAGACCAGTCTGAGTCTCCTCCTGGGCCATGGCACTGACTCGGGGAACAGCCCACGTGACAGAAAAGGCAATAACCTTGGAGTCTGAAACCCGGGGCCTGGTCCAAGCTTCACTGCTTCCACCCCATGGCCTTGCGTCATTCACTCCGCTTCCTCGGCAATACATGGGGATGACAGTAAGTGTCACTGCACATGAAGTCATGTGGCACTGCTGAGCAGTGGTTTCCAAAGCATGCCAGCCACGGTGGTTACGACAGCATACTCTGGGAATTGGCCACCAGTCATGAGAGAAGCATGCCAGGGGGGCTTCACAAGAGCACACCACGCAGTGACCACCGCCATTCTATGTCCCCCCCACAGGGCCCCAAATAGACACAGTCACTCATGTCAAAGGTGCTTGGGGAGACCTGACAGGTGCCTGGCATGTTCAAGGCACATCAGTGAATGTGTGAGTTGGCACAACATCAGTAAGAAACTCCCGAAAATCCTGGTCTGATCTAGAGCCACAGAAAAGACAAGAATAAATCCCAGTAAGGGACTCAGATGCATTAACTCACTTGGGTCCCGAAACAAGCCTACAAGGGAGTTGTTCTCGCCAGAGGCAGATCCAGTGCAAAGGGATTCGATGGCTTGAGCAAGGCCTGGCAGCTGCTCAGCAGTCCAGCTGGGGACGGAACCCGGGGCTGACTGGTTCTAGGACTGTGTCCTTTTCCGAATGCTGACCCGAGGATGGGGGGAGGGTGGGCAGGGCAAGGATACCCTACCTAGCACAGCCCCAAGCCCAGGAAATCACTTCATATGGTGATTCGGTGGTGATCTCCGAAAAGACCGCCGTGGGCTCTCAAGTTTGCCTGGTCACGCCCCGTGAGAGGGGCTCTCCCGAGATCACGGACATCCAAGCAGAGGGACGAAAGTTAATGGCGACTGCGACGACAAAGAGGAACAAGAGGACAGAAGGATCGGAGGAGAGGGAAAGAAGGAGCAAACTCAAAAGCTGCTGGGGACCAGGGCTGGGGAAGGCAATTATTAATATTCTAAATGGAGTTCCGACCACTTAAGCTTTATTTAAGAACACGCCTGACTGTATAATTACAAGGCCTTAATTTGTTTTCTTTTCCGCACAATAAATAAGGAGCACACGGCTGCTCTCTGCAAATACCGCCCTTGCTGGCATCGGGAGAGGCCCCTGATGGAAGATGGACAGCTGGCGGGAGGAAGGGCAGCCCGCTGCCACCTGGAGGGGGAGCCGACGGCCTCCTGGGGCACAGCTGAGTGCGCCAGATGTGGGAAAGGACAGAAGACCAAGGTGCTGTCTCATTTCTGGAGGAAGACAGTGGGGTGGGTGGGGGTTGAGGTCAGACCCCTCAGCTCCCGTGTGGAGGAGACGCGGCTGGGCACCTGGCTGAACGGCCGTGACACGCATGGGACCAGGCTCGGTGGCACTGGGCGTTTCTTCAGTCTCTCTAACTACTTCTCTTGCCCTGTGGCTGTGCCCAACTCGTGGGATGCTCTTGGGCTTCAGATCTACCCCATGAGAAAGGGAAGCGAATGACCACACAGCCCCTCCATCGCATCGTCCGTCCATTCACCCTCTGACGTGTCCCCCACGCGCCAGGGCCACAGGCGGTAGAGGAAAGAGGTAAGATGCCCGTCCTCGGGAGACTCCATTCAGCCCAACAGGGACAGTAAACATCACATAATTAGAAGTATAATTATGAAGTATAACCTGCCTTTGCTAAATGCCCCCGCCCCACAGCCCTCAGTCCGCACATTGTAGAGTAACGGCCCCTGCCCTCCACCCAGAACAATTGCAATGCAGCATCACCTAGAAGACCACGCAGACAGGCCAGAGGCCCCCCAGGACCAAGAGACAAAGGGGTTAACCCAGGAATGGGAGAATTGTGCAAATCCATCAAGAAGAAACCAGAGAGAAAGAGACACGAGGCTGCCGGCCAGCTACGGAATGGAGAGGGACAGGAATTAATGATAACTCCAAAATAGCCACTAATCTCATTTTCTAAATCTGTCCTTAACAAGAAAAATGGAGAAAAGAGATGTAGACAAATGGGCAGTAATGAAGCCTTAGGGGAGGAGGGGGAAAAAAAAAAAGAAAACCGACTGAGAATAAACACGACTGGAAAAGACACGTATGGGTACGTGGTCTTGTCTCCAAGCCCAGGCGACACACAGCCCAGAGGCCACAGCATTTACTCAGCATCAGACTGAGGGTTTGGAAGGCGAAGCTGACAGGGTTACAAGAAAACTCTTAAAGTTCAGTCCTCGAGGATCCTAGAGAACGAAACTTCCCGAAATCAAAAAGAACACAGCCGCTGTGGTCGCTACGGTGAATGCAGAGGGCTTCAGCTAAGAGACCTGCAAACTATTACAAACACACCGCGGCAGCTGGCGAGGGAGGTGTGTGGCCCTGGGTGAATCAGAATGTTGTCCGCAAATCACAGTAAACAGAAAGAAATTATCAGGATAAACATCAGGAATTCCAGGACCCCGGGGAGTCTGGAGGGGACACACAAATGGACGAGAAAAAAGAAACTCAATTTAGGAAGCTTGCTACCTGCTCCCTAGGGAACAAGCAGCAAATACCGTCCAGGGTCCTGGAGAGGCAATCACCCAGGAGACAGAAAGTGTGAGAGGACTGGAAATTGACTTTCTGTGGAAGCAGCAGATAAATGAACAGAGGCTAAGAAATTCCAGGGTGAAAATCCAGAGCTTGGCGAGCTGTAGGGCATAAAACACATTTTGGGTTCAAGGGAAGCCAGAAGGCTCCATTTAAAAGAGGAACAACAAAGGCAGTGCCTGGTGTCATCAGATGTCACAGGGGCTGGGATGTGGGAAGAACAGAAGTGACACCACTGGCTGTGCCTGGGGGTGTCAGGCGGTGGAGCTGCACACGTCAGCAGCAAACAGTGAGATGCTACAGCAGCCGCCTCAGTGCTCCTCTCCTGCTCCCACCTCCAGATTTTATAAGGGGGTCTGTCACCTACAGACATGGCGCTGCCCGGAACTGGGGCCAAAGACAGCCAGGGCTGGTGACCTGGAACGCAGGCCCACGCTCCCCGGGAATAGGTGGGGTGGGCGCCTGCTGCTCCCCTCCCCGCACCCACATGTGATAAGCGTGTCCTTACCTCCACCTGCCCCATCATTGGGCTCATTCCCTTTGTTGAACACCCAGTCTCTCTCCTGATCCTCTGCCAACGGCTCTCCTGAGTGCCAGCCAACAGACTAAGGGGCACTGCCCACTCCCCTAGACCCTGCTGGCACCGGGGGTCAGCAGGACTTTGGTTGCAGGCCCTCCCCACGTCGCCTCCCCTGGCCCTTCTCCCACAACACCCCCTTCTGAGAAGGGCTGCTCTGAGGGGTACTGCCCGACCCTCCTCTCCAGCTGGGTCCTGGAGAGCTGGCCACAGCCCAGGACGGCAGAGTTATTAGGAGGACGGCTCTGGAGGCAGCCCTCCTAGGATTGGCGCCTGTCCCTGCCGCGTCGTCGCTGTGTAAACTGAGGCAAGGCACCGACCTCTCGGTGCCTCAAATCCCCATCTGTGAAATGGAAACAACGGCACTCTCATGTTACTGTGAGCACACAGTGGCACATAAGTGCACAGACGAATGCCTGGCGTGTAATTAGTGCTGCATTGACGCTATTTCCTTGGCACTCACAGCACTGCCCCTCCAGTGAGGGAGGGGGACGGAAGGGCCCACATCAGCTGATAACAGCTTTCCTCGGGCCCTGCCACTCAAGGGCCCCACATGCCACTCTTCTTCCAGGAAGAATTACCCAGAATGCTCTGAGGACAGGTCTGAGCCACTTACGACACTGCCTCGTTTTTCAGATGTGGAAGCAGCCTGAAAGGGTCCCGTGGACCCCCAAGGTCACAGAATACCGCGGAGAAAGAGGAAGTGGTACACAAGGTGTGGTCACGCAGCCTCACGGCAGCCGACAGCACCTCACCCCTGACAGCCATGCAGGCGCCACGTGGACCCGACCTTCCGCGTCCTCTCCGCTCCTGGCACTGCCCACACACCCACCTGCACACTCACACACGGCTGACTCAGGCTGCCCAAATCCTCAGATCCATGAAACTCCAACTCCATTTACAAATGCCTCCATTACCAAATCCTGTTCCCTGGGAATTCTTTCCGAGTTTACCTGCCGGTTGGACTCATGGCCTGGAGCCACGAACACGTGTCTGAACAGCTCTGGGAGGAATTCCAAGTGGGAAAAGGGCTGTACTCATCCTCGGTGAGCAGCCCTGTGCCAGAAGCAGGCCACCACGGAGCCAAACCCACGCCTGCCCCCACGCCCACCCCCACGGCCGCCTCCTCCGTGAAGCCTCTCCGGGCACTGCAGCTCCTCTCTGATCAACAGTCACAACCACACACCAAACCAGTGGCCCCTCCACCGCCTCGTATCGGAAGGCTGGAGAAGGTCAGCCACCTGTCAAAGGTGGGAGCTGTCGCAAATTACCCACAACCTCTAACAAAGGACCCCCACTTGCTTACAATGTGCTTCTTCATACGTATAAATTCGCGCAGGTTCAAAGCCACACGTGCCATTGCCTCCCTCCCACTTGTGTTCTTAGACTCTTTCTCAAGTAGGAGAAACAGGAACAGGATGGCGGCTAAGGTACCAAGAGCTATAATGCATTCCCAGTGGCCCACTCATACTGCCACTGTCATTCCTGGTTTAGCTTGTTCTGTTTTTCTAACCGCAGCAAAAGTTCGTGTCTCATACTGCATGGCCACAGAAGGTCAGCGGTGGCTCTGCTCTCATCATCTTCCCAGCGAGACGCGGGCTAATGGAATAGCCTCCGTCTGGCAGTGATCCCCTCTGTCCCATGGCAGAGGGCAGAGACTGACAGACCTCACACAGGCCCTTAAAGCTTCTGCTAGCGAGGGACACAGGACACGCACACACATGTACACATACACACACGCGTGTGCACACACAGACACATGCACACTCCTCCATATTACTCACATCTAATTCACATACCATACAACGCACCCATTTCAAGTGTGATTCACAGAGTTGTGCAACCATCACTGCATCGGTTTTAGAACACTTTTTTTCATCACCCCAAAGAGAAACCCCATACTCAGTATATTCCTGACTTAACTTTAGTGGAGATTATGAAGTATGAAGGCATTTTTTTTATGCCCACGAGACTATGGCATAATATAAATCTCAGTTGTCACATGTAGAGAAGTACTTTTTAAATGGCTGAGGCCTGCTTGGTGTAAAGACACATCCCAGCCACCACACACCCCCTCTACTGTCTAAGACCTCCTTGGACAAAGTTCTTAAGTGCAAAGGAGGCCTGTAAATCCCTCACAACATGTGAGAAATGTGGTGTGTGTGTGGGGGGGTGTCAATAAGGAGAAATTCCACAGCTTTCATCAGATTCTCAAAACAAAACATTAGGAGCCAGTGCCCTGGCTTTGCAAAGGCCCCAGGGTCCCCAAATCGATGATGAGCTCTGTAAGGACAGAAAGCACGTCTTGTACACGGAGGAGTCTCCTGCACATGAAGCGCTTGGGGTGGAGGCAGGACGTACAAGCGTCTCACATACACTTCCCCACACAGGTGCGTGGCACCTCCTGAGAGGGTGACTGTCACAGTGAGAATGACACAGCGGCACCAGCTAACAGACTGGGCCCTTAGATGGGCCAGTCTCCTCAACCCTTCGTGTGCATTAACCTGGCTAACAACCAACCACCTTACCCCTTTTTCCAACTGAGGAGGTGACAGCACACAAACGCAGATGGGTTATGTAACTTGCCCAAGACACACGGCTGTTTATGACAGGGCCAGAATTTAAACCCAAGCAGTGTGGCTCAAGAGCCCATCCTCTTAACGACTCATCAAAATGGCCAAATTGGTTGACAGGATTCAGTGAGCGGCAAGAGTTCAAGCACCAGGGCTGATGGAAGCTTCTGCGTAGGTGGAGCGCTACGAGAAGAAAGCGCGAAGAGATGAACGGCCTTCATTGTCCATTTCATGTACCATTTCAGCAGAGTGATGTAACATGACTGTCGTGTGTATACGGGTTATAACACCAGTGTTACTACATATCAACGCTGTGCATGCAGTATTTACCCGTATATCCTTTCTTTTCCACAGGACTGCAATGTTTTCTGCCATACGCAGAAGTCTGAGCAGCTCTGGCCAGACAGGCACAAGAAACGTCAACGGAAAGCATGTCAAGTTGACAGTATCAAGCAAGACCCGAGTCCCCATCCTGGCCCAGCTCTCCCCGCTGAGATCTCGGTCAGGATTTGTCTCTACTCTGGATATCCATCCTCTTACTCAAGTCAGACGAGAGTCACGCAGCCATTCGACCAGTAGCCACACCACTTGCGATGTGACCGGCGTTTTTCCAGGTGCTGGAGCTACAGCAGTGAGCATTACGATGACCCTGGTCTCGGGAAGTTTACAATCGAGTGGGGGTGTCAGAGGGGTGCCGAGTATAAACAAGTAAACAAATAACTGAATGAGACACTTCCCGACAGTCAGCGGTAATAAGGGGCCAGGGAAACTGCGAAGCCACATGAGGTAAGAGTGATGGGTGTGAAAGAAGTGCCACTAAGACAGGCCTCTGCCAAGGTGACCTCAGAGTGGAGGATGGCAAAGAGCCAACCAAGGGTCTGGGCCAGGTGATCCGTCTGGCCGATGGGTCAGCAAGTACAGAGTCCCCGGGGGGGTGAGCTCGGCATGTTCCAGGGACTGAAGGAGCCTCACAGATACGGCAGAGCGAGGGGAAGAGGTCAAGGAAAGCAGAGGGCGAGACGGAAACCAAATGAACTGGATCCTGTGGCCCTGGTAAGGGGCTCAGCGTTTATCGCAAGTAAAGCAAGAAGTAACCGGAGGGCTTTTACGCAGCAGAGCAACACGATCGGATTTCCGTGTTAAAATATCACTCCGGCAACTGGGCTGGGAAGGAAATGTAGGGGACAAAAGCGGAGGCAAGAAGACCCACGGGAGGCTATTACCACAGAGCCAAGGACAGGATGGTGGCTTGGACAGAGAGGAGGGCGAGGGGACTGGCTGGATACAGACCATTTCAGGGACTTGAGGAAGTAAACGGTGGAAGGGTGGAGCAGGGCAGGCAAAGGGGAGAGAAGAGCTGCGGCCGCCATCATTTGGCGGATGGTGCCACTTACAAAAACAAGAAACACTGAGGGGAAACAAGTTTCGAGGGAGGACGGGGGATGAGATCAAGAATTTTGTTTGGACCAAGTTAAATCTGACATCTTAGCCACCCCAGTAGTGATGGCAAGAAGACAGTTTAACATATGAGTCCAATGGGCAGGGACGGGAGCAGGATACAAACATACATTGGGGAGTCACCTCTAGGGCCCCTTCCGGCTTCAACTATTTACGATTCTGGGAAATCAGAGACCAATGAGCCAGGAGGAAGTCAGTAAGAACAGCGAGATCATACTGAGTCTTTCGTAAAGCACGATTGTAAGCACTTTCTAACCGTCGTCTTGGTGAAGGCTCAGAACAGTCCTGTGCAGGGAGAAGCTTATAGTCCCGTCAAAGCTCAGAGAGGTTCACTAGCTTTCCGAGGTCACACAGTAGGATGTGGAAGGTCTAGGATTTGAACCCTGGCCTTTCTGTCTCCAACGCCCATGCTCCTGACTGTTAGCCACACAGCATTCAAAGCCTGAGTCCTCCACGTAGAGCAGAGAAGGGAGGGCAGCTGTGGAGAACCAGTAAGGGGACAAGTGTGCCAGTTATCAGCCCCTCTGGGACCTGGAGAAAAGTCTCAGTGCACAGGAAAGGGGCAGGCGGAGGGCCAATGTCTACTGATACAATAGCTATGCGTTGTCTTGGGACCCAGGATGGGAGGTTATTTCAAGGAGAAAAGGCGTTGAGTGATTTACAACACAGAATAAATCAGTTTCACCATGTTTTCATCCCAACAACCTCAGGAAAAAATGTATTGCCTTCTCGGCCGCGTCCTGAAAAGGCTGGGACTCTGGCCACTTCCTGTCTCCCACCCACCCAGGGCTGCTGACTTTCTCTTTTTGTGAAAATCACACAGTTGACACCATCATGCCCAAATCGGGACATTCTCCCCCTCCTCGCGCCATCACGCGCCCACACAGGTCAGCCACTCCGGGCTGGCTGTCTCAGCTGAAGACCAAGTATGCGTCTGCTTAGGATAGAGAGAAATAACTTCACATGGCATCCAGAGCTTTCTGGGGAAAAAGCCAGAAACCGAACACCAGAGAGATCCCACCACAACAAACCTAAGGGATTAAATAAATTCTTTTGGCTGCTGTAACATTACATGTTCTTGGAAATAAGTGGGCCATAGGCTAATGCTAAGAAATCTTTTATAATAAAGATATTCAGGTTATAATGTAAGTGTTGTTACAGGGTTTGACCTGAATAGGAAAAACAGCTTAACAGAGCGTTCTCAACAGAGCTCTATGAGGATGGCTGGTGCTAAATCTCCAGGGGAAAGAACTAGCAGCTCTAATAAAACTGTAAAGATCCCCCCACACCCCTCCCATGAAGAGTTCTTTCTGCGACTACTAGAGACAGAGACAAAACACGTCTGGGATGTAGAACACTCCACGGAATTCAGAGCCAAAGGGATCAGAGGCCAAGTCCTGGCTTTTCCACTAACTACCGTGTGACCTTGAAGCAATTCAGTTATAACTCTAAGCCTCGATGTTCTCATCTATGAAATGGGCATAGGAGCGCCCTGACTTCCATTACTGTGAGGAGTGGGACTGGATTTGCAAAAGCACACAACCCTAGTCTTTCCCTCTTCTCTGCTGCTGCCCACCTTTTAGACGCAATTGTCGAGACATTTTAATCACTGTTTTTTTTAATTGCTTCAATAAAAACATCACCCTTTCCGGCCCAGGAGGGAGAGCAGAACGATTCCTGGGAAGAGCATCAGAGGACTTCGTGGCAGTTCCATTTCCGCTGCTTACACGTCAGACCTTCCCTGTGGCTGCCTCCTGGGCTCTAACACAGGCTGCCTCCCGCGCTCCCCCACCCAGGATGGTACCAGAAACAAAAGAGATCACGGAGGAGAAAGCACTTTGGAAAACCAAGAAGTGTTCCACAGATGAAAGAAATTGCCATCATTTGAGTGAAGTTCACAGACAGACGGTTACATCACTTAAGGGGACCCCTGACTGTGGAGATCCAGCCAGTGTGTGAGCCACACCAGAGAACACAAACCCCCCCCAAAAGAAGAAATGAGCCAGCTGCTCAACTCGGCCACTGGACCAACGCTCAACAGTGCTGGAGGTCGTGGTCTCAAATCGGATGGAGACAACGTGGAAGCCCATCGGTTACAAGTGCTCCGGTCCTTTCTGAAGCTAACAGCATGGGGGGCGGGGAGGGAGGCAGGGTTTACAACAACTCTAGGGCAGGGGCCTGAATGGAGAGAACAGAGAACCTACCAGGGTTTACTCGCCAGTGTTCAGGGAACTCACCAGGGATTGAGGATACAATCTCCCAGGCCCCTGAGAGACGGACTACAGAGTAAGACGGAAGCCAGCTTCTCCAGAATGCCTGCTACACCGTCCCTCCTCTTTGATTCTAGTATCACCACCACCAAGAATAACTGTCATTACTGTCATTATTAGCCATCGCCATTTCCGAACTCCGACTATGACCGGGCACTGGGCTACGTGCTGGATGTGCCTCCTGTCATTTCGTCTTGACCACACGCCTCCCCTGAAGCAGGCATCATTATTATGCCCATTTTACAGATTAGCAAGTCGCGATTTCCAAGTATCAATTGGGAAAATCCTTATCCTTAAGAATCCTTAATCCAAAATCCTTAAGATTGGGGAAAGGATGTAAGGGTCAAGAATATTCCAGTCTCTCAAAAAGGATTTCTCTTGATGTATATGAACCAGTATTTCATTTTTTCACAGACAGTAAGACAGAGGAGACTGAAGCAGTCAAGAGGAGATGAGCAGTCACTCCTTAACCTTGAAGTAGGACCCAAGTGTCCTCATCTCAGCCTTCCTGGTGGCAGAGAGCTTGGTTCTGCTTTAACCCCTCTGGTTCAGGGTCTGGCAAGAGGAAGAACTGCAGTGACAGACAATACGCTGGGGGTGGGGGCAAGTGGGGAGCCAGTCAGACCAACTGGGACAGCCTGACATCAGCAAGGGGGCAGTGATTTCACTTCCTGCTTCTTACTCTGTACAGAGAGGACAGGAAAAGACTTCTCAGCCATCACCCCCCATCCTCCCCCAAAAAAAGAAGGAAAAAAAAAGAAAAACCGCCACCAAGCCAGGGCTCGGTAATTAGCGTTGGAGTTAAGTGACCGTCCTATGATTGCTCAGCTGGGGCAATCACAGACTTGTAAATGCTTCTAGGGGACAGAAATAGAAGACGCTATGAGACAGCAGAGAAACCTGGCCCGTTTGCTGGGAGAAGATGTCCCGAAGCTGCCGGGAAATTCACCCAGTTGGGATTTGGGGTGTGTTTCCACACATGGAAAAAGCTAACAAATAAACCTGTCCATGGCCATGCCAACACCTCCACCTCGACTCTTCTCTGGGAGCCCCGGGCTCTTCTGGATGACTTCCCCACCCCCACCCCATGACTATGGGGGCCCCTCAGCCGGGGCCTGACCTTTCACACCAAACTGACCAACCAACTCAGCCCCATGTGCAGCCAGGCCCTACCTGTTGTGGACGGCGGTGACCCATCCTTCACTCTTAATCCCCCTGTAGCCCACAGCAAGAACTTGGGCAAGAGCTGGCCAACGCATCCAGGAGAAAACAGGGCCCGAGGTCACGGCAGGCTGCCTGCTGTCATCAGAACCTACTCCAACCAGACACCCAGCCCCCAAAGCCTCGGGGATCTCACAAAGCCCCACCATCCTGTCACCGCCACCACCCAGCAGACCGTCAGCTCCAAAGAGAGGGCAGCTCACGCCCTCGTTTGGGATTCAAGGGTAAGTGAAAGACAGGTTCCCTTATGGCCCCTCAGAGACACGTACCCAAGAGGCAGCCCTGCTCCCGCTTCTATGTCCCCAAGACACGGCAGGGGTCACAAAGCCTGCATGACTCCCCTGAGAGCTGTGGGTGACACAATGTCCTGGGGGGCTCTACAGCATGAGCACCCAGCCACCATCCCAAAGGGAACAGAGGCTTCCATGCTGACAGCTTCTCTCCCCCGGCTATGACCCTAGAGCACAAACGAGCCCTCCGTGTGTCATCTTCTGCCCAAGGAGCAGTCCTGTTTGGCCCATGGACTTGAGAGGTTTTATTTTTAGTTGCCAGGATTTAAAACTTGAGAGGTTTCACTGCACCTCCAGCTCTTCTTGAAAAAAAAAAAAGAACAGTAAGTCTGGCAAGAAGAGCACACACACCCCGACCACGGCAGCAGTCAGCTGCAATGGCTTACTGGCCCCCCTTTAGAGGGGGACGTGGTCCTCAGCCTCCACTGTCCCCACCTGGCACGCTGCAGGCATTTAGCTCTGTGACCCTTGATGAGGCAATATGAAAAGGGAGACTGCTCAGAGGTCCAACCGTCTTCCCCAGGGACCGTTTACATGGAAACTCAGATCCCCAATAAAATAAACACCTGGAACATCTGGTTAAAGGGCCTCCTCTGGCCCTGGCCATGCCTCCCGCTGCAGAGGACACACATCTGGAGAATTCCACCACAGAGGCTGGACGAGGGCAGGGGCGACAGCGCAATGAGACCCCTTAAAGGGAGGTGTGTCCCCGTGGCTAACACACCGGGCCCTGAGCAATGGCCATGCCCGGTGCTATCTCCAGAGGGAAGAAAGAAAGCTCAGCACGATGCAGGGGTGGGCATAACTGATTAAAAAATACTTACCGAGCACTCACTAAGTGCCAGGAAAACACAGGCCCTGGGAGGTGCGGCCAGGACCCTCGGCCCCACCACGATTCTCCGATTCTCCGTGACCTCTTCTCTCTCTCTACCGCCCCTCCCCGCCCCTTCCCAAGAGCTTCCCTTAGACACTCTGCCTCTTCCTGAGATTCCTGCCCAGCCTGGCTGCCGGCGGCCCTTCCTTATCAGATGCTGAGTGCCTCCACCTCCAGCTCTCAGGTGGCCAAAGGAAAGACCTGTCTGCACAGCACAACTCCATTTTTCCCTTAACACAACAGCCCACTGCCCTGGTTCCAGAGGAAGCTCTGCTCTCGGGGAATAGTCCCAGTGGGCGTCCCAATGGCCACTATCCTGGCAGCAAGCACCCTGTGGGTGCAGGAGGTTGGTATTTCCCCCGATCGCCCACCCCAAGCGTCCTTTCAAGCCCACCTTCTCCCCAGAAATGGCGGTCCTCCCAGAGAATCCCAGAGTCTTCGGCCCAGATCTAGGCTTGGAGAGGAAGCACCAAGGTCACGTGCTTCTCCCCACTGGTCTGCCAGAGCCGACGCTGAGGTGGCCCCTCCACCATCAGTCATGGCAGGTCGGGGGACGGGAGAGGTGGGGGGGAGGCACAGACAGCCACCCCACCCACAGCCATGTGACCTGCAGCTTGTCCCAAACAAAGCTGTGTGACCTCATATACAGGTGTCTCCACTCCTCTGGGCTCTTTTCCAGGCCTGCTCGCCCTCTTCTTGCAACCCTCCCACCCCAACACACACACACACACACACACACACACACACACACACACGGTCCCACAGATGGTCTCAGAAGGGTAGTATTCACATCCTATAGGAATGGAATTTCTTATCATTTACATTCCCATAAAACTGCACATTTCATCATGAAAAGTGAACAAACTTGGGAGTCAAGACCCCCTCCCTCTAAACCCTGACACTAGGCTTTTCCTTCTGGAAGGTAACTGAGCTCATCAAACCCCCAACTCTCATTTTCAGGCAAACTCTGAGGCCCAGAGAAGTTAAGGGACTTGCCCCGGGGCACACAGTGGCACAACCAGGTTTCGACCTCAGGCCCCTGCTTCTCTTCCCAGACTCTCCCTGCCATGTGGCCCCCAGCCTCCTGCAGCCTAGGACCCAGCTTACTCACATGTAGCGCAAGTGGGGGTTTTTGGCAAAGGCTCTGGGCTGGATGCTCCGGAGTCCTGAGTTCTTGATGGTCCTGGAGAGAGAAAAAGTGGGTCAGCAGAGCATAGGCGCAGAGGGTCGTCTGCTCTGGGCTGGGGCTGAAACTGGACCTGTAGGCGCCTCGATGAACTGAATGCCTCTACATCATCAGTGTCCCTGGGCGGTCCCACTGGGGGTGCCAAGTGGGGGGCATCCGGGCTCACCCACTGGGGTCTGGGAGACGGTTGGGGACGTGTGTGGTCAGTGTGGCCGCTGCCCTCTACCCAGCCTGGCAAGGGCATTAAGAACCGGCTCCTGCTCAAGAATCTGGTGCAAGGACAACAGGCCCCTCTGTGCCTTTCCCCCCTCCCCCACACCCCCCGTCCCTAGCACTGAAGGCCGGAGGAGGAGGTGGCGGGAAAATATCATGCTCACGGGGACCATGAGCCAAGCAGAGGGCTGAGGAGAGAACAGCGGCCCGGAGAACTGGGTTCGGGTCCTGCCTTGAAACTCTAACCAGAGTGAGATTTCATGCAGCCCCCTGGCCTCTCTAGGCATAAAGGAATGTGGGAGAGTGCAGGGCTGGGCTTTGAGGCCCCAGACATTTCCTTAGTAGGCGGTGCCAACTCTACCAGAGGACCCACCCCTGGGCAAGTGCAGACTGCAGCCCTGCCCGGGAGGGCCCGGCGGACCCCCCAGCGCCTCCCCCCTGAGGCCCCTCCCGGGCCTCATGCACTCACAGCTTCTGGAGGCCGGTGTAGAGCTCCATGTCCACGGCATTGAGCGTGTGCAGACCGCGCCAGTTCTCTATGTGTCTGCGGGGAGGGAGAAACGCAGGGCTCAGGTCAGTGGAAGGGCCACAGGAAAGGCGCTGGCCTTCGAGCCAGAGACCTGGGTGTGTGTCCCCATCAGTCACGCGTGAGCCAGGCCTTCTGCCAGGTCACCGAGTATCTCTGAGCCCCAGTTCCTTCCCCTGCACAGTGACATCACACATGCCTGACGTGCCCATTGCGAGATCCAAAGCGCCTGGCCCGTGGATGGCACTTCACGCCCCCCCCCTCAGCTCCAGGCAGACTCGACTCTTTAAACACTTGAAACCCAATCACCCTGTTGGTCTTGGTGACCTTGGTGACTTAGTCCCCTTCTGTCTCCTTGCCTTCGTTTGGGGGAGGGGGTGCGATGGGAATGGCTTTTGGGTGGAAAAGCCCAGGAGGAAAATACACCCTCCTCAGGAGGCCCCACAGTCCAGACACTGACGCCCCGTCAGGCTGACCACAGCCCAATCCCTCTGGAGTTCAAGAGCACCAGGGCTTGGTCTGGCAGAAATGACTCCACCAGGAAGGGACAACGGAAGGACCGGGCAGGCTCCAGGGTGTCACGGAAAGGTGGTGAAACCGGTAGTCAAACAGCCAATTCTGGTCCATCTCTGTGACTTAAGTATCCCGTGGCTTTGAGCAAGAGCGCTGACCTCGCTGGGCCCCCTGTGTCTTCACTTGTAAAGGGAGAGGGTTGTACTAGGTCAGCAGCTTCTCCCCTTCTCATCACAAAGATCTCCTTCTAGAACTTTATCCCAAGAGACCTTGTGTTTAAGGAGGTTCATGTCAAGCAAGCACCCTCCATTTATTAAGTAATACTGAATTCATCTTCTCAGACCTATTCATCCAAGATACAAATCAGCATTAACCCGAGCTTTTGATCAACATATAGAAACCAGCTCTAACCCACCCAGAAGATAAATTCCAACCCAAAGCAAAGGAACTCGCAAGGTCTGTAAGCAAGGGAGGGCTCGTCATGAGCATGGGTTCAATTTCTGTAAGTTTGTGTTGTTTTTATATGCCAAAAGGCCCGGTACAAACATCGTCCAGCACTGCTCCTGGGGTCCCCAGGTCGAGAACCATCGGAATACTGATTACCATGGCTCTTTCCAGCTCTAGAGCTACGTGAGGCTGCCATTCACACACCTCAACCCCAAGGAGCCCCAACGGGCCTCAAGAGAAGGACTCTGCTGCCTACCCTTCCCCCACGGTCTCACTCTCCCGTCAGTGTCCCTGAGGTCCAAGCACCCTCTTAGCAAGAAGGGCATGGAGGTGACAGCTCACCCTGGGACACAGCTACCTGAGGCTCGCTCAGGCCAGAAGAGGGGCAGCCGCCTTCTCCCGACGTCTCCTCCCTGGACCCACCACACCCACAGCTCTGCCATCTGCCACCAAGTAGAGCCAGAGCCAGAAATGGCCACAGGGTGCCAGCGGCCAGGGCCTCTGGAAGCATTTCAGAGCCGCACGGTGACAAGGTGTGCAGAGAGCCATTTAGTATCACATTCTCTCGGGGCCCCCGCTGAGCAGCCAGACACACTGGCATCTGCTGGGGACACGGAGCAGGTGGCCAGCTCAGTTTTAAATTCCAAGGCCAAAGTCTTCTCTTGGAAGCCTCACGGCCTCAGACTAGGGCAGGGCCCCTGGCTCCATTTCAGATGAAAAGGCCAGAAGGGAAAGAATGACCAATGCCAGACCCTGTGCCCCCCGCCACGGTGTTCACTGGGTGGGCCATTGGTTCCTGTCAACTACAAAGAAGATCGCATGGTCCTCCAGACGAGCGTTCATTCCCAGGACCCCAGCTTCAGACAAGGGCCCACCCAACAATCAAGCTGGTTAAAGAAATGAAATCATTTTCCGTAGCCCACATGGGGATTCCATAAATGTGTTTTGACCGTGGTTGAGTTGTCCATCCTTGTTGCATGCTGACACTTTCTCCTTCTCGCACTCACGTCCTTATGCCCACAAGTTGACTTTCCCCAGACACAGGCACACACTGAGACATGGAAGGGCAATGCGTTGGTGCCCAGGGCTTTCTGCTCCCCAGAGTAGGGTCCTGGCTTCTTCTATTGGGTCTGAGTTTTCCTATACTGAGGAATGGGATTTTTATAGCCACGGTGCAGTGGTGTGCTTAGGAGTCGGAGCTCGACAACAGGACCAGCAAGCTATGGGCCGCGGGCCACATCGAGCCTGCAGCCTGCTTTTGTCAGGCCAAGAGCTAAGAACAGTTTTCACCTAGTTTTCAAAAGTCAAAAGCAGAATCCTACGTCATGACACGTGAAAAGTAGATGAGTTTCCAACTTCAGTGCTCATATCCGTTCATTTCCTATTGCCTACAGCTACTTTACAAAGATGGAGCTGAGTAGTTGCTGGAGAAACCAGCTTAAAACACTGATTTTCTGGCCTTGTAGAGAAAGTGGGACCTGGCTGGAGCACACCGGTCCCACCGCGGTCTCTATCTACGTGCCCTGTGCAGGTCACTTCCCCTGCCTGTGCCTCAGTCTCCTCACCTGTCAAATGGGGATAATAGAAGCCCTGCAGCATAAGGACGACATGAGGCCTGAAAGACGACGCTATAGTCAGTCCGCAGGAAGTGCTTGCCGTGATCACTATTTTTAACCCTGTGCCTTGCAGAAGCTGAGCAATCCTTTCTCAGTTTTCAAGCTAAAAACGGCATCAGGGCTCTCCTGGAAGTTGTCATTTCTCAGCGATCACTGATAAAGAGTCCATGCGGCAGGAGGTGGAGGGGTAGTAAACCTGCCATTCACGACCCCTCCTGGAAAAGCTATTCGAGCAGAAGCTACAAGCAGGGTCAGGCGGTGCAGAGACGGCTGCTCCGAGCGGGCTCCCAGGGCCGCGCAGGGCCTGACATGCAGAGGACATCGGCGGGCCGTCTGCCAAGCCTGCCTGGGACTCACCACTGGGTACCAGCCCCCGGGGGTCGGTCATGGTACCTCTGCCGGCTGCATCACGCTATTAGGGAGGCCGGGCATTAAAGTGGAAGAGGCAGGCTCTGAACATACAATACACAAATAAGGGGAAGCGTGAGGGCAGGTTTGGCTTGCTTTCGTCCATGCAGACTGGGGACCTGGGCCCGGTGCAGCTCCACTGTGACGTCTCCTCTCGTGGACATTCCCGGGTGGTCCAGGTTGTCTTCATGGAGCCTTTGTTTGTCATTTGAAACCCACTGAATAGCAACCACGTTTAAAGGAAGGTGAGGCACGTGAAGCCTGAGCGGGCAGTCACAGTCACCCTGTCAGGGCCACAGTCTGCACCAGCCCGTCCTGCGGGGGCATCTCGGGGACACACCTGCGGTGGGAGCAGAAGAATCCAGAGCGACGCCAGGAACAGTCAGCGGGACGGCGAGAGTCTGTTTGTCCACTCGGGCTTTGTGCACGGTCTGCGTGTGGCAAGGGGAGGGTGCCCGAGGTGGCTCCAGACGCCCATCCCTGCTTTAAGTAGATTACGGCCACGTCATCCTGTTAGTACAGTGACGCTCAAGGGGAGGCAAACGTGCCCCCCAGGGGACATTCAGCAATGTCTGGAGACATTTTTGGTCACGACGGGGGGTAAGGAAGCGATAGAGGCAGCTCATGGACAGAGGCAGGGACGCGCCTACACATCTCAAAAATGCACCATTCAGGCCCCACCACAAAGAAGTATCAACCCCAAACGTCCATGGTACCGAGGTTCAGATACCCTGCTTTGTTATTTATATAAGGCTTCAGCCTAAGACTGCCATTGAAGAAAGAGTTCCAGGGCTTAAAACAGCAACAATTTTAAAATGACGGCTATGCCGCAAACACTACGTGGCCCCAGGTGAAAACCAAAACACTTGCCTCTTGGTCACTGGGTCCAGGCGAGAGGAAAGTAATCAACAGCCATGGCTGCCGGACCCTCCTGAGCCAAGGGCATCACTTGTGGGAACATGAGGGGCTCTCTGGCCCATGGGACCACGGTCCAATCCAGGTGGCACATTCCAGAAGCAATAATGGTCTCTTCTCATGGAGCTCTTGCTGCAATCTGCTGGCCAAGAGCAAACCTTTTCCCTCCACTGCAGTTTCCTCTTTGGCATTTCTAAGGCCTCTTTATGCACAGAAACGTGAAATGCTCCATCTAGAACGTCAGCTCCGTGCCCTGTCCCGTGCCCACTGCCCTTCTTTGACACCCCAGAACCGCGACTCTATGACAAGAGCAAGTGTGCAACACTTTTCCCGGGAAAAGGAGGAAGTAAGGCTAAAGTCATGACAATTCTGAGCTCCAGGCCAGAGGCAGAGCTGGGCTAACGGCTGAGGGTCCCAGAAACCTCCGTGGGGCCCAGGTGGGCCTCCGTGGTCAGAGAACCTGCCGCTGCCAGGGGACCGCTGTGCACAGTCTCTCCGAAGCCGTGGAAAAGCGATCGGGAGGGAAGCCACGCCCCATGGGTCACAAGGACAGCACCCAGCTCTGGAGAGAAAAGCCCAGACCACAGATAGTAAATGCTTCACACCCATGTGGAGGGATGAGCCAGGGCACAGCGAAGTATTAATTCATGCATCCATAGAAAATATCACATAAAATTCCTTTGTGCTGGAATACATTCAATTGTGCTTTTGTACCAGAGCTTTCTTTCTCCTTCTGTTCGGCTTGAGCCAATATGGAAATGAATTGGCAATCTGCAAGCATATAAAAATTAGACAGGACAGACTGTGTGGCCCATATTTTAATTAAAAAGGTGTCATGTGGATATGTTTAAGAGTTGTTTATAATGCCAATATTTAAGTCCTCTACACAGAAAACTCTAGAAGGCTGAGATGTCCACGCCCCACCCCCACAGAGGGAACTAAGGCCCCCTCCACCTGACAGAACGCTCCTTGTCACCTGGATACTCAGCAAGACAAGGGACCGGTTGGTGGGACAAAGGACTGCCTTCTTTCCTTTAGACCTGGCAGGCCCAGGATTGCTTTCTTTTTCCAATCTTTCCTCTCTCCTCCCTTGCTGTCAGGTCACTGTTATTTTCACTGTCATTTCCCACCACAGTTAATGAGCTTCTTCATAACCAAATTTTCCAGACAACTAAATTTAAATGCAAAACCTCTGCATGTTCAAGTTCCTTGCTGGGTGTTTCCTTTTTGCTCCTCTAATACGCATTCCTCAAACTCCTTGACTTTTTAAGTGGAGTAGACGGAACGTGACTTACATTTTCTTGAACCTCAACCACCATAACCAACCTAACCAGTCTCCTGCGCGGTGACAGTGACAGCTCTGAGGCTCTTGGCGTAAGCTGAATTTGTGCCCCTAACTCAAAATGGCCCAACCCTGACCCAGTTCTTGAATTTTAATGGGTACTGCAGCCATCGTTAGTGGGTTCTGGCTCTTCCTTTGCTATCAGGCTGTGAGCCATCACCCCCTTGAACACCCGACCCCAGGGCCCTGCCTCCTTTCCAATGACTGGAAATGTGGGCATTGTGAGGATTTGCTGAGGCAATGCCTCAGTCCTGGGTCAGTGTAGACACATAGCACCAGGGCAGTAAACAGCCGCTTCCATTACCATTGTTGGAATTCTGCGCTAAGTAAGAGTTAAGAGACTCTGAATAAGGATCTAAGAGAATGTGAGAAGATTCACGCGCGCGCACACACGTAGGTGAAGTATGGATTTGCCCGCCATGTCTGTTTTGCATCCCCTTTCTGGTTAACTGAGGTTGCCAGATACTTGAAGTATTCTTGGAGGTACAGTCATAATTCACATTTCCTTGCGGGCACCACTAACATGACGGCCCGTATATCCGTTCTTGGAGATGCATCCTGGCGAGAGGCAGTTGAAAGTGGCGTTTCTCACGTGTTTTGTATGCACGTATGCCAGCTCTCCCACTCAGGACACCAGAGCTTCGCATAACAAGGCTGTGTACAGAGGTCCCTCCTCTCCAGACTGTTCCCCATCAGACCGGAGGCTCCCATCCCCTTCTCACCTGGATCCTGCTCTAAGATGGAGAGCAGAGCTGAAGTACGGAGTTGGGGGCCTGGGGAAAGCAGCCTGGAATCCCTTTCCTAACAAGTCAGCATCGGAGCACACACACGCACGGAACATGCTGTGCATTTGACTTCAAAGTCTTATAGGGCAATGAGGAAATTGATTTGTTATCCAGGCATATTATGTCTAGTGATCCAGACAGAAGCATTAGCTTTCAATTATCAGATATGTTTAGCATGATAAACAAACGGTCTGGAGCAACAGCCCCGTGGAGCTCAGGCACCAAGGGCCTGGCGAGGAGTCGCCTCGGATGACACCAGCCACGTCACCCGGCTCTCCCTCCCTCGACAGCTGGGGAGCTGGACCCGAGGACCTGGGAGCCCTCTGGGGCTGGCAGCACATTCGCACACAAGCTCTGCGAGCAACTGCACGCCGAGGACCACGGTGAACCAGCCCGGCATGTGGGCCCCCGGGACCGCAGAAAGGAACATTCCGATCGTGCGGGGAACAGATGGGAGACGACAGCATGTGTCGGCTCCCTGATCCATTCCAAAGCTCACACCAGGAGCTGGGAACGTGGGTACACACACCTGTGCTCTCTGGATGCTGCGTCTCCCAACAGAGAAAAGATCGAGAGGACACCCCCTCAGCTCCCCCACTAACACAAGGCTGCACTCCCAGGAGTGAGATTTCATCTGGGCCTCGGCCAGTCCACACTGGCCGTCTGGGCCGTCCTGCTTGGCCCCCAGCTGGGACCAGCCTGGCCTGGCCCTCACTAGTCCATCCGTCCCTCTCCGTGTGCACTGCTGTCACCTGGGCAGGCTCAGGTAGGGGACCCCAGCATGCACACGCCTCGGCACAGCAGGCAGCCACCACCTGTCGCACCTGCCCGCTAGCACTGCCATCTAACTCTCCTTCAAGTCTCTATGCCACAGCGATCACTGTCCCCTACATAAAACCCTCCAACCACTTCCCTGGGCTCTTACAGTACAATCCACGGCCCATGAGGTCCTTCGTGAGCTGCCCGCTGACTGCTTCCCTGGCCCCTTCTCCCAGCACCCGCCCCACTGGCCTGCCCCCTCTCCTTTACCGGAACTTCCATGAAACACTCTCGCCGGCTCCTGTTAACCCCTCAGGCCTCCGCTCACAGGTCACCTTGTCAGAGAAGCCGCCGACCCCACGCGCACACCCACTCCTCCCCCCCCAGCTGCACTCGGGCACAAGCCGTTTCTGTCCTTCACAGCCCTTAACAACCATGTGTAATTGTCTTATTTGATTATGTGTTTGTCGTCAGTGTCTCTACACCAGAACTATGATGCATGGGAACAAGGATCTTATCTGTCTCGCTCACCGCGTGTGCACCCCCAGAATCTCCAGCAAGGGCCGTTACCCCAGGAGAAGGGCCTGCAGGCCTCACCCTGGTACCCCTGAGCAGCCCAGAGCCCTAGTCTGACCCTCAGGCACCTTGAACTTGATCTCTGAGGAGGGATGTGGCCCTGGGGACAGCATTTCACCTTCCCGACTGGGGACAGATACCCAGGCGTCACTGCAGGGCCCCGCCACAGGGTGACCCCAGAGGACTCCGGTGGCCCCGGGGCCAGATCTCAGGTCTGCTGCTCATCCTGGGTCAGGCGTGGGAAGGGGGGCAGGGTCCCCTCTCGCCAAACATGGGAAGAGATGAGACAGGCGTGCTTTTGGCTCCTTGGCACGTCTTTTCCATCTTCCCTTCACCTTATGCCGACGGCCTTCACCAGGAGTTTGTGCGTCCAGCGCCCCGCAAACGCGCAGTGACGTCTGAGTGAGTGAGTGAGCCCGCAAGGTGATCAACAGCAGAACGCAGGCATTCAGCTCTCCGTCGGCATCCCACGTGAGGCTTCCCTGGCCCGCCACCCCTCTCGGCTCCTCAAGGGCTCTTTCATACTTTCTCCCTCTCCACTGTACCGTCCCCGTCTCTCTACGAGGCCTTCCCACCAGCATCCAAGCACATCGTGGGGCAGCCGTTTGAAATGACATCTCCTTGACTCCGCGTCCTCCTCCAGCTACCAACTCATGTCCCTGCATCTGTTTACGGCAAATGTTTCCAAAAGAACCGTCGATGCTTGCAGGTCCTCCTTCCTCAGCTCCCTTTGAGTGTTCCTCCCCACTTGCCTTCGTCCCCCCACTCTGCTGAAGCCACACTGTCAATGTCACTGGGGATTCCCACACGGCGAACCCACACTCGTCTCTGTCATCGAGGCACCAGTCTCTCGGCAGCGTTTCACCTGGCTGACCGGTCCCTCTCTCTTTCTTGAAACATTCTCTTCCCCATGGAGTCCGTTACTCTTTCCTGGGTTTCTTCCTACTCCTCTGGCTGTTCCCTCTTAGTCTCCTTGGCTGGTTCCATATTCTTTGTCTGCTCCCTAAATGTTAGAGTCTCCCCATTCTAAACCCCCTGCCATGCCCGGGGGCTCACACCCACCTGCTGGCTCAGAACACCATCTACAACATGCCGACAGCACCCAAATGTGGATCTTTAGTCGGGCCTCTCTCTGAGCTCCAGGCCCTCCCCCAATATCTCAGAAAGTCCAACACCAGTCCTTGCCTTCCTCAGAGACGATTTCCCTGACCAACTGAGCCAAAGTCATTCTCTATAACATTCCTCTAGATCCGGGGTGTCCAAACTGCGGCCTGCGGGCCAACTGCGGCCCGCAATCCATTGTTAATTGGCCCGCAGCAAATTCCAAAAATATATTTAATTTACTTAAATAAACCAGGTGAGGCAATACGTACTTCACCTCAAGTGAGTGGCCCGGCTGTTGGTGTATTTTACCGCATATGGCCCTTGGTGAAAAACATTAAAAAAAGTTTGGACACCCCTGGTCTAGATCAACAATTCTCAAGCCAGGGCTGGCCTGTGCCCCACAGAGGACATTTGACAATGTCTGGAGACATTTCTGGCCACCATGACGGGGGAGGTGTTACGGCATCAAGTGGGCAGAGGCCAGATGTGTCACTAAATACTAAAATATGTGCCAGTGCACAGGACAGCCCCTCACGGCAATTATCGGTCCCCAAGGTCAATAGTGACAAGTTTGAGAAGAACGGCTCTGGATACCTCCAGGATATCACTTGCCAAAACCTATCACTACCTCTCATCCATGTTTTCTTGTTTATCGTGTCTCCCCTAACGGAATGCAAACTCCAGGCGGGCAGGCAGGCAACCCGCCGGGCTTGTTCACTAGTTAAACACGATACGCAGGCCCATTCCAACTACGAAGTAGACCATTGAAATGAACCAATGAATACATAACTGTCTTCCTCAGAACACTGGGTCCTGGTGGCACATCCTGAAAAGGTTGTGGTTCCCAAGGTCTTGATGGGACCAGCATTTTTTCCAACCATTGGAAGAGACTTAAGTATAAAAAAGCCAGCGGTGTTTGTGGGGTTGGAGGGATGGGGGGCAGATCCGTGTGGATCACGAAACCTCCACTCCCTACTGGACACCTCAGCTTTTGAGCCAGGAGAGAAAGAGAAGGTCTTTGATGAAGAGCAGAACAGCCTGAGGCAGGGACGGACACGTTGACTTTGACCCTTTCTCCCCAATGGGCCTTGGAGGAGAGAGTCTGGGCAAGAAGGGGAGTCTGGCCCAGGCCAGAGCAGCTGGCTTGAAAGTAATCCAATAGTGCAAGCTCTGTGCCTGAGACCAGCTGCCCCAGGGGTCCTGGAAGTGCTGCCCTTCAGGTGGCCAATTTCCTGAGGAAAATATGAAATGGCCAGGCCACCCTTTACTGAATTATAAAGCACTTATCACTTCTTTAATAACTACCCGCCTGAAGGACTTAATTCACTCAATATGGAAGTTACAGAGGAGAATTGGTAAGTGAGCATTAAGCTGAAATGCATGGCATAACAACTTACAAGGGCAATATTTTCCCCTATTAAGAGGGTAGATTTCCTCACTGCAACTCTGCCTCAGAGTTAATACAGGAACGTCGCTCCAAGGCTCGGGGCATTTTCACTGTTGGAGTGTAATTCCAGGTCACTGGGAGGGAAGGGAGCCCTTGACTTTGAAGGCATAATTATGCTTGGAACCTGAGGGTGTCCGAGTGATTAGTCAAGGTAACTATCAGAAAGCCGAGATCCTATCATCGGCGGTGCCTGCCGCTGTCTCTGAACAGGAAGCAGGATAGGACCAAGCCACAGAGAAGAAGAGAGAAGTCACAGGATGGAGGAGGAATGGTGGGCCGGCCCAGGGCTGGAAGAGGGGAGTGCCATGGGACGCTGCAGGGAGGGCGGCAGGGTCCTGTAAAGACACAGCACTGGGAGAAACACCGGCTTACACCTGAGGCATTAAAGGAAGGCACTGACAGCATCACTTCTTGTCCTCTGTAAGGAAGCCAGCCCTGAAATTCCTTCATCTCCCAAAGGATTCCATTTAGGGCGTGACATGGTCTCCCTCACTCAGCAAAGGAAAGGCAGGTTTTTCTCTTGTTCATTTTTCCTTGCTTCAGCTTGGTGAGCGGTTTCCTTTCCTCCGGCAATAAACCCTCTGTTCTTTTCCCCATATACTCACACTCTCTTGGAAGGCATCTTTCTATTCACATGACTTCAATTACTGCCTAATCAGACGCTAATTCCAGTTCTCCAGCTCTACCCTTGACGCCTGACCTCTCCCCTGTCCTGCAGCGCTTGTTCTCACAATACGCTTCCCCAGACGCCTAAGACAGAACAGCTCACTCTTTCCTCCTGAATGCTTCCCAAACTACCTCTGCTGAGTCCTCCTCACTTGAAACATTAAGCAGAGATAGCGAGTAGATTCCAGCTTCTGTGCAATACCAGTGGGTTGGCGAGAGCTAACACAAATTGCTGTGTTTAGAAGGTGTCTGCCTTGAGCAAGGAAAAGATGACTGATTGATTAGTGATGTCTGCCTTGGGCGCGCTATAGAAAATGACAATGTAAGTACCATCTACTATTAACCGTATCTACCCAAGAACCTTTTCACCTCTCTCTCTCTAATTCAAGGCCTACCACTCCCTCCCTCCTCCATGATATGTCTAGAAAGTCCTCTCATCTTTTTATTTCTACAGCCCCTATCTGGGGATGCAGCATCCTCTTAGCAAACCTTTCAGCTTCCAGCCCTCGTGTCCTAACCTGTTTGAGGCTCTACTTTTTCAGCGATGACTTTGAACATGTCCTTCCCAGGCTCAAGACCCCCCAATGGCAAACAAATATCTCTCACACCAAACCAAAACTTCTTTCAGGAAGGCTTTAAGGCTGCAGGGACACAGGGGTTGTGTAAAGAGCCACAGGCCCTTTGAGGACAGAAGCAACCGTTCCTCTATCCCACTGCATTACTGAAATGCTTCCCAGAGGCCCAACTCCAGGCTGACGCTGACAGGAAGAGCGGGGGGTGGCTAGTGGGACTTGTGAATGGCTTCTGTGACTGCATGCCCCTCATCCCTGTATCCCTTTAGCCTTCTGTCATGGACGATAGAAACACCAAGCTCCGTTAGGGAGAGGCGTTCACATCCACCGAGGAGCCAGCCTGTGGAGCTTCAATCAGACCTTCTCCTCCCTGCCCCTTCCCTCAACAGTTGGAAGCAGTGTGGTGCAGGAAAAAACCATAGGCCAGGAGTCAGCATCGGGCGTGGCTCTCCAGCCCGGCAAGGACTAGTGGGGTCATCTCCCATGGCCTCAGTTTGTTCATCTGTAAAATGGGAATCACAACACCCCCTTTGTGGAGGTATCATAAAGACGAATTAAAAGTGTTTGTAAAAGACCTAGCATATTGTTTGATATATACTGGAGATGAAAGAATGTTTATTTTCCCCTCCAAAAAGAAAAGCAGTGTGACATAAAAATATGTACATATATTTGGTCCCCCCCATACGTGTCTTTTTGTATGTTAATGAGATGACTAATGAGTGGCTTGGGGGCTCCTTAGGTGAGGGCTGGTTGCCAGGGGAACCAACCATATCACTAAAGAATTGGCACTTACAGCCCCGTCTGCCTGGACGCTGACTGAATCTCCAACGGCCAATGATTCGGTCACTGACGCGTATGTACTGAAGCCTCCACACGTGACCTACAAGACAGAGTTCGGAGACCTTCCAAGTGGCTAAGCTCATGGAGGTGCCGGGAGGGCGGGCCCTGGAGGCCTGGAAGCCCTGAGCCCGTTCCCCACACCTTGCCCTGTGCGTCTCTTCCACCTGGCTGCTCCTGAGTTGTATCCTCTTATAATAACCGAATAATCTAGTAAGTAAACTGTTGTCCTGAGTTCTGTGAGCTTTCCTAGCAAATTATCAAACCCAAGGAGGGGGTCCTGGGAACCTCCAATCTATAGCCAGACAGTCAGAAGCCCAGGTGACAACCGGAACTGGGGATTGGCATTTGAAGGGGAGAAGGGAACGGAACCCTTCACTGTGGGATCTGACACCCCAGGTAGGATGTGTCAGAGTGAATTGTAGGACACCCACTTGGTACCCAGAGTGAACTGGAGAATTGGTTGGTGTGAGGGGAATCCCCACACATTTGGTAGCAAGAACTGAAATATTGAGCGCAGAGAAAAAGGGGTATTTTCTTTCCCAGCAGTCACTGGGCTTCACAGGACTGAGGTCAGGAACAGGGGCCTCCAGGGCCAGGAGACGACCTGCCTGTATTTGCAGTGGCTGAGGCGGTGGCTGCATATAGCCTGCGACCCCCATCCCCACCTCTCCCCACTGCCTCCTTCTCCTGTTCAAACACAGCCCGCACTTACAAACCAGCCAAACAAAGCCCCTGCCACCAGGGCTGGCTCCCTCCTGCCTCTTCTCCAAGGCCACTGTTGCTCCCCTGCCAGCCCCTGGGTGCCCAGTGAAGGTTTGTGGCGCTGAACATGTCTTTCGGGGGTTCTGACATGCCACATCTGCCTCCCTCCACCCAGTTTTTATCAAACCACCCCCACCCAGCTGCGGTCGTCAGATCCAGCCTCACCCTCCAATTACGGGGAAATTATTTCTTTGTAGCCACCGATGTAGGCATGTGACCCTGTCACCTCTGGGTTGGGACGTCATTTGTCTGGCTTCCCTCGGGAGAGTGTCAATTCCCTGACAACAAAGTCTACTGCATTCTATTAATTTTGGTCACTCCCCTCTTGAATATTTCATAATGGCTCCAAAGCCATTAGCATACCTTTTATTACAGTATATTGTAATCATTGTTCTATTTTAGTATTAGTTGTTGTTATTAGTTGTTATTAATCGCATACTGTGCCTAATTTATAAATTAAACTGTATCATAGGCATATGTACAGGAAGAAACGTTGTATATATAGGGTTCACTCCTATCTGTGGTTCAGGCAGCCACCAGGGTCTTGGGCCACGTCCCGTGGATAAGGGGGGCCTACTGCATACCAGGGCTGAAATGTGCACATCTATTTGCATTTGAAGAGGGTCGGGGTCCAGAGGCCGTTCCCAAACACCTCTGTTGGCTCTTCCCCGTGGACTACAGCTTCCCAGCTTCCCCAAACCCTGCTGAGTGAGCCCTCGTCTTGCTTTTCACTCCCGGGTCCGCTCCTAATTCATCTCGCCCAGTGGGGAGGCAGGGGGTGCTTTTCCTCACCACCACCCTGCGTGTCAGCAGCCTTGCTCTGTGTCTTCTCACCTCACTTCCCTGGCTTCCTCTCCTGGCCTCTCTCCCCACTCATTCATCTCCTCTCCCAGCCAGCTGATCTGTGTAGTCTGAAGTCATAGTTGGCAGCGACTGACAGAAGGCCCCATTCTCTAAAGCAGAACCTCAAAGAACCCCGAGAGTGAGTCAGTGTTTCCGACAGCCATTGGCACTCAGCAATCTCCTCTGGACGGTTGACCGGGGACATTACAAGGCTAAAGGTGCCCGTGTTGCTAAGAGATTTATTCATGCTCATCTTCTAGGTGCGGCCAGCTGGGCCCGACCCATGCCCACCCTGAAGTCCGCCCGGGGCCACCTCTCCATCACTGGTCCAGCCCACCTTCTCACAGTGACCTGCGTACAGCACTCTTCCTGGAAAGGAGGGTGCTGCTCAGGTGACCCTCCATGTGTGCAGAGTAGCTACCTATGCAGGAGGTCACCTGTGCCCACAAGAGGCTGAGCGGGTCTCATGCACCTGGTTTCGGCACAAAGGTGAGAGCTAGACCAACCAAGGCCCAAGACCAAAAGGTAAAGACAGGAGACCAGCATTCCTGACTCCCTGGGAAAGAAACATGCAAATGGCTACCAGGAAAATACAGGCAGGAGAGGGCTGGGTGAGACCCTGCAAACCTTGCCGAGCAAATGCGCTGTGTCCTATGCCCTGCTGATGTCCCTCGGACCGTCCCACGTCCTGCAGCTGGCTGACCTCCAATCTGTAGCCAGTCAGTCAGAAGCACAGGTAACAACCTGGGATTGCGGCTGGCATCTGAAGTTCGGGGCTGGGGCACAGTTTTTTACGATCGAGCCCTTAACCTGTGGAATCTGACGCTATTTCCAGATAGATAGTGTCAGAATTGAGCTGAACCGTAGGACACCCCACTGGTGTCTGAGAATTGCTTGTTGGTGTGGGGAGAAACGTGACACACACATTGGAAATTGGGTGCTGAACCCAAAAGAGTGGGCAATTGTTGGGGAGGCCGCGTCAGCTCCCAGCTGGGCCTCTCCAAGTACCTGTCCCCAGAGCGACACTGCACTGCATGGGAAGGCCGTCGTATGAGCTGGCCCGTGGAGCCATTTTTCACGACGGGGCCAGCCGTGACAACGGAGCCATCCACAGGTATCCCCTTTTCATCCCAACTTTCTGACTTCCTGCCACCAGCCCCACCACACCCCTTGCTATATCATTTCTCAAATGAAATCCTGGTTCCCCTGCAAGTGTCTGTTAAACCCATCTGGAGAGCGCAAGATGAAATATACAGCTGTCCTCCCGCGGCAGGTTTTGGGTTATTACCATGGGCTAGTCTGACCACGGGGCGGTGGGGGAGCTTCCTTCTTCAGAGAAGGGTATTCCGCCCCCTCCCTGTGTCCTCAGCACTGACTGTGCAACTGCACACAGCAGAGGCCCCTGACGGGGAAAAGGGACAGGGTCTCCACCGAGACGCCCTCTCAGACAAGCCTCTGACCCTCCTGGCCCTGCCATCAGCCTCACTCTAAATCTGGCCTAAGCACACACCAGGCCCGGTGCCCCGAATCTGGGCAGATGGCAGGTGTACTCCAATATGCAAAGAGTCTTGCCCCCGTTGAATTTAAAAAGTCACGACCACTGTCACAATCGGGTTGCATTTAAAAGTCACAACCACTGTGCACACGGGTCACCTTGACCCATTTGAACTTGAACAGTAGGTAACCTGGTGGACCCTGCTGGACAGGCCAGCCTCTAGAAACCTGCTGCTGGGTTTGAGCCCCAAAGGCAGGAGGCGAGCAAGGAGGCTCTGTTTGCATCAATGCCAACCTGCTCCCTGGCAATCGGACGTGCTGCAGCCCTCCACCCGGCATGCCTGGCCCAGCGAAACGGCCATGGCAGAAACGGGCGTCATTCCTGCCAAACAGCCCATCTAGGGGGCCTCCCAAACACAGATACGCAGTGTGCCCAGAAAGGCTTCTACTCCCCAAGGCCACCTATCCCCCTTCCCTCCCACACTCGGGGGGTCCATCATCTCACCTAACTCCTGACTGGTCCCCCCCTTTGCATGTGCCAAAGGGGCTACAGAAAGGAACGTAAGGGAAGCAAAACAGAGTGAATCAGAAAGGGAATGAGCTTGCAACTCACGAGTGTGGGAGCTGCACCGCTGCCTCTCAGCCTGTAACATGCAGGGGAAGCTGGGGAAAATGCAGACTCCAATTCCGCAGGTCTGAGTCGGGGCCTAAGAGTCTGCCTTTCCTAACAAGCTCCCAAGTGGCGCAGACGTTGCCAGTCCAGCAAACATACTTGGAGTAGCAAGAGTCTGTCTACACAACACTTCGCACAGAGCAGGCACTCAAAAATATCTGCTAGGTTGAATTATATTGCCAGGGGGGCTGGGATGATGGCAGGACTCGGTAACAAGGAACAAGCGCGCGGTCAAACCGATGGTTCGCAAGCCCTGCCTTCCCGGAAGTCACCGAGCCAGCCTTTTAAAAAGGCCCCTCCCTCAGAGAGCCTGCCTTCACCGGGGTCGGGCGACTCCTGTCTGTTATACAAGCTCCCCAGCTGATCGTGACAGGCAGGCAGGTTACAGCACCACGGGGGTGGGTAAAACTGGGGCATTCCTGCTCTGTGCCCCGCAGTGCACTGAGCGAGGCCAGGTCCCTGCCCTCAGGGGACTTGTCCACTAACAGGGGAACTAGTGACTCTAATGGGAAGAGTACTAGAGGGCATATTTATATAAACTGTTTTGGGAATACAGACAAAGAAGCAAGTGACCCAGCCTGGGGGAAATGGGTGGGGAGAAAGGCGGAGACCAAGAGGTGATGATTCCTGGGCCTAAAAGGCTGCACAGTGTTCTAGGCAGAGAAGCAGGTGCTCCTCCCGTTATTGGTCACAGGGAGACACTGGGCCAGGACCGGGTCATGGATTCTGGGGCAGCTGCCTGCCGCTGCCAGAGGTACGAGAAAGGCGTGTGCACAGAGAATGAGGCCAGTCTAACGCACGTCCTCTGCCACCGGCTGGCACTCTCTGCAAGCCCACGTGGGAGCTGCCGGGACGCTTTGGAAGTGCCCGAGATACCATATAAGCCAGAGTCCAATCAGAAAAACGGAGCCCATATACTGTATTTGACAGAGGAAATGTAATGGGCAAACTAGTGATATGTTGGAATTGCTGGAAAACCAAACAGGGAACCAACCACACTGCAACTCAGACATTAGCCATAGCGGGAAGCTCACAGGCTCCAAGGATGAAAGAGGAGCTGGTGTCATGAAGCCCAGAGCTGGCTGGCAGGAGCTGGAACTAAGAGAGACAGCAGAGACGAAACTGAGAGGGGAGTTGGGGGTCTGCCGTCTCCCCTGCTCCTGCCTGCCAGGCTCAACCAGTGCCTCCCACTGGCCAGACCCAGCCAGGAGCCAGTCGGCAAAGGAGCCTGGGAGACGAAGTTTTCAGGGGTCAGGCCCTGAGGGGCAGGGGATGGATCTATGGACCCGAGCATTTCCAGGTAAATGACAGATCCATCTGGGGCTCTGGCGAAGGCAGGCTGAACATACCTCTCACTCCTTGACCTACACTCAAAAGTCGACCTTGGTTCCCCACCAACGTCCACGTAACATCTGGGGAGACCACCGTGCAGGTCATCTCCAGCTGCCAATCCCCTCTCCATTTTGGGTAAATGCCCGGTCCCCCATGATGCGACACAAATATTATCACTTTCTTTATCACGACGTACACACGTTTGGGAAGCACCGGTCTAAGAGGAGCTAAGAGAGAAGAGTAGGAGAGAGGCCACCCCCAGGAAGAGGAAGATCTTCTCCTCAAACAGGGAAGGCCTGTCAAGGTGAGGCAGCCACCAGACCCATCGAACTACGCGGACCACCTGGGAGCACCGGGAGAGAAGCAATTCCAAAGGGGGGCCGGTTCCAAAACAGAGAAGAAGGACTACTCTGTCCTCTTCACGGAATCCTGAAGATGGAAGAACTGCTCCGAAGGAAACCCAAAACTGCCCCAGCTTCAGGTTTTGAAAGAAGTAAGGGGACACTGCAGAACGCTCTGTGTCTCAAGGACTGTTCCTCTGTCATTCCCAATTCCTGTCTTGGCTTAGCACCGCGATGGTTTGGAATGGAACGTACTGGCCGGAGGGAAGCAGCAAGAGCTCCACTGGGGAGCACCCCTGAAAATGGTGCTGCCGGGTCCTCCTCAGGCCCAGGAGGTGGCCAGGACCCCCAACTACACCCAGAACCAGAAGTTGCGCCTGGTTTTATTTAGAAATTCCTCTAAGTTCATTCCTATCAAGTCCACGGAAAAAACCCAGGCCTGCCCTCCCCACCGCCACCATCACCAAGTTCTCCCAGTTTGTGCAAATGGACTGTGAAAGCTCATCCTGAGGCTGTGTGTCCAATGAGTACAGCCACTACTGCACCTTTGACCAAAGGGGACACCTGGGCCAGGTGCCATCCCAATGAATGGCAGCTTTGCCTGAGGCACACAGAGCTGTGAGCGAGGAAGGGAGACGCCCTTCCCACAACGCAGAGTAGTCAGAGGTTCCCTCCTGAACCCCAACACCTCATTTTTGTTCCAGCTAGATTTGTAAACTCCACTCATTATTTTTTTAATGTTAATGCAATATTTTCTCTTTTCTTATTGAGACAAAATTCACGTAACATAAAATTCACCTTGAAAAGGGTATAATTTAGTGGCATTTAGTACATTCATAATGTCACACAAACACTGCTTCCAAGACATTTTCATCAACCCCAAAAAGAAACCCAGAATCCATCAAGCAGTCACCCCCACTCCTTCCTCCCTGCTGCCCCTGACAAACACCAATCTCCCTGCCTCTGCAGATTTACCTAATCCGCACATTTCATATAAATGGAATCATACAACATGTGATTTTGTGTCTGTCTTCTTTCACTTCCCATAATGTTTTTGAGGTGCATCTATTTGTAGCATGTATCAGAAATTCATTCTTTTCTATGGAATATCATTCCACTGGAAATATACCCCATGTTGTTTATCCATCCCACAGGTGATGGACAATTGGGTTGTTTCCACCTTTTGGCGCTTTTAAATAGCGCTGCACTGAGAATTCATGGATAAGTTTCTGTTTGAATGCCTATTTTCAATTTGGGGCGGTACATACCCCAGAGTTACATCCATTTTTAAAGGATTTGAGGGAACATGTAATGTAGACATAATATAAAATAGCAAAATTGGGTATGTACTTGTAAATAAAAGGGCTCTTAAAAGGGAACAAAGGAGTATATGTTCGTAGGAATCCAAGATAAACTGATTCCCACATCAGGCACTTAATTTTGCCATGGGTTTCCTGACAGCTGAGGTGAAAAGGGAAACTAATTAAGTCATTTTTAGAGATGTTCACTAAATCAAGAGAGGCATCCGTAACGTAGATCCTTGATAAAAGACTGTGTGACATTGTGGAAAATGTATTCTTTCTATTTCTGCAAGAGACAGAAATGTTCTTCAAATGAGTGGTTTCGGTTTTCTTCTTTTTAATCAACTCTATATGGATCGTGAACACATTTAAACTGTAATTCAATAAAGTCAATTTCGTAAGATGAAGCTAACAAAATATGGCCCCCACAAATGCTTTCTAAATGCCCAATTTAATACATGACTCGAATGTGGAGAACCCCAAAGAAGGAACAGCTGAAGCGTCCACCAAAAGCCTCCAACACTTCGCTCCTTCCTCACATCTCGGGATTCTTGACCACGTGACTGTGATGCAGACATTTTGTGCTGCTGGTTATAGGAGAGCCTCAAGCTGAGACGTGAGACATGCACAAGGGGAAGCGTCACGCAGCCGTGGGTTTACGAGCCGCCTCTATGTCGGTGAACGCCATCCCACCCAACAACGTCACCACTGGTACCTGCGCTCAGCTGCCCTGACTCCCACTTTCCCAGCTTGGTCCAAGCTGTATCGAAGTTATTTTGGTTGCAGCATCCACACATAAACACACACCAGGGCCTCCCACAGCCAGCACTATGGTTTACTCCCACGCCTGCCGTGGGCCAAGGAGAAACTGGCCAGGCAAGCCTCCCAACCCACTGGCTGCGTGCGCATGTCAGGGTGCCCGGGTGAGGGGGGCCCACCTCTGTCCTCACCCCGTCCTGGGTCAGAAGCATCCCCCAATCCTCGGGAAGCAGGTCACCACACAGACGCACAGGGCCGGCCTCCACTGCGCAGGCACCTGTCTGTCTGATGTTCACACTGTGTCTTTTCTATGCCTGACAGACCCGAACGACTGGCTTTCCCGTGTGGACCTGGCGACACCCAGGAAGAGCTGGAACATTCACTGATCCCCTGCCACGGGAGCAGTGAATCACCTCACAAGACTCTGCCATCGGGGCATCATTCCCATTTGACACGTGAGGAAACTGAGGCCCACGAGGACGAAGCAACCGGCTCACGGCCCCACCGCTGGTAGGCGCACGGCCCTCCCCCGCCACAGGAAACGGCCGGCTCTAAAAGGTGTCTGGGTCCCCTCCCCTCCTCTTCTTGGAGTCAGAATAAAACGGACGGAGGGATAACGACAATTGCCGACACATACCCGCTCGAGATTCTCTTCCAGTTTGTCCTAGCCCTTGTCTTGCGAGACAGACAGACAGACAAGGAAGCCTGGCGTGGCCTGGGCGGTGAGAGCTGAGGTTCAGACGCAGACGTGTAGATGGACGTGGCACCGTAGCAGCCCACACGCACTTCCGCGCTGCCAGGCACTGCTGAACGCTTTGTAGTCGCACCTCACTGTCACCCTCACACACCCCTGAGGTCAGTGCTGCCACTGTCCCCACCTGCAGAGAAGCACCCGAGGCACAGAGGGACACGTAACCGCAGAAGGTCACACAGCATAACCTGGATTTGAACTGAGGCAACAAGGCCTGGATGCCCCTGCTCTTAGCCACTGGATAGCTTCCTGGGGCCACCTCAAGTGCCACAAACAGGGTGCCTCAAACAGCAGAAATTACTCTCTCACAGCTCTGGAGGCCAGAAGTCTAAAACCTCGGTGTGGGCGGGGCCACGCGCCCTCTGCCGGCTCCAGGGGGCTCCTCCCTGGCCTCTTGTGGGTTCAGGTGGTTGCTGGAAACCCTTAACACTCCGTGGCTTGCAGACGCGTCACGGCAATCTCGGCTCCATCTTCAAGAGCCCTCCTCCCCGTGTATCTCTGGGTCCCTTCCTAGAAGGCCACCAGTCACTGGACTTAGGCCCCACCCCAATCCGGTGTGGCTCATCTTAGCTAATTTCATCCACAAAGACCCTATTTCCAAGTAAGGTCACTCCTGGTTTCCAGGTAGACATGAGTGTTGGAGAACATTATTCAACCCAGTGCAGTAACCATGCTGCACTCCTTCTGGAAGGAGAGGGAGGTAACTGGAGCTAGGTGCCGTTTGAGCTAGAAAAATGCAAAGCAGAAAAGGAAAGCAGAGAATCGAGACAGAAAATGGGTCCCCAAAGGGACACTCGGCATCCTTCCCAGGTAGGTGCAGCCTCCGCCAGCACACCTGCCGGGATGACCCCACGTGACCTTGCCACCTGCTCCTCATAACCAGCGGGGCACGACCCCACCCTCCACCAGCTGGTGAGCACCTGACGGGCGAGGCCCATGGGGCTCGTCCTCACCCAGAGCCTGGCACGCAACAGGCGCTCAGCAAGTGGGTGGGGAACACACAGCTCTCTGGGTCCTCTCTCTTCTGGATCACCCCTCTTCTGCCCACTCCTGTGCCCACTTTCCTCCATGTCTAGCATTTCGGCTCAGGAAGCAATTCTGATGTTCGGGGATGGAAGCTGATGAGAGGGAAGATACCCCAGTTTGTTCACAGTCTCCCTGACAAATTCAAATTCCAACGGAAGCCGCCCCTGGGGGCCGGGGAAGCAGAGCACCTGTCACCAGGGCTGGGCCAGAGCAGCAGGCCCCTTGCAGCTGCCCAGGGTCCTCGCCTCTCCCTCCCTCATTCAGTTACTCACTCCGTGTACACACATTCATCCCTGCATTACACCATCATGTACTCAGGCCCCTACCCCCTCCCCGCCTGCAACGCTCAGTGCTAAAGGCGGCCTCACAAGATGCCGGCTGGGAGCCGCTGGGAGAGAACTCCAGAGGGTCCAAAAGCAGCTCTCAGCAGAGACAGGGCGATGCAGTGATGAAAGGTGGGCACAGAAGAGGCCCAAGGAATTCTAGAGTGAGCGACCGGGAAGGTGACTTTCATGCTACAAGAGAAGGCACAATAGATGCAGAGGCAAAGTGCACACTGAGCGCAGGTGGACCAGCTCTGGTCAGAAACTCGCTGCCTGGGGGCACGGAACTGGGAGGAGTCCCGTCCACGCACCTTGGGAACACGGAACCGCACTGAATGACATACGCAAAGAGTAAATCAAATAGGAAAAGGCAAAGCTTAATGCAAAGGGTCCTTCTCTTAACCCCTGGCCTATGCTGTCCCGTCACAAAATGAAGAAAACCCCTGCTCTCATTAGGTGCTTATGAGACCTGAGCAGGAGAATGTGTGTAAATAACGGGCGATGCTCAGGGATGTCAGTAGCCTCCCCCCGGACACTCCCATTAACCCAGGATCAAATGGCGTGGGGGGGGGGGGACACACAGGTGTTGCAGCTCACGTGGGGCGGGGAGGGCAGGAGCCGTCCGTCCCAGACCCCAGTGGACCAAACTGCTGGGGCGTGAGAAGGGCATCACCCGAGCCTAGTCTGGTTCGCATCTGCCTCCTGAAAGCAGATGGCACATCTCGCTCCTGGGGCTCAAGGTCCAACATCAAGGCCACTCCAGGGCTGAGTGTCGAAAACCACACATGGGGACCCAGGCACTTCTCCCAGCTCAGAGAGAAGCCATCGTGCGCGCCGGGAGCCAGAGAGGAGGGAAACCTTGCTAGAGAATCAAATGTGCCCAAACAGCCCTCCCCAGGGCAGAGCACGCCAGCCTGAGCGCCGGCCCCAGTGCCCTGGGGACAGAGCAGTCCCGCACGCCCCAGATGGCACTGAGGGCTGAAGCACGTAGGCACAGCCAGGCGGAGAGCTGTCTCCTTCATCCGAGCTCAGCGCTGCAAGGGCCTCCTGCCCTCTCATGGTGCCACCTGTCCTAGAACAGGACTCCATGAGGTATGTCCCCCGGGGTGGCCCAGGATGGCAATCGCAATCCACTTGGTGAATGACAGTCACCTCCACCCCCTTAGGGGAGCCTGGGGTCATCTCAAAAGGATCCTCTTCCTCAGCGAGAGTTTCAGAACCGATCTGCCCCTCTCGTGGGAAAATTACCTTATCCTGCCTGGCTGTGGTTGTTGGCGGAATAGCGTCCGACCCCACTTGTCTGTATCTACAAATCCCTTCAGAATAAGAACTATGTTTGGTTGTGACTCCCAAGTACCAGGGGAGTAAGGCGGCCTCAGCAATGTGGGGTCCAAGGACTTCAGATCATCAAGAATGGCTCCTGTGGCCAATAGCACATGAAAAGACCATCAATAGCACTCACTATATCAAAACTTCAGTGAGGTATCACCTCCCACCATTAGGTGTGACAAAAAAAAAAAAAAAAAACAGAAAATAACACGAGTTGACAAGGACGTGGAGAAACTGGAACCCTTGTGCACTGCTGGCCGGGATATACAATGGAGCAGCTGTAATGAAAACCTGGATGGCAGTTCCTCCAAATGGGAGAATTATCATGTGACCCATCAACCCCACTTCTGGGTAGACACCCAAGAGAACTGAAAGCAGGGTCTCGAAGACAGGCTTGTCCACCCACGTTCACAGCAGCATTGTTCACAATGGCCCAAAGGTGGAAGCCCCCAAACGCCCATCACTGGGTGAACAAAACATCGGCACGAGTATATACATACACTGGAATGTTCTTCAGCTTTAGAAAGGAAGGACATTCTGTCACATGTTACGAGATGGATGGAACTTGAGGACACCATGCTAAGTCAAGTAAGCCAGCAGCAGAAAGATAAATACTGTAGGATTCCACTTATATGCGGTACCTGGGTAGTCAAATCATAGAGACAAACATAGCACGGTGGCTGCCAGGGGCAGGGGGAGGGGAGAATAAAGGGTGGTTTAGTGGGTATAGTTTCAGTTTTGCAAGATGAAGAGATGTGGAAATCAACGTGAGGGTGCTTAAGACCACTGAGCTGTCCACTTAAAATACTGAAGATGCTAACTGTACGTTGTGTGCATTTTAGCACAATTAGAAAAGCAAAGCAAAACTGACTCTTGTGGCCACTCTCCAGGCCATGCTGGGGGGCCCGGGACACCTCTGTGACCTGAAACGAGCTCTTTGTATGACGAGGAACCATTTCTAATCTAGCCTGACCCACTACTCACCAGGCAAATCCTCTGCCTTCGGGATAAGCAGCGCCCGGGGTGGAGGCCTCCACAGAAAGCCGTCCCAGGGGCCACCAGTCGGCCTCAGCTGCCAGGCCATGGGCTGCGGCAGAGCAGCCCCAGGCTATAGACGGACAGCCGGATGTGAACCCTGCATCTGCTGCTTCCTAGCTCTGTGACCACGTGCAGCTGCTTGGGTCTCTGAGCTCCATGCCCTCCTCCTAAGCCTGGATCGTAATGCTCGGCGACAGCCCTCTTCGGAGGATTACAGCTGATCTTGCGAAGTGGCTGAGACAGGGCAGGCACTCAGGCAGTGGTATTCAGTGATGCCTGTTCTGGGTTTTAGCCCCTGTGCTGTCCGCTAGAGCCCCACGTGCCTGCTGCAAGCCCTGGGGTCCTGGGAGGGCCCGCCCAGGCACGGGGGGCTGTGTTGCTTCTGGGTCCCACAGCAGCACCAGAAGCTCAGTGACATCACTGCCAGCGTCGGCGCCTGTGTCTACTCCCTTCACAGGCAAGTGACTTCACCGTAACCCTGTGAGAGCAGGAGCGTCAGGGTTCCCGAGACTCCTCTGGCCCAAGAGTTCCTCGTTCTCATCCAAACCCACCTGTCTGTAAACCCCGCCTGTGCCCCCATCAAGGCCTTTCTCCATCCCAGCGGCAAGGACAGCGAGCACCAAAGAGGGCATGAGATCACCCCCCTGGTCTCGCTCACAACACAGCCTGGACAGCAGATGCCATAGCAACGGCCCTAGCAACAATGACAGGAGACAACCTCTTGGACACAGACCGCTGAGAAATGTGTAAACAACACGCAACCATGTGTGAAGGAAGGGCAGCAGTGCACACCTGCCCGGGCACAGAGGGAAGCCCATTAGCCATCGCCAACTTCCCCTTTCAACATCAAAGCAAACAATCAATGGGAAAGGAACAGGGGTGGCTGGGAATCCCTTTGACCTGCAGCAAATTAAGCTTAATCCTCTCCAGCCAGCTGCGTGGCTGTTGGGCTACAACTGTGCTGTCTGCTCGGTAACTGACAGCTCCCCAAAACCCGGAGGTGGGGCCGAGAGGAGAAGCCCTAGCTGACAGCCGAAACTCTCCAACCGTGGTGGGATCCCAGAGCCCCTCGCCACTCGGGGCTGGGCCCTCAGGGCAGAAGCCTGGCCTCCTGGCTTCCATGCCCATCTGCAAGGGAACCCAGCCCAAGTCAAGAAATTCAAACCAGTCCTGCTTCCCTTGCACTGGGCCCAAGCCTGGAAGAAATCCTCATCGTCCCTGGACCAGGGTGACTGAGCCCAGGCCTCCACCAGCCCAGCTGTGGGGACATTTCTATTTGCAAAGCGATTCGTTCTGGTGGGAAGTGAAGCTCCAGAAGTGGTGACTTGTCCAGGCTTCAAGAGGTGATGAAGGTCAAAAGCAAGATGAGACGAGCACGGATGGCAGCGAGTGGCACACACGGAGTACTTCCGGTGCCCGGCCCTGCCCCGAGTTCGATGAAACCAAGGCACCCAGGATGACTTTCCCAAGGTCACACAGCTCTCATTGGGAAACCTCTCCCATCAAACCCAGGAATGCTCTCACCTTCTCCCTCACTACCGGAAATAAGACCTACTCTGAAAATAAGCCCCAGTTAAGATCGTCAGCCAGATGGGGACATTTAGTACATTATGATGATATTCCAGAAGAAGATAGCATGACTGTATTTGAATAAATGTAGATTGCTGTACATGAAAAAATAAGACATCCCCTGAAAATAAGTCCTCATGTGTCTTTCGGAGCAAAAATTAATATAAGACCCCGTCTTATTTTCGGGGAAACATGGTACCTGCCAGCCTAAAATAGAACCTGTATACTGTAGGAAAGAGAAGCTGTAACACCTGCAGAAAATCCCCAAGTAAATCTGGCTACAATTTAATAGGCTTGGGTTTAGAAGAAGATATGATCAGAAGACCAAAATACAGTAAGCTACAGTGAGATACATGAAATAAGACAAGAAAAGGGACGCCCGCAGCAGGGATGACAGTGACCAAGTGGTCTGGGCCACACACGGAGACACTGCAAAAGTTCCCCAAGCAAATGCACAGTTTAAGTATTTTGGGGGTTGGGGGGTCCCTGTAGCAGGAGTCCAGCTGGAGGCGAGGAGGGGTCACAAGAAGAACCACAAATAAAATCCCAGCTTGACCCATCTGGAGGAACAATGCGGGACCTCAAAGGCCACCGAGCCACAGACTGGGGGGCCAGCCCCCAACGGGGCCTACGGAAGAGAAAACGCCATGGATGTGCCGGTTGAAAGCCCGGCTCTGCCCCTCAGCAGCTGTGTGACGCAGGGCAAGTCACTTAGCTTTCCTGTGCCTCAGATCTGAGAAGTGGGGACAACCAGGCCCAGTGTGTGAGTTATTGAGGATGAAATGCGATCAGAGATGGGAAGTGGACCGACCCTGCCAGGCTATTAGGGAATGCTGGGTGGACACAGGCCCCTCTCCCGGCGGTCCCGGGAGCCCACCACATGTTGGACCTCCCATTTCTAGCACATGGCCACGCAAGACAGCAGCTGGTTTCTTTCCATATGGAGCAGGAACATTCGAACGGCACGTCCCTCAAGCCAGAGAAAATTCCGCCCATTGAACTCCCCATTCCCACCCCATGGTCTGAAAATGACACCTCCATACGAAATGGTCATGACAGAAAGAGCCCAAGAGAACCGCCCAGGGATCTAAACCCTAGATGCACATCTGAAACTCCCGGCGGACTTTCAAAACTGCTGGTTCCTAGGCCAGATCCCAGGCTGCAGGGTCATACTCGTGGGACGGGGCCCCGTCCTCTGCATTTGGAGCAAGCTCTCCTGGGGACTCTGGTACACAGCCAGGGTTGGGGAACACGTCCAACCCTTTCATTTTACAAATGAGGAAACTCTATTGCGATGGACTTAATGCTGATTAATTTCAATTACTCTTTCCGTGGTTGTAAACCAACACAAACTCCTTATGGGGTGTTTGGAAGAAATGAAAAGATCTCAAGAAAATGAAAGTCACTCATCATCACGGCGTCTCCTCCTGTCTTCACTCCTGGGCAGACGCGACGACGATGGATGCATAACCTCAATCCGAGCTTTCCTTCCCTTGTATTTTATCATAAGTGTTTTATGCTGTCATTACACATTCATAAGAGAAAATCAATAAAGGTGAAAAAACAGACATTTTGAACACGGTACATACGCAAGATAAGTAGCTAACGAATGCCAAGGGCACGGCCAGGACCTAGCTGGCCTCACCCTGGTGCTGTGCTCACTCCTTCACCTGAAGAGCCTGCCCCACCCACAACATTCACACCTAAACCTAAACCGGGAGTCCAGGCTTGGATGAAAATGCACTGACGTCAGCCCCGCAGTGCTGGGTGAGCAGGAGGGGAGGGGGGGGGTCTGGTTCCTGGGCACAGAAAGACCACCCAGTGAATCAGATTGCAAACAAACATAAACTAATGACACAGCCATCGAGACCGATTAGGCTGCACAATAGAAAAATTACAGGGCTGTTGGGTCCCAAGGACACAATGTTAATTTATCAGTACAGCTTACATGACACTGCAGAGATAACGACCTGAATAAGGAAGGCGTTCTCGCACACCTTCTTTGCGACGACGGGAATCTTTTGGCCACAGGGACCCACCAGCCTGTCTCAGAGGACCAGCCAGCAAGCAGGCTTCTCGGCCCAGGCAGGTGGGGCAGGTGGTACAGAAGTCTGTCTGCTAGGCAGCTGGGACTCGGATCTCAACTCAGATTCTCTGTCACCCAAGGATCGGTAGAACGCCTAGCGCCCAACGGTAACACGTACATGAATCTACGTTTGCCCCTATATTGCCTGGCACACAGACAGGCACACAATCAGTACTCAAACCTCACAAGTTCATGAAGTAGGTATCATGATTGTCCCCATTTTACAGATCAGGAAACTAAGTCCCCGAAAGGTTAAGTGACTTGTTCAAAGTCACCCAGCTGGCACACACCAGCCGTAGGATTCAAACTCAGGCGGGCTCCACAGTCTGTGAGTTTACCCCTGAAACTGCCTTTCAATAATGCAGCAGTAATAAAAAAAAATACTCCACTCATTTCACTCATAACTTCCAGTTTACGTGCACATATCATTTTGCATAGAACTCACTGTCGTCATCCCAGGAAAGGTCCTGTGACTTCCGTTTCCTAGTGGGGAAACGGAAGCAGGAACACAGAGCTCAAAGGCTTGCCCGAGATGTTGAGGCTGTCCGGTTTTCAGGCTGAACCAGATAAAACTGCCATTATTATGAACCCAAAGTGGCTGAATATGGCCCTTGAACATGGACTGACTGCCTCCTGAAGGCACCAGACAGAACCAGGGAGGCACTTCCGGAGTGCGGGGTACCAGGTAGACTGCTAGGCCCCTGGCATCTTCCCACTCGCTCCATGAGGAAAGTGCTGTCACTAAGTAGCAGAGAAGAAAATCGCAGTCCAGGGAGATGTCACGCCTCGCTGAACGTCCCCCAGTCAGGCAGCGGCCAAGAGAGCCTCCAGGGTCACCGTGGGACCAATGGAATCCTTTGGGGACACCAGACTGCCCCCCACCTGCACTGAGTGCCCTTCTAGCTCAAACCAGGCAGCTGTGTGAGGAGAGGGTAGAGGAGGTGGAGGCTGGTGGGAGGGTGGGCGGCCGGCGCCGCAGGCGGGGAGGCGGCTGGGGCTCAGCAGATGTCAGCAGCTCGGGCTGGACCTCCCCCAGAACACAGCCCCACGGCAGACAGTGAGCTGCCCCACAATCGGCCGAGTAGACTGTCCTTGACCGGCTTGCCAGGGCACAGCGTCATGCTGAGGCCACCCAGGAGGATTCAGGGGCCTGTGTCACCAAGTGTAAGTGCCAGGGGTGGGAGGTGGCCGCTAGTCACAGCTGTGCACCTGCTGCCTCCGTGCCCACAAGCTTGGAGGCAGAGGAGCAGCTGGCAGGCGAGGACTGCCCAGGGACAAGAGGTCAAAGCCATGGGCAGCAAGGGCGGGTGGGGTGCTGGGTGCCCAGGGCTCGGGAGGCCCTGGTCAGGGGGCAGCTAGGACATGGGTAAAGGGGCAGCTAAGATGTGGGTAAGGCTCCGTCACCACCGCACTGCCCCACGCCCTCAGGCCAGGGACCCCACCGTCTGGGTCTCCACTTGTCTCGTTACCATAAAACAGCCATAGTAACAGCACCTACCTCCTTGGGCCATGGGAGGATGAAATGTGATATTACCCATTAAGAGCTCTGAGCACAAAATCAGTGCTTGACAAGAGGTGCTCATTACTGCTGTGAAGGGGGTGCGAGGAGAAGGCTTAGGAAGTCACGGCTAAGGGCGGAGGCTGCAGACACAGGCAGTGCCCCACGGGCAGAGGACCAAAGGGACACGGGGCAACGAGGCAGGGGAGCTAGAACCGGGCACAGGATGGGCGCTGCAGAATTAACAGACACAGGCACACAGTCCGGAGGCCCCATCCAGCAGGGCTCGCAGACTCCACCTCTGGATGCGGCGCAGACACCGCAGGACACAGCCCTCCACGACACCCGGCCCACGGAGGATAGAGGGAGAAGGCCCCTGGGAGCATCGGGCCTGAGAGGGAGGAGGCCCCAGGTTCAGATGAGGGTCCCACCTACAAGGTGGGGGCCATCCCTGCCCCCGGCACTGCAGCTCAGAAGCTAGAACTGAGGGGGACGGTCAGGACAGGCCGGGAGCTGGAGCTGGAGGCCGGAAGAGCAAGGCCGGAAGAGCAAGCAACGGGCAGCACACGCAGACAAGCTCCACGCCATGTGCGCCGTGGGGCCCGAACAGCCGGGTCCAAACACTCTGGCCTCCACCTCGCAGCTGGTGACTTGGGGCACGGCACCTACAAACCTCTCTGGGCCTCAATGTCCTCATCTGTCAAATGGGGCTAAGGACGGCACTAATTCCAGCTTCGGACGAACACTGTGATTCTTCTGAGATCGTCTCTGTCAAGTCCGTAGCAGGGCCCAGCCCATGTTAAGACGTCAATAAAGGAGCTCTCATGACTGTTACGATGATAGTAAGTCCTCACTCAACGGCCTTGTAGGTCCTGTGCCTTGAAGCGACATCACCTCTACTGAAAACTAATTTTCCCTTAGGTTAATTTACATAAACAAGAGTTACGTTCCCACAACATCTCATCAACGTTAGAACGAGACGAGGATGAAGGAAATTACGTCATGTAAGGACCTGCTGTATTGTCATGGTGTTATGTGGCCAGTGACGCCCCTTCTTCAGCAGAAACGCAGGGCCAGGCTGCTGCACCGGGAGTGCTATGACAGTGCTGAGATGACAAGTGCTGCGAAGACACAGCCTGCCCGTGACCTTGAGGAGTCCCCGTCTCCTGAGGGAGGCCGCTACATAAATGATCCTGGCACCAGGGAAAGGCGGGGCAGCAGAGGTGTGGGGGAGCCCCCACACGTCCAACTGAGCCCCCCACTTCCAGCGCAGGCTCTGCAGGAGGGAGCTGGGGAAAGAAGCCACCCCCTGGGGAGTGAGTACAGGGCGAGTACAGAGCTGCAGCTCTTTGCTTTGAAAAGCTGACTCTTTTGATAGCGTTTGCTTTTTTTTTTCCCCTATAATTATCTCCACTTTATTCTCCTTCAGTATTTAGTGAAGTTTTTTTCATTTAAATGCCAACCAGTACAAAGAGGACACAAGAAAAAGGGTGTTTTCATGGGGGGTGGGGGAGGGGAATGCCAGGGATTTCAGAGGGAAGGACCCTCAAGATGAAACTAAAGGGACCAATCGAGAAACCCCGGTGTGTCTAACCCTGTACCCACAGGATCTCGTTCCAATAGGGGTCTGCGTTTTCCTTGAGTAAGAGAAGCCATTTCCGCACACAAAAACATCAAATACTGGACTCGAGCACATGTGGTGTCTCTGTGGGGCTGGGAGCCCAGGGGCTGTGCCCTCTGCCTGGCCCTAAAGACAGAGGCCAGTCAGAGCTGCAGAAGCCCCCGCCCCTCTGCAAACCCTACGAATGCTCCGGGTTTTGTAGGAGGGACCCCTGGATGCTATTCAGAGAAGGCCCCCAAAGCAAGCAGCAGATGCAGGAAGTGTGAAGACCAGTTATCAAGGAGAGCGGGCGAGGAGCCGGGAGGGGTAACACTGGGCCACAGAGCACAGGAAGACCTCTCTCCTGACACTTCTGTCTGAGTCCCGTTCCTAAAGCAGGACCCCAGTTGTCAGGACCAGCCAGGCACAGCCCACTTCCCCTCTTCTGACAGCGTGGTTGTTTCCCACCCGGGTCCACGAAGACAAGATCCTAAGCCCCGTCCAGAAATGCAAGGACCCCGAAGGTCCAGCATGCAATACCCCCTAGAGGCAAGAAAGGCATGGTCCCGGGAGGCTGGATGCCTTCTGGGGGGGCCCCAGCAGCTGCAGTTAGCAGTCACTCACTGCCCTGACTCACACAGCCCACCGCTGCTTCTGCCTCTAGCCTTGCGCCCCCCAGACCCTGCACCCAGGAATCACAGCCTCGGTTTGTGTCCCTTGGTCTCTCTTCCAACCCCGCCGAGCCCTGTTTCCTTCCTGACAGGTGTCTCCTCCCCACTGGCTCCTTCCAATCTGCCCACAAGCACAGGTCAGGTTGCCCCCATCCTTTAAGAAGAAAACGTGTTTCCTACCAACCCATCACTGGCTGTCCCTGGGTAACCAGACCCACACTCACTGCTTCACTGGCCTCTCTCTCCCCCTCCCCTTCAACCCCACCCACACTTGGGCCACAGACTTGGCTGACCACTCCCCTCATCCTAGAGGCTGTGTCCCCCTGGCATTCTCCCTGCCAGCTCGCTCCCTGTCTGGCCCTCTCTCCTGACTCCTGCCAACAAACAGAGATGGCCGAGCTCCCCTTCTTGGCCCTCACCCCTTCTCTTTGTTCACTCACACCCTTGGCTTCTGCTCCACCTCTGGGCACATAATTCGCAAATCTCCGGGCTGGCTTTTATGCCCAAGGCCAGCCCTGAAATTTCAGCCCCTGGCCAGATGGATGCCTCTGGAGTTTGAGGCCAAACCAAATCCAATGTGTGAAACCAGATGCATCCCTCTCCTTCCCATCCACTGCCTGGTCTGCCTCCATCTCCTGGCAATACTCTCTCTCCCAGGCTGCCAGCTCTCAGACCCCTTATATGCCCCTCCGCCTGACTCCTGCCAGTCTGACTCCACGCCATGTCCCTCTGCCACGATTTCACCCTAACCGCCCTCCTCCTAACTCTGATTTTCACCGCTCCATCTGGTCATGATTCTGCGTTTCCCAGTGGGGCTGCCCACCCCACGTGTGTACAACCCATCTCCAACTGCTATCAGGTCAGTCGTCACGTCACACCCACTGCCCCAGCCTCGGCCCCTCGGACAAAAAGAAAACAAACACCCAGCCTGCACAGAACCCTCTGAGAGCTTCTGGCAGTTGCTGACCCTGGGCCTCCCGCTTCCGCTGTGCAGGGTCCCCCATCCTCGTCCTTCCTGATTTCCCTGGGCAGCACCAGGCCCGCCCCCAGGAAGCACACAGGACACAACCCCAGCTCTCCTCACCTCCTCCCTCATATTACAATTGTCCAGGGGCGGGGTCACTGCGATCCTCAAAATGACCTCCACAATGCCTCATACAGTGCCTCACGCAGCGCCTCACGCACAGTGAGAAAGGAGAACTGGAGCATCTGCGTGCGAACAAGCCCTCCAGATAGGGCGGCACGTGCCGTCCACAGGTTCCCCCAGAAACCTCTCCCAGCTTCTCACTACGGAGGTCTGAACACCGCGCCCACTCACTAGCCTCTCTGGCAGCCAGGGGTGGCCGCGTTTGGGAATGCAGGAGTCTGGGTCTGGGGTCCTGGGGGAAACCTCTAGCTTTCCAGGTGGACTCCTGCCTGTCTCTCTTCCCTCCCGCCTCCACAAGGACAAACTGGCGGCAGCCACCTTGCGCCCATGAGAGAGAGAGAGACTGAGAAGCTGCCTGCCACGTAACTGAGCTGTTGGACCAACACCGGCCCACCTCTCACTGTCTCATTTTATGTCAGAAAAACAAACAAAAACAAAATCCTGTGTGTTTAAACCACCAAAGCCAGTTTTCAGTTCCTTGCCACCAAACACAAGCCTGTCTGGTCACATTCATGACTTCATTCAATTCTGAAAGCCACCGTGTGGGGAGGGGGGATTTTTCACACAAGGGACTGAAGTTCAGAGAGCTTATGTGACCTGCCCAACACCCCAGAGTCCGTGAGTGGGAGAACCAGACCGGACCAGCCTGCCTGATACCAGGCTCTTTCCGGCCTGCTTCGCCACACTCTAATTCCAACATTTGCTGAGTGACTCAAGGAGCGAAAACACCACTTATTAAATCCTCTTCTGTATGACCCTCTGGAGACGTGGAGAGGGCTGCACTCTCCTCCAGCTGGGCACCCTGATCGCTCCCCACCCAGAAGGTGCCCTGGTCAGCGGCTCACACAGCCTGTGACCGGAGCTCGTGGGTGAGATCTGGGTGCACCCCGCGATGCCCCCAGGGACAACAGCGGCCCTGAGGCTGTGCCTTGGCCACTCTACGCACACAGGTGGCTGCAGCCTCGCGCGTCTGATCAGGGCACTGGCTCACTCCCACCTCCCATCCGCACGAAATGAAGCAATCAATGGTACAAATATTTTACCTACATGGTTATTTTATTTGAGGTGAATGGATCAATGCAGCCCAGGGAGCACGGAGCACGACTTCTCATTGAACTGACGTGGGAACATCTGTTCCAGTTACAGAACTATAACCAAGTACAGCACAGCTGAGGTCCAGGCCGCAAGAGTGAGGGGCACTCAGGCCCGCCACCCCCCATGCGGGCTGGACGAGGAGCCCAGAGAGAGCCGAGCCTGTCACCCACCCCCGCAGGCGTGGGCGCGGGGGCTCTGGGCACAGCCTGCCTGCGCTCCAACCGCTTAGCCACTTGCTGGCTGGGCGATCGCGGGCACATGACCTAAGTTCTCATTGCCTCAGCTTCCTCGTCTGAAACATGGGGATAAACAGCGCCTCCCTCATTCAGCTGTGTGAGGATTTAAACCCTAGAGTGACAAGTGCTCAGGGTGACAAGTGCACACAGAGAGCACCCAGGGTGGGGGGGTGAGGCTCGAATATCATTACTACTGTCACCGGCGTCACGATCGTGGTCATCATCATATTCACAAGGACCTCTGCGGCCACGGGAGGACACGAGGATGGCCAGATTTCCAAGACGGCTCCAAGTTCACGTATGGGAACGTGCTGGCCCAGGAAGTACGCTCACACGCTCTCATTCTGGGGTCACACAACATGATCGTGGTAAGACTGGATATAGCGGCAAGGGTCCTTTTCCCTCTGAACGGACAGCCGGATCCTGGATAAGTCATTTGCCTTCTATGGAAAACAGAACGGTAAGCTCTGGCCAGGCTTCCTCGTAAAGAGTGAAAAGTGATTCTGAGAAGCCATTTGAGTGCGGGTTAATAACGATCCCCTTAACCTTCCCCGTTATCACTAATAATCATCTAATAAGCAGTCTGCCGGCTGCTCTACCCGAATGCTGGCATCTCTGCTTCTCCTAGTACCTTGCAGCGACCTGTCGGGCATAAGCGCACAGCAAGACAGGCGCGGTCTTACCTACGGAAGCGGTGAGATGAGGGGGACAGGGGCCCCCCGGAGCCAGAAGGGCCTTGTCAGTAACGAAAAGGTAAAATGGTGTTTAACGAAGCTCCCACAGGCAAAGCCCTTCTCCTGAGGAAGCGCCCGTTTGTTGGTCACACCGCACGGCTGGCTGGTGGCCGTGGCACAGTGGGCCCCAGAGCTTCCCCAAGCCTTGCCCCCTTGTTTGCCAAGCATCCTTGCGGCTTTCTCACATCGGTGAGAAGCGGCCCGTCAGGGACGAGATGTCCTGCTCCATCCAGTTTCTAACCTACAGGCTAATCGTCCTACACAAGCAGGATCACCTCAGTGTCCCCAACAAGTCACCATCTCACACGCACCCCTATTCCTGCTCAAAGCAGCACTGTGCCACTCTCACCCAAGTTCTGGAATTCTCCGTCCCCCTTACACCTCCATCTCTCATCCACAACAGGAACAATCAGAGTTGTCTGAAATTTTTGGAGAGTCTTCGAAATCTTTTCCCTCTCTATTCTCTTTGCTTCCTGACCAACTCCCTCATCCCCAAGTTACTGCAATTGTCTCCAGCCTTCTTTCTCTGCTCTCTGCTTCTCCCCTTCCTCAGTGCATGGTACACGTGACGTTCAGGTTATTCTTCTTAAAATACAAATCAAAGTTACCTGCTCAAGTACATGTACACACACACACACACACACACACGGTGATAGTTTCACCTCTCCAATGAATGTATGCGAATTTAGCTCTACGCATCCAGAAAAAGAACAGCTGTTTTTTAAATGCTGGCGCTTCTGCCCCCATCTCACCCAACAAGAGCGCCCATCAGAACAAGCATGAGAGGGGAGCAGCGAGTCCGCTGTGCCCCCAGCTGGTCTCGGCACCTGTGCGCCTCTCCTAGTGGCACAGAGGCTTCTCAGAGGGCACCTTCTGCCTGTGCACTGACTCGGGAATCACCGCTGCTGTAAGACTTGAAGGCAATCCAGTATGGGTTTTCTCCAGGTCACGGGGACCAGGAGTGATTTCTTGGCCTATTTTCCACTTTTTCCTGTTTCTAGTTTTCCCTTAGCAAACATAACCTTTTTAAAAGCCATTTGAAGTTTCTTTATTTAAGATTGTCTTCCTAAACCTTCAAAGACTCCAGTCACTAACCTACTAAGGTCCAGATGCCTCAGCTTAGCCTTCAAGGCGCTCCCCAAGTGAGTCCCAGGGTCATCTGTCACCTCTCAGGGCCCTGCCATACCTCCCAGTCTGGGGGGGGGGGGGGGACCTTGCATTTCCTCTAACACCGGGGCACTTTCGCTCTGCATTGTCCCTGAGGGAAGTTTCCTCCCATTGTCCCCCTCCCTATCCAGATCTGACCTGACCTGCTCATAAAGGGAGGACACCCCACAGGGCCTCCCTCAGGAAGCTTCCCTACACCCACTGCACCCCTCACCGCATCCCTTCCTGCAGCAACCTGGCTTGTCACACACACCTTCTCTTGAAAAAACAGGTGCACTGTCTGACACCCCAGAACTAGTCTATTCGTCTGTTGTAGCCTCTGCACTATCTGGCTTCGCACACCACAGACGCTCAAATAATGAAGGCAGCGAAGTGGGCTGAGCCGGATTGAACCGAACTGGACAGCCCTGGCTTGATTCCGTCACTATATTCCTTAAATCAAAGTCTTGGTAAATTTGGCACATTGAGTATCCGACACCCAGGCTTTTGGTGAGCGGCCTGTTGGCAAATCGGCCATTTGCTCATAGGGCATTTGGGCATTTGGCCTCTGGTCACTGGACTTTTGGAGAGTGGCTTCTGACAAGTTGGTCCCTCGGCAAAGTGACGTGATTTTCAGTAAACTGACCCAGAGCAGACGGTAAGCAGCAGTGGGATTTACAAGACATGGGCCCAGAGGCTGGCTGAGGACAAGGGGAAGCGGCCCAGAGCCCTGGCCCTTCAGGGACACTCCGAGACCACCCGACCCGTAGAGCTGGGAAAAGCCGGAGCTATGCAGCCCTAAATGAGGTTATTGTTGTTGTTGTTTTTTGCTTGTTTGTTTTTTTAACAGGACTTTATTGGGGAACAGCGTGTACTTCCAGGACTTCTTTCCAAACCAACTTGTTGTCCTTTCATTCTTAGTTGTGGAGGGCGCAGCTCAGCTCCAGGTCCAGTTGCCGTTGCTAGTTGCAGGGGCACAGCCCACCATCCCTTGCGGGACTCGAGGAGTCGAACTGGCAACCTTGTGGTTGAGAGCCCACTGGCCCATGTGGGAATCAAACCATCAGCCTTCGGAGTTAGGAGCATGGAGCTCTCACCATCTGAGCCACCAGGCCGGCCCCCTAACGAGTTTTTCTGGGGCTGTGTCACTACCCCCAAGCACCCAGCAAACTGTCAGCCCAGCCTCAAGCTTCTGTCCTGAGGTCAGAACCTGTTCACAGGCTCTACCCACAGTAGAGGGTGAAGGAGGCTCCAGGTGGCGCGTGCACACACACGCACACACACACATGCACACACGCACGCACACGCAAACACACCAGCCCAGAGGAAAAGTTTGACTAAAGCTCAGTGTCGTGGCTTTTATAAATCTCCGCCTGTTAATGATGGCTTCAAGGCTGAGGGGAAAAAGGACCATTAAACTCACTGAATAAGTTAATGGGGCAGAGAGAATCTATTTCGGAGCCACCCCAGGCTATTTTCCTCTGGAGCTAAAGCCTGAATAAGCAAAAAGGAAAAATTAAAACCGTAGAGCGCATTGCTAGTAAATAACCCCCCGTGTAATCTCTCAGCACCCACGACTTCATTTGCGGAGATGCTGGAACGCAGATCAGTTGCGCGAGTCCCACCTGCAGTGCCCGGTGCCTTGCATCCCAGAGAGGCGGGTGGGCGGCTCCTCTCAGGGCTGCGGGCCCCTGAGGCCTCTCAGTGAGAAGCCGGCCCCGCAAACATCAGCGCGAAAACAGGCATCCTCATCAGAGGAACCCCAAGACGCCCCAATCCCCCAGCTGTGGACATTCTTCCAGGACGGCCTGGTTGTCACCTGCCTTGGTTTGCAGCCTGGTCCCACTGCTCGGAAACACAACTCTCTCTTCCCTCTTCTGCACAAACTGAATACGAGTCAGGAATACAGCGTATTCTGGGTTTCTTTTGCCCAGACAGCTCCGCCTCTCCAGAAAACTCCTCTCCTCTCCCTGCTTCTCCCTCCCCACACCTTGCTCCTCCTCCCCGACTTCTGCTCTCCTTGGCCCATTCCCTGCTTTCTTCCGGGAGGACCACAGCCTCCTCAGAACACAGCCTGGGGCACGGCTCTTAGGGCCTGGGAAGCACAAATCATTAAATAAGTCAGAACTCCTGTTGGTAAATGTTGAGTCCCACTAGACACACGTTGTTTACGCTTTCATATTTAAACACGTTAATTAAATCTCTGGATAAACAAGTATATTTTAGCAAGTGGCACTCCTGACTCCGAGTTCCTTTCTGCCCCGTGCACCTCACCTTCAGGTGTGGCTCAGGGCTCTTCACGAGCCGCTCACATGACGGCAAACACGGTCCAGGGATCACGGACCCTTCCCAGGCGCTCAGGTCAGGCCACCTGGACGTCCCTCCAGTCAAGGGGTGACGGACTCCACCGCAGTCCAACCACATCTGCCCCTTCAGGACCCAAGGCTCCCTCTCAGCCCCCGGCACCTTCAAAAAGTCCCCATAGCCTACCGGTCCTCAACATGCGCTCCCCCCATTTATTTATTGATTAAGTCATGTGTTGGTCCGGCATTTATTTAGGCAGGCAGATGGAAAGACAAAGATAAACAAGACTGAACCCCAATCCTCAACGAGCTCACAAATAACCTTAGGAGGAGGCTGGCATGGTCCGGCCCGTCCTGCTTCTCCAGCCAGAATGAACTTCCTTCGGCTCCCTAAAGGTTCCCTTGCTTCCAGGGCTTTCTTCCAGCTGTTCCTTCTACTTAGGGCAGTTTTAACAGCAGAACCAGCTCAAACTGCTCTCTCTTATCCTGTTGCTCACAAGACCCAGAACCCAGCTTTACAAGTAACACTTGTGAACCTTTAACTGCTCCCCCTCACGGAACCAAAGGACCAGGCACGACCGGAACCTGGAAGCCAGAACCCTTTCAGAAGCGAACGGTCCATGGTCCAGGAAGGTCCGGTGCTGAAACCCCTTAAATCACGCCCGAACTCTGGGTCGGGGAGACAAATTTAAGCCTTGCCTCCTGTCTCCTGGCCGGTCGACCTTACCACAAAGGATTTTTCTTTTCTCAAAAGCTGGTCAGTAGTATTGCTTCTCTGCGTGTTGGGCAGCGAGCCCTCCATCGCGTCTGTCCCCCCACATGGCTCCCGTCTGCTCTATCCTTCAGTCCTCAGCTCCGCTGTCCCTTCCTCTGGGAACCTGCTCTGCGTGCCTCCCATGGAATCCTAAGTCCTGTTGCTTTCTCGAACACATTTATTACACCCATCGCTTAAGATGTAAATTGAATCGCCTTCTGCTTAAAAACAAAACCCTTCTGGGGCCTCCTAGCATTTCCCCGGGATTAACATTTAAACCTGTTCGCATGGCCTGTAGGCCCTGGCGACCTCCGCAACCTCACCCCCTTCCCTCAGACACTCCATTCCATCCGCTATCCTGGCCTCCTTTCCATCCCCCCAACACACTCACGCCCCGTTCCCACCTCAGAGGGGCTGTGCTTGCTAGAAAACTGCACCTCAGGTCTTCCTGAAGCTTGGCCTCTTTCTCACTGCTCAGACGACAGCTGGACTGTTATCCCTGCAGCCCCACCTGCCCCACCTCACACAGAAGTGGCCTCCAACCAGTCTTCATATCACATACTCTGCTTAGGTCCTTCGTAGGACAACTTAGGACTCTGGCAAAGCTGAGCGATGCACGTAAACACCGACAGTCCCTGTCCATTGAATTCCCAGGCCAGAAAGTTGATCTATGTGTCTTCATCTGCCACCCTGCAGCCGGCAGGCTCAGGGAGGCAGGACCAGGCAGACCAGGCTGACCCCCGCACCTTTCTGCTCAGCACAGCCTCAGACCGGGAAGGAATCAGTGGACACTCACTGTTCTGGGCACTCAATAAGCATCACATCAGCAGGGAAATGGAAATCCCGTGTATTTTCCAGCATTCGTCTGTCCATTGCACACAGGACCCAGCCCAGAGCCCTGAGAGGGGTCTCATGGAGAACTCGAGAGAACTAGAAAGAAATCAGTCCAGCCGCGGGCCAGAGAGCACCTGCCTGGGAGCCCTGCCAGAGAGCACCAAATGCCCTCCTGACCTTGGCAGCCAGTGTCAGAGAGAACAAGGGCACGCTGAGAGGGCCGGGAATGTCCCTGTACCCGAGAAGTGAGCCACCTGCTTTTTCGGCCTGCTTCAACCCTGCCTCTGCAAGCAGCAGTACATCACAATGCAAACCCCATGGGCTCTGAGTCACACAGGATCCCAGCTCTGCCACCTCCCAGCTGGGTGACCTTGAGCAAGTGACCCCCCCCAAACCCTCAATTTCCTCATCTGCGAGACAAAGATATAATAGGGCCTGTTTCCATGAGTCATATACATGTGTCTATTCTAAACCAGATTAATCAAAACGGTCCGTCCTATTGTGTAAACTGGTACAACCACTTTGAAAACAGATCTGGCAGTATTTTATAAAGTTAATTACAAATTTATCATACAACCCAGAAATTCCATGCCTGTGGATAGACCCAAGAGAAACGAAAGCATGTGTTCACAAAAAGCCTTGTGCAAGATCGTTCATAACGGATTTACCCGTAACCGTCCAAAATTGGGAACAGCCAGGATTCCAACAACTAGACTAGATAAACAAACGCAGTTTCCCTAAAGTGGAATAGTACTCAGCAAAAAAAAAGAAACAGACTATTGTTATCTGCAACGTGGATGAACCTCAGAAACACTCTGCAAAACACGTACTATACGATTCCGTTTACGTGAAGTTGTAGATGAGGCAAAAGTCATCTACTGTGGAATAAAACCAGAGCAGTGGCTGCCTCTGGGGAGGTGAGGGGAGAGACTGATGGGGGGTAATGCTCTGCCCCGGCTGGATGTGGGATCCACAGGTGTATGCATTTGCCACAACGCAGAGAACGTACACTTGAGACTTAATGCATTTCAGTGACTCAAATGGAAACAAATATTGAACTCGAGTTTAACGATATACATACTCAGGTATTTCGGGGGTGCGTACAAACAGCTACAGTTTACTCTGAGATGCCAGGAAAACCAGGTGGGTACTGAGTGAACGAGGGATGGGCAGACAGATAGACCAAGTGATCGAGTGAGTAAATATTAATTACAGCATCCAGGTGGCAGGTATATATGGATGGTCACTGTCAAGATTCTCTGTGTGTGCTTGAAATGTTTCCTAATAAAGTGATGGGATTGGGAGAATCCTATTGATTTACATGTCCCAAGGAAAGCAATTCCATTGCCCTAGTTCACGGCGCATTCTTTCGGGAAGTTCTTCCTTACTAACCAGACCCCCGCAGCCTGCAGTCCAGACCCCCTGTCATTGTGAGGGGGAGCGGGGTGGCTAGCTCTACAGCTGACACAAACGAGGTGCTCTCTGGGAGCTGCTGAAATCACTGATAAGTTCATTAATGAATAAGAGAGACCGTGTACAGTGCACTTGGTATGGACTTGTTTTGCTCATCTCTACCTGCGTCTCCTACCCGTCAGACGGGCAGAGAACTGTCCTCTGGACCCTTCTCACACCTTGCCCTCGCCTGCGTGTGTCTTCTCCTTCACCCACCTCTATTTCTCCTACAACCGTGCAATCTCTTCCACAGGGGTCCTCTGCTCCCAAGGCCAGCCAAGCAGATATGTTTGGGGCACCAGCAGCTCGAGGCACAAAAACAGGAGAAAAATCAGCTTTGATGAACTTCTGTAGGTTGTCTGTACTCACAGTCGAAGAAAGACTCTAATTTCAGTGGACAGGCACAGTTTTTTGTCTTACGATTGTTATGAGCTGAACTGTGTCCCCCAGAATTTCTGTGTTGCAGTCCTAAACCCCAGTATCTCCAAATGTGTTTGGAGGTTAGGTCTTTAAAGAGGTGATTAAGTTAAAATGGCATCATTAGGGTGGGTCCTAATCCAATAGGATTGGTGTCCTTATAAGAAGAGGGTATTGGGACCCAGACATGCAGAAGGAAGGCCAGGTAAGGACACACGGGGAAAGGCAGCTGTCTGCAAGCCAAGGAACGAGGCCTCAGAAAAAAATCAACCCTGCCAACATCTTGCTCTTCTTGAACTTCTAGCCTCCAGAGCTGTGAGAAAACAAATTTCTGTTGTTCAAGCCACCCAGTCTGAGGGACTTGGTTATGGCAGGCCGAGCAAACGGACACAATGATTTAACATTGTTTTCAAATTACAAATCCCATGGGTGTGATCTTCTTTTTATTGCTTAAGGCTTCTCGAGTTTTATTTTAATAAAGAAAAAACAAAGGATTATATATTGAACACCTTATTTATCTATTATCTGGAATGAATACATATTACCATTTTGTCATACGCTGAGATTTCAAAAAAAAAAAGAGCGAGAGCCCTATGCTTACTCTTGATTGCCTCTCCCTCTCTCTCCAAGGCTATCGTGAAATTGGTTTGCATCCAGTCTGTGATTTTATCTTTTTACTAGATATCTGTGACCATAAACAATATACTACATTTGTCATCATGTTTCTTAACTTACACATATGGTATGTCATTCTGCAACTTGTTTTCTCTTTACCAGCACTGTTTTCAAACTATCGTTACGTAACGGCACAGAGAACAAGGTTTTCCCTGTAACTGCTCTAGAGTATTCCATCATATCAACACAGCATGGTCCCCTCCCGATGACGCGAGCTTGCTCCCAGTCATTTTGCTCTGTGCACGCTGCTGCAGTGAACACAGGACTGTGGGCGCTGGAGTAAGCCTGGCTTGGCATCCTCACTGTGCCTTTTACACCGTGGCCTGAGACGAGCTCTGGCACTTTGGGCCTCAATTTTCTCGTCTGTGAAATGGGAGCAGCCCCTCTGCTCACATGGCCGTACGGTTTTAATGATGAACTTCCTGGCACATAGATCTAGCTGCTGCTACTCTGGGCTCCAGAGACTGGAAAGAAACACTCAATACGCTCAGGTCTGGACCACAAAGCCCATCTCAGAGGTGGGCCCTGAGTGACAGGTAGGGCCCAGGTGAGCAGAATGAAGGCCAGAGGACTTCCTGGAGGGGGTAGGGTGAACAGCCCAACCAAAAGACTAAGAGTGGGAGATGCTTGGGAATGTTTCAGAGATGAACAGAGAATCTGAACTTGACCCTGGGAGCAGTTAGGACCCAACTTAGGTTCTTGAGCGACAGTTATAGAATTTCTTTCCTGCCTCCCAAATGGTTTTTAAAAAAATCAACTTTGAGTCAGGAAGGGCATTGTGAAAAACAGATTTGTGCTTTCATTTCTCATGTACATATTGGGTCGCGTAGGTCAGAATGCATCCTGGTCACGTCCAGGACAGAGCCAGGCAATATGTTTGGGGTGCAGAGTGAAGAGCTGAAAGGGAGATGGAGAGAGAGCCCAGCACCTGGGAGCCCTGTCAGAATGCACTTGGGAGGGGCTGATGTTTTTCTGGAATGGGGGTATGCAAACCTTCTGCAGCCTGGGAAACTGCATTGGAAAATCTGATGCAGAATACCAGCCCACCTCTGATCTCCGGGGGGTACAGCTGAAAGCCATCCGTGCAACAGTCATTCTCAAAGTGTGGCCCCTGCGCCCATGGCGTCTGCATCACCTGGTCCTTCTGAGAAAGGACACCCTCAGGGCCACCATAAATCGGAACCAGAAACTCTGGGGTGGGGTCCCCCAGTCTGTGCTTTAGCAAACCCTTCCAGTGATGGGGGTACACCCGAGTGTGAGGACCACCAGGGTCTGCTCCCACACCCTCCCCCCACAGGGTCCGCCCCCAGCGAAATGCTTCTACAGTTTCAGCGCCCTCCAACCTCCATCCCTTCCCCAACCACCACCTTAGAAATATGAGAAGTCAGAGCCAGAAGGGCTGTCAGAGATCACCAGGCCAGGTTCCTAATTTTAAATACAAGGAAACAGGCACAGAGATGACCAGTGCCTTGCCCGGACTCACCCAGTAAGGTGGTGGCAATGACAGGTCCCAAGAGGTCACTCCGTCCTGCCCCTCTGCCCCCACTAGGATGGCATTCTCTGAGGGCATGGCCGAAAACCTCTGTGCCCATGAAACAGGGATCTCAAACTCCACTGGGCCCCGGGGCTCCTCTGCCCCCACTCTCCTCTCCTCCCATGATCCATTCGAAAACCAGAATGGCACGGCCTTCTGTCCTATGGGCCAAGGGGTGGCTGCCAGCTGTGGGCGGAGGGCTGGGCCAGGACCAACGGCAAATGGGGGCTGGCAGGAAATACGAGGCATCTGCGGTGCGAGGGATGAGCAGGGCTCTGGAGCCCGGCCTGCTGAGTTCAAACCCCAGCTCTGCCACTCACTAGCCCAATGACCTAGGACGAGTTCCATCGCCTCTCCATGCCTCAGTTTCCCCATCCATAAAACCAGGAGGATAACAGTACCTGCCTCGTCAGGTCGCGCTGAGATTGAAATGAGACTAAGCTGCCCTTAGGATGCCCGTGGAACCCCGTCCTGCACTGGGTTTGCTGTCGCTATGACGAGTGCAGGTTTCCCCGGGAGATTCCTCCCACAAGCTGCTCCACTGAGGGCAGAGCCCGAGGCCCGCCGAGTACAAAAGCCAGCAGAACGACATGCCCGTGCTCTGAGCGGAGGGCTGTGTGGAGGGGTGAGGCTGCGGGGCTGCTCTGCGACCTGCGACACATCGTGGTGAGGAAATGGGCCTGGTGTCTGACACGATTCACCTGGCAGCTCCTTGGTGCTGCCTGTTGGGGATGTAGAGCCAAATAAAACACTGGAGCTCACAGGCAGCCAGGACACAAGCCTGGTGTGAACCAGCCCAACGCCACGCGGGGCGCACGGGTGGAACTCCAGGGCATTCTCAGCCGAACTACGACGCTGGCCGTGCCACCCTCTTCTGTTCATGAGGCACCTGGGTAGTGAGCGCAGACACCAGGGAGAGAGCCCCAAACAACCAGAGTCTAAGCACCAGCGGCCCTGAGTGAGTGACCGACAGGGGAGGGCAGGGCGACCTGTGAGTCACTGGATGGGACATAGCCTGCGGCCCAGAACTGGGGGAGATGGACCGGAGGCGGGGGCGTGACCCTTCATTTCCATGGAGACAGGAAATAAGCCTGGACAATGACGCCTGGACAAGAGTCAGGCAGGGAGGTCACTCTTCCTGCACCGCTGCTCCCCCAGGGCCCAGGACCCAGGGCACTGCTTTGGGCTGAGAAGGGAGAGTGGGGCCTGCTGTCCCCGACTGGGGCCGGGGCAGGCCCAGCAGCTGGCTGGGCAGAGGGTCAGCTGGGTCTGGGCCAGACCCCCTAACACCATGAGGAGCCACTCTGTGTGCCAACCTGGGCGTTCACCCCGCCTCAGACTCTCTTCTACCTACATGGCTGACCCCCCAAAATCACCGGATACAACTTCCTCCCAGGAACTTGCCCCTGGGCACACCTGTCCCCTCTCCGTCCCCCCCCCCCCCAGAAGTAGACTCACAAGCAGGGGCCAGGTGCCAAGAGAAAGGGACTTGACCCTACACGCCCATAGCGACGGGGAGGGTTAGTTAGACCTCATCTGTCTGGCTCAGCAGTGTTTTCCCAGCTCTCCCAAAAGGGGCCAGCCCATCGGAGGCTCTCAAATAAACATGCTGAATAAACGCAGAAACAGAGACAGAACGAGAACGTGGGGAGAGCTGCTCCTGAATACACTGTTCCCTGGCTTCCTTCCCTTCCCCGCCTCACAGCCCCCCAACCCCAGGCCGCCTGGGGTCACCTTCCAAACAAACGACATGCCCCCACATCTCTGTCTCACGCAGTGAAGGGAGAAGAAATGCAGTTGGCCTCTCTTGCCTTCAGAACGCTGCTTCCCCTAAAATACTAGGGGGCCACTTCTGGGTAATCAGCATCTCGGCTGGAGGCCACAACCCTGACAAGTGACTCCGCTGTGGTCACCATTAGGGGGACCTGAGAACAGGTAAATCTAGAATTTTTAAATCCCCATTTAAGAACGGTTGCAGCCTCTCCACCTTAAGGAAGCCACATTTCCACGTACATACATTTTTCTCTAAACTTTACATTAGATACAGTTTCTAAACTTCTGCCCCTGCTCCTCTGGAGACAGTGTTTTTAGTGGCAGGTCCTCTAATGCCCACCACCCCCGCTCGACTCCCAACTCCAAGAGGAAAGGACCATGGCCTTTCACTTTCTCAGCATTGTGTCCCAGGGCCTGGGCACGTGGCTGCTGCCGGGAGCATGAACCAGGCCTGACTCCCTCCCTCCCTGGGTCCTGCAGATGGAAGGGCCAGCCTGGCCTTGGCAGTGCCTGTGCCCGTGCTGCTGGGAAGGGCCTGGGCAGGCAGCGAGGCCGGCGGCCAGACACCAGGCACCCCACAGCCTGGGTCCACATGCCGCTCGGCATCCAGTGCGCCCCCGTGAGCTGTCTGTCACCCACTTAGAAGCCAGTCCTTTACAAATGGAACCCAGAGCCTCCCCTCCAATACCTGCCCCGGGGGCAGGAGCCAGACGCCCCCACAGCACAGAGGGCCCTCCCCGGGGGAGGGAAAGCTGCAGCCATAGGCCACATGCCCTATGAGTCGGGCACTCCTTCCCACCCCGCCCTTTCACCCACGGGGCTTCCAGGCGCCCGAGCTCCACCTCCGTTACGCCTCAAAGAGGTTTCTGCCACGGAAATAAAGCACATGCTCCCTGCACGCCCCTGCCCCCTCCCCATTTCTCATGTTATTTCCCACTTGGTGTCTTCTCGCCACATTTGTAAAAATGACTGCCACTTAAGAGGTGGCAAGGAGTCAGAAACACAATCTGGAGCCAAGCTGATATTCGATGACTTCCTGAGCCTGGCACATCTGCCAAGTCTCCCTCCTGGGTGTCAGGTGCAGAATTAAGAGGCTGCACAAGATGGGGAGCCAGAGATACCCCAAGTCCAGCCTCAGGGACACACCTCCGCTGAGGGACGGCCCCGCCCTTCTCTGGGCTGGAGTTACTGCACTGGTAAGACCTAAAGCTTAGCGGTTCTCACTACCCCCACTTCCACGTGATCTCATTATGTGCGCGCGCACACACACACACACACACACACATACACACACACTGAGCAAAGGCTATGAAATGGGGTCCAACACTCGAATCCAAACTGGAAGAGTCCTCAAGTCAACCCTCCCAACCTGCCCATTTCCCAGATAGACATCCTGAGGCTCCGAGCTCTTGAGCCTCTTGGCTGAGGCCAACCCGACAAACAATGGACTGAAGCATTTCAAAAACAGTACCCCAGAAAAGCACCGCAGGGGCTGGTTGTTAGATGCCGGGGTTGGTTGACTGCAATAAAGTCAGTTGGCTGTACATGTGCGTTCTGCAGTTGTGACCTCAGACCACTGGGCCAAGCAACAAACGTCCCCAATGGCCACCACCACACTCTGGGAATCATCTCTAGCCACTAGCGTGTTCAGGGGAGAAAAATGTGGTCGATGGGTCCTCTGGAGCCTATCTCCCCTGACACAGATTCCGTCTCACCTGCCCCACCAATACCCAGCAACCGCCCAACAGTGCCCACCACGGCCACCCCACCAGCTCAGAATCCTCTGCGGTTCTCCATTCCAGCCACTGGATGTCACTGCTGCCCCCGATGAACTGGAACCATAGAGCGTTTATTGGGGAGTAAAGTGACCCCAGCAGGCCAGCAGGATCCCATAAATATCTCCTGTGCTCTGTCGTAATTTCATCCGTCTTCCAGAAAGGATGGTCCGTCACGGAGTACCCATCACGTTCCAGACACGCCACACATCATATCCTTTCACCCACACAGACCCACTTCCCCGTAATCCCTTACTTTCCCGCGGAAGAAAATGAGACCCAGAGAAATTAAGTAACTTACTCCAAGTTCAAACCACAAGCAAGGAGGAGGGCAGGGATTGGAATCCAAGTTTGACGCCAAATTCCATGACTTTTGACTACAATGTAACTTCCCTTGAGATATCAGACTGTGCTACAGGCTCTGGTGAAATCAAAGGGGTTTGCCATGGCCTGCGGAGACGCTGGCATCTGGGCAGAAACCATGAGTAGCTTTGATCAAAGGCACAGCCACAATAGGAGGGGCTAAAGAGCGCCTCCATCCCTGCAGACATCATGGTCTAGTGCCCTCTGGTGGCTGAACATGGAACTGGAATGAATGTACCCCGGAGGCTGTGAAGGGTGAACTGGAGGGTCTCAGAGGTCACTCTTTCCCAGTGGATTCCTAGATGCTTTCTCCCAGGTCGGTCCTAGAGCCCCATGTACCTGGCTGAGTCATGAGCTAGTGGACAGGAAATTTATGTAGGGCGAGAAGAGCAGTAAACCACATGGGACGACACCTGTAAAGAGTGGGCGCCACTGGGTTACCCTGCGTGGGGATTCCTGGCATCTGTACTCCTGGGGCTGGGGACTGGAGAAGGCAGGAAGCAGGAAGGCTCTGTCTGGGACACTCTGCCACTGGGTACCCAACGGAGTCTATCAGTGGGAACCATAACAATCCCCTGTGCTTTCAGCTGACATGTGTCTCAGCTCCTTTGTCACCTTTTCCAAACACACGCCATCTTGGTCCTTCTGTCGCCCTCAGCAATGGCCTGGGTGCCAGTCTCCTCATCTGACTCCCTCGAATCCCACTCTTTAAGGGCCCAGAGATGTCCCTGCCCATCACCTCTGAGAGACTCCCATTGCACCACGAGCCAGTTTGGGCTCCAGGCACCGGTCACGGGCCAATTCACACAACCGTTCTATGAAGGTGGATATACGGAGCTAGGCTGGTTTCTCAGATGAAGAAACTGAGGCTCAGTGGAGTTAAGTAACTTGCCTAAATTCACAGAGGAGCAGAGCCTGCATTTAAACCGAAGGTTGTCTGGCCAAAGACACCATTATTACTACACTGAGCTGCCTCTCAGACAAAAGAGCCATTGAAAAGCTCGGGCACAGGAATTATTCTAACGGAAGACCCTGGATTCGAAGATTAATCTCGAATCCAGGGTGTGTAAGAGGAGAGACCAGGAGCAAGAAAAACAGAGAAGGGCCCTAAAAAGGACCCATGCTTGTGGGGATGAGGTTCTGGAGTGTGGTAATGGGGAGAGGGCGGAAACAAGAGGGAGAGAACCAGCATTACAATTTTTACACAAACACACACACACACACACACACACACACACACGTTCTCTTTGAAATCGTAAAATAACCCTGGATCATTATTATCGCCATTTTTCAGATGAGGAGACTGAGGATCACAATAAGTGGCCAGCCCAGTGGCACAGGTGGTAAGCGGGAGAGTTGTGACCTCACACTTAATTTAGTAGTTGCCATCAATAGGCATGGTTGCATATGCAAAGGATCGCTAGCCGAGTAGGACAGCCGTAACTGTTAGCTTCATTCCTTCATTCCTGCTCTTTAGGACACCAGCCTTGAAAAAAAATATTCAAAATAAGTAGGTGGGAAAGGACTGATCACAACAGACAGGGTCCTGCCTGCAGCCTGGGGTCCGGCAGCCAAGCGATGGCCCTCAGGACACAGCCACAGGGCCCGACCGCATAAGCTCAGCCCCACCACCAAAGCAGAAGATCCTGTCTCTAAAGCTGATAACCACATTTGCGGAACAAGACTCATTCATGGACCAACCAGAGCATGAAACAAGATAGCACCTCCCCAAAAATGAGACTGCCTGGAACTGACGGAGAAGAGCCAGGGGTATTCACAGAAAGTGAGTACTAACCAGTGGAGGCAGGGCCCACGACCCTGGTCCGCAAGGCACTTTCATACCCACCACTGTCGTCGGGCATCTCCGAGAGCAGAGCCGGGGTCTGGGGCACCACGCTCTCACATCTGGTCAATATCAAGTCCTGGAACTTACTGACCAGCGACTTGGTGTCTAGTAATTCCCAGCCTTGGCAGGAGGGGTGGAGGCAGCGGGAGGTGAGAGATGCCCCCACACTTGGGCCAGCACATCAAATGACCTGAAGCAGTTTACAATGCTCACTTCTTACATGACACTCACCCCACAGTGTAACCATCTGTCAACTCCTCTGTGTCCCCATCAGGACTCACCTTCCTGGGCAGAAACCATGTCACCTTTATTCATGCCCATTACCCCCATGCAAATACGCTGATCCCTCCCACTGCTGCTGAGACAGATGACGTGGGCACTCCAGGCCGACTTCCGTCCACCCTGGGCACTCGCCCAGCCACCTCCTGGGAAGCTCAGGAGACTCACATCCCAGGCCTGCAGACATGATGGATGCAGGCAGGGGAGCTCGGCTGAGACAGACCCTGCCTAGGGGAGAGTTGACCTCTCCGCTCAGGCCTGGCTCAGGACAGGCTCTGAAAGCCTGGCTGCCAGTGTACATCTCACCAGGCTAGTGTCACATCCCAGCTCCGCCTGGGAAACCTGCCACCACCAGCCTCAGACGTCTCGTGCACAGCACCGCCCTCTGGTGGCCACCGGGGGTCTAGACGCAAACAATCTTGGCAGGCAAGAAGCCAAAGGCTTTAGGGATTGTTTACAAGACCTCGGACGTAATGTGCACAGACTGAGAAGAGCTGCACTTGTGCGTGCGCAGAGACACCCCCAAGACGTGCACACAGCCCGATTTACCACGGGAGGCAGCAGATTAGGGCTGTGATTCGGAGATCGCTCCCTTCCTTCTCACGGTCTGTTTGCAGGAGGCTAAGCCCTCCTTCCCCTGCTTCTGGAAGAACCCAAATCCCTCAGCAGAGGCTTGCAGTGAGGGGAGGAGACCACACCAGCTGGGGGACCCCATGGGGAGGGGGAGCCCCCTTCCCTCCCACATGCTGGTCCATATTGTGCCAGAACTCGGTGATGACTGAGTCAAATCCTGTCACCTCTCTTGAGCCTCAGGTTTCTCCTCCACTAAAACTAGGTTTGGCTCAAATTATTTCTGCGCCCGGTTCCAAATCGGATGATTTATGGTTCAAAGTCTTGATTTTCTTTCTAACTCAAAAACACTCCCAGACTTCTAGAAATGGAAATAACCAACATGGGGCCCAACTGTTTAGAAAGCCCAGGGGAGTATGTCATCACACTGATCTGACAGTGACCCTGGGGGGCCTGACAGACTCCAAGTCCCAGAAGGGAGACCCCAAGGGCAGAGAAGTCCTACAATGTGGTGAGCTCATCCAGCTAGGACGCAGCAAAAACGGGGTGTTCCCACAAAGGCGTGCCCTGCAGTCTCAGCCCTTTGCTGGGCCCTCCAGCTCTCTCCACAGGGACAGCTGTAGCCATCCCCAGGCCACAGCTCATGCCGAGCATGAGGGCTGGATGCTTCCTGAGCACCAGGGGTAGGAAGGTGGGCAGGGGGGAGTGAAGGCCGCTCCCTGGAGGAGGGGGCAAGAGAAGGGCCAGAAGAACTAGAATCCACCCTCCAGGAAAGAAACTCTCCACACCACCTTCCAGTTCTGGCTGCCCAGCACTTCAGACATCCCCCTTCTGCTCTGCACCCGAGGCCCAAACTCTACCTGGGAGAAGCACCCAGCCCTCTGTTGTCCCATCTGGGCTCTCCCTGGCCATGGCAGTCAGGGACACCATCCTGCTACTGCCTCGGCACAGAGTGGCGCTGGCTGGGACCCCGCCACCAGCTTCCTGAACCCCTTCCAGCCTCAGCTGGCATCTGGTCTCCTGTGGGCGCTGACCTGACCTCAGAGGTCAGGTGCCATGGGTTGGTCAAGGGCTGGGAGGAGGCTTGGCAGAGACATGGCCTTGGGGGGAGGCTACTGTGGAGAGCCCCAAAGCCTCCCCCACCGCGAGGAGCCTGTCTGGGACTGCCCTGGTCAGCACTGCACGGCCAACACCACATCCATCATTGTCCCGTCTGCCTTCCCCTCCCACCCCAGCCAGGGCAGTTCTCACCTAGGCAACTGGAGTGTTAGCAGATGAAGACTCCTTGAGACCTTCAAGTCTACCCTCTGGTTATTCCTATATCATGATGGTCACATATTCACGAACGTGCGTGTGTGTGTAGCACGGTACATTCGTATACATAAGCCAACAGAGCTTAACATTAAGTGTCAGACTGCTCTGCTATTCACTGGCTGCATGAAATACGCGAGTCAAACTCTGTCTCTGGACTCAGTTTTCTCATCAGTAAAATGGGATTAATAATAGTACTTCTCTTAGAGGGTTGGTGTGAGGCCATGAGGTATTGCCTCTAACGTGCTTGGAACAGTCTCTGGAACACAGTAAGTGCTCAATAAAGGCTAACACAATATTAGTTGTCACACATGGACAGCTTTCTCTTTGCCAGGCCTGACACAGGGCACTGAACCTCAGAGTGCTGGTGGAAGGCAGCTATCCTCATCATACAGATAAAGAAATTGAGACCAAAGACCGAAGGGGTTTGTCCAAAGCTAAGGAGAGGCCAGGCCCACAGAAGCTGCTGGGGAAACAGCTGCCGGGTTCTCTCTGTGCTTGATGATATCGTCTGGGGAAGGAATCCTGAGTCTCCCACGTCCCCACACCCCAGGAAACTTTGAAGGGACAAGCCAGGTGGGGGGTGGGGGCCAGAGGTGAGGCTAGAGAGACAGGACTGGCAGAGCCCAGCCGCCCAGCCCTGGATGTAAACAGAGCTCAGCAGAAGCTCTCACCGAGTGGATCTCTAATTGGTGTGGGCTGCCGGCGCGAGGAGCCCTGGGGCTGCCAGCCTCGCATAGTTGCCGCCTCGGGGGACCCTGAATTTGGAAACATCGTACCAGAGGGAGACAGGGTTGTGGGCAAGGCTCTGACTTTGACAGAGTGCCCACAGCGGGCACCAGGGCAGAGCAGGAGAAGGCGGTGCCCACCCCTGGGAAATGGCGTTTTCCAGCACCCTGGAAAAGCCCCTGCCCTCTCTGGGCCTCTCGTGGGACCCCCGTGGGCCACATGAGGCAGGCGGTGACTGCAGCCACCCCTTGCAGCTCTGCATTCTTGGGGGCAGGCAGAAGCCCGAGGATACTTCTCAGGGCTCCACTGGGCACTGAGCTTCTGTTTTGGCTCCACTGGAAACCTCGCCCTTCATGACCCAATCCACGCGAGAGGAGCTGCCCACCTGCCCAGCCCCACAAGTCTTCGTGTGTCCCAGGGTGGAGATGAGCAAGGCTCCCGGGCTGACAGATGACTTGAGCTGATGGCTCAGCGGGCCACCAGCAGATCTGGGGACGGAGTCCAGCCTCCACTCAGGCCCAGTTTACACCCAAGGGCCAGGACACTGAGCCCCCCACCCTCCCGACAAGCGCCTCCCAGGCAGGCCATTCCCGTGATGCTGCTTTTGGGATGAAAACGCTCTGGATCTCCTTCCCCACATGCTGTAGGGGGTCCAGCTGAAGGCCATGGCCAGAGAGAACGGAGTCCACAGTAGAGAGGAGCCACAAGACTCTTCTAGATCTTTCCTTTTGTCAGCCACGCAACTCAACCACTGGGACTCAAATTCCGGTCCTAATTTCTTGTGTTAATCAGTAAAATGGGATTAACAGTCCTTCTCATGTACCTGAAGTAACTGTCACAAAAATAAACTCAACCACCGTAAACTGAGAAGCGCAATAGACGAATGGTGGGGTTGCTCACCGGGATGAAGAGTCAGCCACACAGGGACCACAGGCAGGATCCTGAGGGGACCGGGGGGCTGTCTTGGCAGAACCGGCAGGCCCCCCGGGACGGCAGGCCTTAGGAACCCAGCCTGAGCCCGGCTCACATTCGCCCTGCCGCCCTCTCCCAGTGAGTAACCCCTCCTTGGAACAGAGCCCAGAAGGGGAGCCAGGGGCATCAGGACGACCTCTTCTCCCGTCACCTGTCTCCCTCTCAAGCTCAGACCCTTCCAATCGCAACAATAGTGGGCAGCGAGCTTTCTTCCCTACGTATGCTTTGGCAATAAAAAATGTATCTCGTAACCCCAAAACACTCACTCATATTTATTAAATGATATGCTTATATCTCTTCAATCCATACATTAAATATTCCCTTTTCTAGACAAGAATAATTTGAACTAGAAATTGTAACATTTTCTTCTCCCACCCAGCGGAGGCCCCCGCTTGGGCAATGAGCTTAAGCTTTGCAGAGACCTCTCCCCGCTGCCCTGAGCTCAGGGTGAGTGGGGCGCCGGGCCCGGCCCCTAATGAAAGGCAGCAGGCCCCAGAGCATGCTGGCTACATGTGGCATTTAGTTTGCGCAAGTGGAACTTTTTGGGTGGCCCCGAGTTCTCTAGAAGTGAGAAGGGAAAGAAGGAAGGGAAAATGGCCAATGGCCAGGGAGATAGCACCCTCGGCCCTTCTCCTGGTGGTGTCACAAGGGTCAACACCAACCCAAAAGGTGGTGCCCCTAGAAGCTGCCTTGCAGAGCGTCCTGGGGATGTCCCCCAGGCCCTGGGGTGGCACATGTCCAAGAGGGAAAGGACACAGCAACATGGCCTCCAATTCATGTCGAATTTACAGACTCGAGCAGACCACAGAGCAGATTGGGGTAGAACCGGGGTGCGACTCGTGCGTGCCACCCCTTTCCCAAATCCTACCCTGAGGGGAAGCTGGAGACGGTGCCTGTGACCCCAGGCCAAGCCCCTGCACAGAGCACGTGAGTGGACCCCAGGCGGCAGCAGAGAACACTGGCAAAGGCCATTCAGAGGGAGGGCACACACTACCCACTCTCCCACCCAAGAGCCAGCCGGGTTGGGGACTGGTCTATCCCTGGTGACACAGGAGGATGAGGCAGCAGACAGGGAAAGACAGGGCAATGGGGGGAGAGAAGCAGAGGAGAGGGTGTCAGGCCCCGCCCTTCCTCACATCTGCCAGGCAGGAGGGCAGCAGGCGTCTTGCAGGACCCTGAGTGCCTCCCAGACTCCAGGCTCAGCCCTCCAGGAGCCAGTTCACAAGCACTGGCAAAGCTCGGGTCAGACTGGGGCTGGTTTTGGCCCAAGCTGCCATGAGCTCAGGTCCCCTGGCACTGCAGAGCTGACGCCCTGGGACCCAGGCTGTACCTCAGACTGACCTTGGCTTTCAGAGGCTGAAGACTCTAGCTGCAGGGTGGACCCTCCAAGGGAGGCCTGGAGCCCAGCACAGTCCAGCCGCCAGGCCAAATCTCAGGGCCTGTGGACCCCAGGGTCCCCAGCTTTCATCCTGGAAGGACCTCCTTCCCCGGGCTGTAATCACTCGCCAGTCTTACCTCAAAGGCCACTCACCTCTCAGCCTACCTCCTTCAGACCGAGCCCTGATCCCGGGGTCTTGACTAAGCCTTTTGGGCTGGCCCACACCCCTGCCTCCATCCCAGCTCTCCCTGGTAACGGTCAAGGCTGGCTGTCCCCTTGACCCTTGGAAAGACTGAGAATCAAGGGGCTCGTACAGCAGCCCAAGCTCCGAATGATGCTTCACCCGGCCTGGGAGGGCCTGCAGGGAGGGCAGAGGAAATAAGGGACCAGAGGACCCTACAGCGCCTGGCGCAGAGAGCCAGCTGCTGGCTACTCGCCCTACTCAAGAACCCGCGGTCTTCACGAGCCCTGGAAGCCAAGCCCAAGGACACCCAGCCCAGTGATGCCATCTTCTCCCCTTTGATCTTCTGATAATCAAAGAATGTGCCATTCCAACCCAGCTCCAAGCAGGCCTGGTCTAGAGAGATGGCCCAGACGGCCACCTCCCAGCCACCACCCTCCTGCCTTTGTGACGTCAGAGCCTGGCTGGGCGCGGCTGCCCATAGACCCTTCTAGGTAAGGTTACTGTGGGTCAGAGCGTCCGTGGTAAAGGGACCGGCTTCCTGAACAGACAGAGGCCAAAAGCGATGGCCCTTTGGAGCAGTGCACATGAGACCCACGCTTCTGCCCCGATGCCTTTCAGCTGATTTCCCCCTGACACTCATGGGGCAGCCTCCCCCACCAGAGGTGCCCTCAGCCAACCTTGATGAATACACAGGAGCCACTCCACACACCACCCCTGAGTGGAAGGACCACAGAGAATTTCTTGCCCCTCTTAAAACTCATGTACGATCAGTTCAGCCCCTGAGGGAGGGATCTGAGGACCCCACAGCCCCAAGAGCAGGAGAGTGAATCCGTGGGGAGCACCCCCCGGACCCCTTAGCTAGGCCCGATGGGAATCCCGCATCTGCCCACCTCTTCCTTGCGCCCAGAGTCTGCCCGGCTGCACCCCTAGGCACACGACAGCACAAGAGCTTTCCGCTGACGGAAGGCGGGGGATCCCTTGTCCCTGGTCTCCTATAGCATCACACTCCTCTCCCACGGAGCCCAGGCGTCAACTAAAGCCTCCTTCCAAGTCACCTAAAGTGAGGCCACGTCCTCCACCCAGAGGGGTCCTCTCTGCCTACGCCCGCCGTGCCAGTCTGCTGCCAAGGGCGCCACACAGAGCGGAGGGCCTGGCCTTCCGTGTGGGACAGACAGAGGTCGAGGCCTGGTTCACCGCTCGGGCTGTGTGCCTCAGGCAAAGTTACTTTGCTGCCCTGAGCCTCCATTCCCTCAGGGATGAAACAGGGACGGTGACACCTACTTCCCAGGATGCGCTGAGTGCACGCCTTCTCTCCCTCCGGTCCTCTGCCTCTGGGCTTGAAGACAGGGCCCTTCCTGCATTCAGTCAATACCAGCCAGAGATGTAAGAGGGCACTGGGGAGAAGACCGGGTGTGAAGGGTCACCCAACACATGACCTCTGACCTTTGCCCACCTGTCACTCATGTGGCTCCTGGGGAATCCAGTTCCCTGGCCCCTAGGTGTTGGGGTAGAATTAAGGAACAGAGTCCTGACTTTCTGACAGAGTCCAAGTCCTGCAACAAGGATGGGGACATAAACGGGGGGCTTCCAATCCACTCCCTGCTCACTGTCCCCCCAGATGCCCTTCGCAGGTCCCCCAATGGTAAAGGGGACAAGAGGCCACCCCATCACTGACCTTTCCAGCATCCCCATCTTGGACCCTCTACCTGGAAAGGCCACCCCCACTCGCCCTTATCCCACTGTTTCCTCTGCGTGGCTATGAAGAGCCTACGTGATCATGACCACCGTGCCGCCCGCCGCCGTCCACAGACACATGTCCCTGGAGCACAGAACAAGCTGGACGAGGCTCCCTGGCTCCCTGAGCCCACACTGGGCACCTGAGGCACCTTCTCTCCAACCCTTGGCCCACGCAATCCCCTGGAAATCCCTAGAGCCCGCTCCTGAGCCCCTGCACCCACCGCTAAGCTCCCCCCACCCTGGCAGTGTACTTCCAAGTGGAGTTTTCCAACAATCACACTCAGACTCCTCCTCCGTGCATCCTCCGGGATGCTGGAATGCTGTGGCCTGCAGGGCAGGAGGGGCACAGTTGGGGCCATCCTGTTTCTCCTGCCCCCCCAGGCTGTTTATCTGGTCATCTCCAGCCAGCAGGGTGGAAAGCAGTGAGGGGTGAATGGCAGAGCCAAGATATGGGTGAAGCCTGTCTCCTAGGCCAGCAGTCAGGGCCATCTCCCGGGCCGTACACTCCCCTCAGATTGTTGGCTGCAAGAATGCTAGCTAGCACAGTCTCCACTAAGCCAAGAGGGCTGACGGACTCAGAGAGCAGGGCTGCAATTCCTCCCGGCTTTGCAGCCCCATCTCGCTTGGGCTGAGGCAAAGGGAGGGCAGGCATGAGGGACAGGAGCGCCAGTGGCAGATTCACCCCTCTGGAGTCAGCTCAAACGCCCTCTTCGGACCCCAGCTAGGATTCCAGTCAAACCCTGCCAGCATCCCACCCATTTCAAGAGTCTCCAAGGGGTGGGGACCTTGGGGGAGGTAAGCAAGAGCTATGCCCTGAACCATCCCAGTGTCATCTCCACCCTTCCCTGGATGGCAGGAAGGGAGGGGGTCACCTGGCAGAGGTCAGTGGGAAAAAAGACGGGCAGGCTCCCTGGACCCCAAGCTCTTCTTCCTCCCCGCCCATGCTTCTGGCCCCTTCCCCGACCAGGAAAAATAACCAGAAAAGCGCTGGCCACCACAGGTTTCACTGGTGCGGGGCAGAACCATGCAAACGCCAGTTAAGAGTTCAATTTTCCAAATAAACCGCTGTGCACAATCATATCAGAACCCCCGTCTGCAAACCACGCAAGCCTCTCCGCCCTTCACCATCCTGACTGGGAATTCCGGAGCAGTTCTCCAAGCCCAAACAGGGACGCAATCTGTAGGCGCCCAGATACAGATGGGGGGTAGGAAGGGGGAGGACGCCTCGGAAATGCCCAAAATGGGGTTGGAGAGGGCGCAAGAGGGAAAGGAAGGGAAGGGGTGGGCGTCCATGACAGACAGCCTCGACATGTTCAAAGTCTCGCCGCAGCAGCCAGCTCCCAACTTGTTTACTTGTCAGCGTGTTTTGCTGTTTCCAAAAGGAAACAGTTAACCGTCTGGGTCGTGGCCGGGTAGCGATCCGTCCCTATCTGTCACCTTCCCTTCCCAGCTAAGCGCCGCCGCCACTGTGGCTGCCTCGGCTGCCAGGGGCTCGAACCTCGTCTACTTTTTTCCACTTGAGCGTGGCCAAACTGTTGCTATTTCGTGGGGGGCAAAGAACTGGGTTGGCACCCTCCAAACGAGACATGGCGGGTGGGGGCGGGGGCGGGGAGCTGGGCCCGCGTGCCCTCGCCGGCGGGGGTCCTCTCCCGGGAGAGGCACAGACGCAGCTCCCCATCACGCCTCGCCAGGGCCGGAGGCACCTGGAGACGCAGCCGGAGCATCTCCCGAGCCAGAGCGAGCCTGACGCGCAGCCGGCGGGCGGCGAGCTGGGGTGGGCGCAAGGCCGGCTCCCGGCTGCAGGCGGGCGAGAGGGAGCTGCGGAGCCGGGGGAGGCGGGCGGGCGGGGAGCGGCCGCCTGACTTACATGGAAGTGATATTCCTGGAGATATCCGTGATGTTGATGCTGGCGCTCCCAGTGCTGTTCCCTGATTCCTGCCCTTCCAGGAGGGGGAAGAGGTTCCCATCGTCCGGCCGCCGGCAATTGATCTCAGTCTTGCTGCAGACACAATTTGCAGGGCAAGCCAGCACGGAGCCCACATAGTCAAGCCAAACGCTTCCCAGCAAGAAAATCCGCCAGAAACTACACTTGGCTGGGCAAAGAGAGACATCCATCTCCGATCGCTGCTTCTAAAAAAGAGGAGGAGGAAAGGCGAGGGGGGTGGGGTGGGGGGAGTGGGGAGTGCTGGGGGGGAAGGAAACAAAGACGGCGAGGGAGGGGGAAAGGGGGAGGGGGGGCCTCTGCCTTTGAAACGCCGTGCGATCAGATGCAAAATTCTTCAGCCTCTGAAACCATCGCGGCCGCTGCTGCCGCTGCTGCTGCCGCCGGCCGCCGGGTAGGAGCCGCGGGGAGCGCCTAGTGGCGCGGTCTGCCTGGCATGGTGGCCGGCTCGGCACTCGCCGGCTCGCCGGGTCCTGGGGCTCGGGAAGCGAGCCGTGCTCAGCGACTCCCAGACTTTGCAGGGTTGCAACAGACAGTGGGGAGGCAAAAAAAAAAAAAAAAAGAAAGAAAGAAAAAAGAAAAAAAAGGGGAGGGGAGGGAAATGGTGCTAAAGTCACCAAGTCCCACCTACTGGGCAGAATTAAAACCGACACACCTGCAAAACACACACACTCACATGCATTCACACATACACACGCCTGAAGCCTGGGGGGAGGAGGAGGAGGAAGGCGCAGTCGGAGCTGCAGCAGCCGCGAATGGCTCGCTGCGCGCCTGCAGAAATGTACAAGTGTTCCGAGCCTTACGAAACGCACGGGTTCTCAGAGCGTCTTCCTCGGCGCCCTCCCTCTCCCCTCCCTCCTCCCCTCCCCACTTGCGGCCTCCTCCCCCCGCCCTGCCGCCCAGGCTGGGAGCGGCAGGAGAGCGGAATCTCCCCCTCCCTCCCTCTCCCCGCCCGTCCTCTCCCCTCCTCCCTCCCCACCCACCCACCCACTCGCAGGCTCGCGGCTCTCGCCTGCACCGCCACCCGCGGCCGCGCGCCCTCCCGCCTGCTCCACGCCTCGCGACCAGGCACCCGCTCGCCGCAGCCCAGGGGAAACCGAGACCGAAGGGAAAAAGTTGCAGTTGGGATTGCGAGGATCTGGACAGGGGTGGGGGAGTTGGCGAGCTGGCTGCGCCACGCGGAAAGGCGCTCTCCTTTCCACTTTTTGGCCCTCGCGCTGCCCGGTTTTGCTGCAATCAGGACCGTGGGAGGAAGGGACATGAAGGCGGCCGAGGTGACCGGGGAGTGCTACCGAGCCTGGGTGGGGGGCACAGTCTAGCTGACGGCGACAGGGCATCCGGGAGCGCACAGGAACCCCGGACGGGCACCCAGAGTCGGGTACTGGGGCTGCGGACGCGTGGTTCCCCGTCTAAATGACACTCGTTTCCGTAATCGAGAGTGTGGGAGCAGGGCTCGGCTGGGAGGGGAATGCGGGGCACGGAGGGGTAGGTACGCCCGCTCCCCCTGCGCCTGCTTAAAGGTAGGTTTTGCGTTGGCCTTGAGCACGCAGGGAGTGGGTAAGGAAGGAACAAGCACCGAAAGGGCTGCGCTGGAGAGCCGAGGTGGCCGGGGGCGAGCCGTGCAAGCGAGAGAAACGGCCAGGAAAATTGAGATGCAAGGGGCATTTTTTGGCAAGCAGCAGGCCGGCCCCGTCAGAGTCTGGCTTCTGGGGCTCGGCTGTCGGGTGCGCTGCGCTGGCTGCCGGGTGAGGGGGTGGGCGGGCTGCTTTCACCAGATTCAGGGGGCGCAGAATCCCTCCTACCCTCCCACCCAAGCACCCCTTCCTGGTAGGGGCGCAAAGCAGGTGCAGCCAGTCTTGGAGTCGAGCTCAGATGCCAGTGGGAGAGCAAGGGAAGGTGGGGGGGGGGAGCCCCGCTTTTTACCTTGGTAGGGATTTTAAATAAATAAATAAATAAATAAATAAATAAATAAATAAATAAAACGTCAAAATGCCAAGTGTGAGCTGTTTGCTGAGAAGAGCATTGGCTGTGGGAAAGGAGAAGAAAGGGTTAGGGAAGTCCGCACGGCACACACACTACAGCATTCATTCACACGCAGAAGAAAGCAGGGCTCTGCTCCCGGCACTTGGGTGAGGGCAGGCGGTGAGGAAGCAAAGACGGGGGATTCAACTGCAGCCAGCTTCTGAAAGGGTTCTCCCCCGCCCCCGCCCCACCCCCGTGGATTCCGAAGCAGGTCATGCAACTTGCAGGGAAGATGGGGGAAGCAGTACGCGGGTGCCACTCGCCTACCCCAGGCACAACCACAGACAGGCCAGGCGCCTGCCTGCGAGTGGCACTGTTGCTGTGAGTAAACTTGGAAGAAAAGAAAAAAAGGAAAGAACATGTCTATAAAAGGCAGTTTTCCCTGATTCCCCCTTACATTCCGCCTTTCTTTGGCCTGGGTGAGACTTGTACCCCATTGCCAGTATGGCGTTGTCCCCAGACTGGCATTTTGCCCTCCTACCAGCAGGAGGGGACAGAGAGTGGAAACCTCCTTAGACTCTCAAACCAGTTCTTACTGGCCCTAGGCCAATCCAGATACCCTTAGCTATTGGGACTCTCCCTGCCACTTCTAGGGCCATTCTGGGACTGGCTCTCGAATGTTTGAGAGTCAGGGAAACTGAGGCATAGTCAAAGTTCTAGCTTGGCCTCTCTCAGAAGGTGGCAGGTGGCAGCAGAGAAACACAGGAAACCTTCCTCAGACCATTCCAGGGGAGCTGCCAACAAGCTGGGCAGGAAAAGTGGGGTTAGCCCAGCATCAGGTCTCTAGCCTGCAATTGAAACGGTTTTGTCTCCGAAATGCCCAGCACACGATTTTTGAGAAAGAGAACATTTTCCAGCGGAGAAAGAGAGGTGTCTTATAGACAGAACAAATGACAGGTGTCTCATAGTCAGAACAAATAAAAACCTTAAAAAACCCCTTTGGATATAGTAAAAATGCAGGCTGTGCAGCAAGGGGCCCTGATGGAACAAGAGGTCTTTCATCCTGCCGGTCAAATGGGATTACGATGGGCTGTTCTGTTTATGCTAGAGCTGTGGGCCTCAGCAGGAAGTGGCAGCTGACTAGGAGGAAGGCCTTTGCTACAGCAGAGAATGGCCTGGGAGCGGGGAGAGCAGCATTCGGTTTTGGGCCACAGGCTGATCACTTCGGCCTTTTGGGCCTCGGCTTCCATATCTGTAAATTGACTCGGGTGGACCTCGCAGCCCAAAGCGTGGCCTTCCGACCAGCAGCGTCTACACCACCTGCAAGCTGCTTAGCAAAGCAGCGCCTGAGGCTCCCCTCGGACCTACCAAACCAGAATGTCCGTTTTCACACGCTCCCCAGGTGACTCGTAAGCACGGCACTGTTGGGGAAGGGCTGAGATGGCTCTCAAAGCCCCTTCCAGCTGAACAGTGTCTGATTCTACATGGACCTGGCCAGAGAGACTGTTAAGAAAAAAGGAGAGGTCGGTGGTGTGGGGTCGCAGGTGCAAGGAGCTTGTCAAGAGCAAACCTGTGAGCTTTCACGACAAGCGCCAGAGGCGCCCACCCTGCCCAGGGAAAGGTACTCATGCGTCCCTGGTGCTTAACCTCCAAGAGAGGCCAGGAGACAGTCTCCCGCACAGACACCCTTTTCTTGGGCAGCATTTGGGGTGTCTCGTCTTCTCTGTGAGAATGCCCTGGTTGACAATGGAGAATGCCTGTTACACCACCGTGATTCCCAGCCTGCAGCCGTCACTGGGTCCTATAGAGATCGTGACCCAGCTCAGTACCCCACCCATGAGGGGACAACCAGCCCCACCTCCTTTGCTGCCAGCTGCAGTCTTAGTGAGGAAACTCACCAGTGTACCCCCTGCTGATGAGTAAGAGGCAGGAATGGGCAACGTTTCTTGAACAGAAAGTAAAGCTTTAGAAACCCTCTACAACTGAGCAGACGCCTTCTAGTACCAGGGGTTTGGAGAAGGCGGAAACGGTCCCAACATTTGGAGGTGGTCTCCCACCAGACAGGCCAGAGTGGGAGCTGCCTGCCAGAGCACAGTGGGTCAACCTTCCTGACACCCAGAAAACTGAACACGTCTCTCTCCCAAAGGGCCCGTTCCAGCTGAGATTTCTCCTTGACTATTAGTTTATGAGGTACCCCAAGCCAAAATTCCTTGCCACCTGGAAAAGCAGGGAGTAGAGATGCAGAAGATGTACAAACCTGGAGCCATGGCCGCCCAGTGCCTCCCCCACTGCAGACCCCTGCTGGCCTGCCACTCACTTGTCTGCCTTTCTGATGCAGCCACAGCCCTTTCCCGAGGAAACCACACCCCTAGTCAGCCACTACTGGGACACAGGCCAGGCCCCAGGCATTTTGGATTCACCCACCCTGCCCTGCTCCTGCGGCGTTCAGCTAAATCTAGGAGCTCTGCTGTACAACTTTCCAGGGTGAGCTGAAATGGGACCCACTGTCCCCTCACTTAGCTGGGAAAGGAGCTGTGATGCTGGGTAGTGACTGGGGGAGCACAGGAGAAGAGAAAGGGAAAACTGGGCTCTGAAGAGCTGGCTGGTCCAAAGAGCTGTCTGGAGCTGGCAGGCTTGGACGAAATTCAGAGAAACAGGCCTGTTTCCTGGGTGACCCAGGCTCAAGACATGAGGGGGGAAAAAGACATGACTGGAGGACGAAAACAGGTAACGGTATCCAGGAAGCCAGGACCATCCATCGAGAGTGAAAGCCCAGCCTTGAAGAGGGACAGTCAACCACCAAGGGGGTCCCAGAAAGCAGGAGAATCTAACCACAGCAGGTGCGAGCTTGGGACCCCAACTCAGGACCAAGATCTCAGACAGACACGTGCCAGGAGGCTGGCGCTGCCCGTCGGGGGGGTCAGAGCCCCTTGCGTCTCACTCCTGTCCATTAAAGAAGGTTCACTGAGCGATACCTAGAGTGATGTCCTGCCCTCTGGGAGTGTCTGGGGTGGGGGGGTCTGGGGTCCTCCCCTGTGCTGCGGCCCACTTATTCTGCTTACCCTAAATGACAGATTCATAGAAGCTCTGGGTTGGAAAGGACTCCCAAGGCCCAAGACCCACAATCCCCCCTGAGGCAGACACCCCGTCAACAGCACCCCAAGCGCCCAGTCTATCCTGCTCGGTCACCTGCAGGGCAGGAAGCTCGGGCCACCCAGGGCTCCCACTGTGTCCTCACACAGCTGTATTCCTGTGTGGGCTTCAGTGTGGAATAGCGAAGCCAGCTTCCTGAAGCCCCCACCTTCGGTACGAGTGCGGCCACCCAGAACCCCAGGGAAAAGTCAGGTTCTTTTCTACAAGCCAGTCAGAAGGCTGCCTACCTCCCACCTCTTCTCTGAGTAAAATATCCTGTTCCTTCCCTGTACTTCAAAAGCACAGCTCTCTGATCTTTCCCTACTCTGGTCAATGGCAACGCATTCAGGTTTGTCAATGTCCCCTTCAAAGGGTGACTCTAAATCATGCAGGTTTCAGGTACTCTGAACTTGGGGACACAGGGCATGGGCAGCTATAATGGGACTAAATATGGCTTCACGTAACAGGCCTGCTGGGCTGAATTCACCACCCAGTAGCGTCTGGGCCTGGGCAAGGCACGTAATGCTCTGTGCCTCAGTTTCCTTACCTGCAAAATTGGGACTGACCCGCATCTAAGTCACGAGGTTATTGTGAGATAATGCCGGGAGGCACTTTGAACAGGGCCGGACCCATAGGAAGCATTCTGCCACAGTTAACTTCATTGTGGCACTTCTGAGGTCCCCACAGGGCGGGACAGGCCCCACAGGCCCCAGCCAGGTCACCCGAGCACCAGTCGTCCACCACCAGCCAAACGCGCTGCCATCCTAAAGCTGGTCTGCCACGTGCAGGGCAGTGGCCCTGACATGTTCATGCTTTGGGGTGTCAGGTGCAGCTCCGCCCACAGAGGCTCTCGGGCTCAGTTACTAGGCCCCTGAGTCACTAGTGGCCAAGGAGGGTCTGAGTCCCAGGTCCTTGGAAAGACAGCTGGGAGCAGGCGCGTCCATCTCTCCTCTGAGAAGCAACCCACCGGCCCCCCTGCTCCCTTTGCCAGCTCTGGGTGGGGGGCTGGCTTTGGTCCCCCTGGAGGGGGTCACCACTGCAGAGTCACCAATGGCTGTGAGCAGTTGGGCTAGGTGGGGAATTCAACAAGGTCCCTGGTCCCTTGGGCTGTGGCAGTAGTATGTGGGGGGTTCCTCCTGCAGATAGCAGAGTCTAGGAAAGATAGCTGGATTCAACGAATAAAATCAAGGCATCAAAACCACCAGGCTTCTGGGGAGCCAGAGCTGTGAGCACCCAGAAGGCGATTGGCTGGCAGGGAATGGGGCCACCCTCATACCCACCCTCCCTCACGGACACAGCCTTCCCAGAGGAGCTCCCCACAGTAACGCCCATCACCCCTCACTTCACACGATGCCCAGACAGCTACCTGGGGCCGCACCAGAGGACAGGGGAACACGGGCCTGCATGTAGCAGAGGAGGCCGCTGAGACCAACCGGTGCAGAGACAGCTGGGCACCTCCCGACGCCTGCTACCGGCTCCTTGCGTGGAAGTCCCCTGAGGACACGGCCCCTGCCTGTTTCCCTGACTGACCCACCTGCCCTTCAAATAGCACTGACAACGAAACAGATGGCTGACCTGTTCAGCACTCTGTAAATGAGGGTTCAGGGTCCGTCCCCGGACCGTGAGCGCCAAGACGGCCAGGACACATCGCGCTGCTCACCACAGTCTCCCACGGCCCTACCTCAGTGCCAACCCCAGAGTGGACACCACACATTTGGGGGCGAGCTGAGGAACCCTTCCACTGCCTGAAACACCATGTGTGTCCACAAGAGAAGTCTGGGACAAAAGTGGGGTGCTTTGAGCTGAACCACAGAGTTACAGTGTCCCTGTAACTCTCCCACGTGTCCCTGGCAGGGCAAATTCAAGGGGCTTCTGGAAGCAGAGAGAAGGGCAGCTCCTGTTCTCAGCTCTGAGGTCAGGAGAAGGGTGGAACAGCAGCTTCCAGGGCAAGGCCAGACCTCCAGGCCCTCCCCACGCACCTCCCCATGGGGGGCTGGGGGCTGAGCCCAGGCCCAGCAGCCCCATTGCCAAGGCCTGTGTCCTGCAGGAAGCCAAACCCTTCCCCCATCTCCCGGGACCCACTCCACTACACCCTCCCGTCCTTCTCAGCCAGTGCAGCCCACTCGTGCTCAGCTCCCAGCCTCTGCCTGTGCCTTCGCCACCTCCCCCAGTGCCCTTCTCTCCACCCGCTCGTCACCGAAGCAGCCCGTCACACCTTCCCCTGCCCAGGCTCAGACTCATAGGGTGTTGACTTGTAGACCCAGCTCCCCGTTAATTTACTCATTTGCTCTCAACACACTGGGCTGTGTCACCTTGGGCAGGTCACTTAACTTCTCTGACCTTCCACTTCCTCCTCGGCAGCAGGGGGTGTCCAATGATCCCAACGATCAAGGGGGACGTTACACAGAAAAATGTCTCGTGAACATTGAACACAGCACAAAAGACAGCCACTGCTTCCGGCTCACCAGACAGCAGACCCCAGGACCTTTGCACACTCCATCAGCTTTTCATAGCTGAGCCGCCTACAGTTATCAGCCATCAGACGACTTCAAAGCAGGGGAAACGCCAAGGCAGCAGCCTCCAGCCACACCATGAATTACATTCTCTCTTCAGAGGGCCCAGGAAAGCACAGGCGTTAGCCCCAGGCAGACCTAGTTCAGACCTCAGCGCCAGCAGCCACTGGCTGGAAACCTGGGCGCTCCATCTCACCTGAAACACGTGCTCCTGGATACTGCTCATGGATATTCCCCTTGAGAGGTAGTTTGGGAATGCAATCACAGCTCGTGCACAATGCCGCCAGCCCGGAGTCTGGCATATAGTAACTATCCCTTCCCTTCTTCCTCTCTCTTTCTACTCTTTCTTAGGGGCCCACCCTTTACCAGATGGTTCAGCCGCCACGTTAGGGTGCTCACCAACTCTGCCCTCCCTGCATGCTAGAAACCATCCTGGCTTGTGTTTCTTTTAACATCACAGACCTCCAACAGCTTAGAGGGCTGGAGAGGCGGTGTCCCCAAGTCCTCAGGCTTAGAGAGCAGGCTGCCAACAGATCTGGGGCTCAAAGCAAGAAATCACCAAATCTGCTCCAGTTTCCTCTGGTGCTGACAGTTACTGGGAACAGCACATACACACAAACTGAAGTAGGTATCAAGAGCAAATGGAAACCACCCCCACAACCCCCCCTCAAAAAAAAAAAAAAACCACCAAAAATGAGCCTTATTTGCCGAGACACTAGTGTGGGAATCTGGGAGAAGCTCTGTGTTGCAGGGAGGGGGCAAGAGGATCCACACTCGCCTTTGGAACTAAGAGACAGCTCCCTCCCACAGGCTTTCTGCCACGTCCTCCACCCCTCCGCAGCCCACAGCACCAGCTGCACTGCCTGGGAACCGAGGGAACAAAAGCCCAGCCCAGGGACTTCCGGGAAGGTGGGAACCAGCACTGTGAGCCCAGGCGGAAGCTGGGTCAGACCCGCAGAGCCACAGCTATGGGGTGAGGGTGCGGTGTGGGAAAGAGCACCCCGAGACGTGGCCTGGGGACACACCTGCAAGACACACAGTTGAAGACACAGCTGGAAGTCCTCCAGCTGGCGGAAGCCAGACGACCCTCCAAAGGAGGGGACTTGGTTTCCCCTTGGATGTCCTCTTCCTCGTGTCAAGTTTTACAACCATCCTCAGGACTCCACGAAAGAGCCCCCTGGACCCGCACCTTATGGCTGGGTGGCGGTGACCCTTTCCCAGGGGCCCGGGACGGGGCGGCCTTCCCCAGAGCGCTCACCTGAAGGCGTGACCTCTCCTGAACGGCCGCCCCAGGGGTCAGTGCCGCCGCTTGTTTAGCTGGAGCAGGGGCCTCCAGAGGCTGCACCCACATCTCAAAGGGGATCTTCACCCCGGGCCCACACAGGCCGTCTCCTACAATCCTGGGGCTCAGAGATGAAGGTGAGCACGATGACGGAGATGATGGCAACTGCAGCCACGACGCACTGACTTCCGCGTGCAGCGTATTTATTTCTACACTCTTTCCACACACAACTCCACGGAATCCTCCTCACAATCGCCCTGTTTCACAGATGAGGACACTGAACAGAGAGGTTAAGTCACTGGTCCCAGGTCACCCAGCCAGGTTGTAAACCCTAACCACAGCCACTTCTGACATCAAACTGCCCCCGAGGGAGGCAGTGAGGAGAGGGGAGGCGGCCACTTCTGCAGGGCAGACGGACAGCCCTGCCCTTTTGCATCCAAACGGCCCTCTGCCAGGGTTGTTTTCCCCCTGTAACAGGGAAGAGAAGGAAGGGGCGGGGGAGACCCCAGTTGTGACCACTGGCTGGACCTGGGTTAGTGCCGCTGCGTTAGGAAAAGGGTACTCTGCAGCCTGCCCTGTGGGCGGGTTTCGCCTAACACCCAATCTCCCCTTCCCAAGAGGAGATCCCTGTCCCAGCTTCCTCCTGGAGAAGGGCAGGGATTCTAGAGCTAGGCCCTTGGCACAGCGGCCGCACTGAATGTCCTACCCGGGCGTCTGTAATAAACGAATCAATAATTAAGAGAGGATGCACATTAGCCTTTGAACAGATTCCAGAGAGAGTTTATTTTTGATCTTACATGAGGTGAACAAGTGAGTACTCAGCCTGGGGGGAGGTGTGGGCAGTGACAGAGAGATGAGTGAGGCGAGGAGAGGTGGGCAGGAGTGGATGTGACGCGGGTGGCAGGAACCCCAGCCCATGGGGGGCGGGGTCTGTGCGGGTGAGCAAGGGGGCGGTGGCGGGTGGGCGAGCATTCTGCGTGCTGGGCGTGCACATGTGTGCAGGTGGGAGGAAGGCAGGGCCCGAGGGGGCCTGGGTGGTGGTGTGTGTGGTGAGGGCAAGAGCTGGGGCCGGCGGCAAATGAGGCTGCTTAGTAACGGGTGCTTGGGGGTCTCCACTCCCTGTGGCAGACTGAGCGAGAAGCCGTGCTTTTAATCTGTTAGTTCTCGGTACAAAAATTACAAAACAGAACATCTGAAATATCAACCCCACTTCCGGACTCCCATTTTTCTCTCTCTTCAGTCCCTGTTGGCCAAGGAAGCCAGTTCCTTTCCTTTCGACTCCCATTGGAAGCTTCCAGTCCTGGGATTTTCGGAAGAAAAAAAAAGATATGAAATTGTCTCTCTATAAGGTCTGTCTGTCATGAACCCACCTCCCCAGCAACACACACACCAATAATAATAATAATATAGCAGGTTGTATAATTATAGAATGTTAACATTTTAAAAGACTTAGAAATTAGCCAGTCCAATGTTTTTCTTCTCATGATTCTCCAACCAGAGCCCCCAGCAGAGAGGGGAGTGAACCCCCACCCATGGGTGGGGGAGGCAAAGGGGGAGACGGGGTGAGGGCTGCAGCAGCACGAAACTGCCTTAGCGTCTCACATTTTATTTTTAACATTTATTCTACTGCATAATACGCCCATGTGTGTTTGGGTATAAAGTAATGTTTTTAAATCTCTCCACGGAGTAACATGGGTGCTCCTGGAAGACGCAGGTTATGTATATTATCCCTGCGCCCTCACAGACCCTGGTGTTTTGGCACAAAACCCTCCACGGACACTCACCACTTTAAAAAGCACACATTGAGTCCAAACCCCACCTCCCTCATCCCTGCCATTTTAGGGGTAGAAAAATTAGGCCCAAGAGGACTAAGTTATGTCCCCAAGGCCACACAGCTAGTTAGGACCAGAGCCAAAGGCTTCTATTCTAAGGCATCCATTGAAAGAAAACACAAAAACAAAACAACAACAACAACAAACCATTCTGGAAGAGCTCTCAGAATCTCATGTCCCAAACACAGCTGACGCCTCCTGGACCACGAACCTCTCTCCCTGAGTGGAAAGCGGACCTTTTTTGATAGGTTTTTATGACACCATCTCTCTAAGCATCTTTCTCCAAGGAACACAAAATTCTCCACCACAACTTCACTCGGGCCTCATGACCATCTCCCAGAATTCAGCAGAGTGCAGCAATTTCGGTGTTTATTGGATTCCTATTTATTCTGCCTCCTTTGCAAAATGGATCTGCAGGTAAATATGGTGACCCCTCCATTGCACAGATGGGACCAATGTGGGGACATGACTTTTTCAAGGTCACATGATAGACTCTGGGCAGTGAAGTAGATTGGATCTCAAGCTCATATTATACAGTCCAAAGAGGTCAGGCTTTAGCCACCGGGCCTGGCCGAACGATTATTAGCAGCGTCTGCTTACAGGCAGCTAGCCTCACTGCCTGAGCTAAAAGAGAGTGAGGCTGGGCTGAGCTGGGGCTGAAATGGGGCTGAACTGGGGCTGAGCTGGGCTGGGGCTGGGGCTGAGCTAGGCTGGGGCTGGGCTGAGCTGGGTTGGAGCTGAGCTGAATTGAGTCTGGGTTGTGATGGAGTTGAATGGGCAAAGGGCATGAGTGCCTCCTGCTGAGCTCAGAAGCACAAGCTTGGAAAGCTTCTAAAAATACCGAGCACGTTTCTTGCAGGGGGGCTGATTCAGCTGACCTTTCCTAAGGATGGCCAATTTGCTGACTCCGTGCGGGGGCCAGCGGGCAGAAAGTCCTTCTGCTTCTCTCCAGCTGACTCTTGGGCTGCAGTGGGACAGAATGGGAATACCCTCTCGCTCCCAGCATCCCTCACTTCTGATGGACCCGGGGAGAATGAAAAAGAACGCTAGCGCGTCTCAGAGACTACTAAGGGCAACGCCATGTGCTAGGCAAGATGGTGGAAAGGTCCAACTTGTACTCTGGTCTCACAGGGCTCCTGGGCTGCCAGCCCAGGTAAGGAGAGTGGCAGACTGTCACCTGTGACACTTAGCAAACAGCAGGAGCATTCAAGCGAGGGGTTCATTTTGACTGGGAAGAGCTGTTCACTCACTTGTTTTTACTTGTTAGTTCCTCTGTGTGCTGGGTGCCAGTTCTGTGTACGTCAGCGGAGCTCCTTTGGCAGCTGCTGGGAAGACTCTGGGAACCAAGGCCGGTGCCGCCTGGTTCTCCTTTTCCTATTTTGTCAAATGGGCAGATTGAAACTGGGAGATTTCAGAAACTCCTCCCAGCTGGCGCACCCCGGCTAGCTGGGTGCTGGCGGAAGTGGAAGGCTTTCTTGCCCAAGTCCCGAGGTTCTGTGGTACCACTCGCAAGCAAAGTTAGCGTAGCTCACTCTCTTGGAGCTAGCTTGCTTCTGGTACCTCGCAGCCCCTAGGAGGACTCGGAGGAGAAGGGGGCAGCTACTTTTGTGGAGGTCTCTGTGCAGACATTCTCTGGCGAGCCCAGGTCTAACCTGGCAGCCTAGCATCCTGACGCCAGATGGCCCATGTGTCTAATGCTCCTGGTTTCTAACCCAGGCCTATGCAGGCCACACAGACAGGCCAGGGGACAGACACGTGTGGGAGTCACAGCACATGCTGGCCCCTTCTCCTGCGGCTCGGTGGCCCCACTGCGGCCTGGCCGGGGCCTGAACTGACCCTCAGCCCCGGTCCACCAGCTGCTCTGGCTTTAGGGAGCCGGTTCGCCACAGACAGGCCTGGAGCCTTGCAAGGACAGGACGCTGTCCACCCAAGGATGGAAATGAACCTGACAGCTCCTGATGTATGCCCTTGTTAGCCCATAAGGGAGACAGGGAGGCAATTTATAAGGGCAGCAGCATCCTGAGAGGCTCAGCGGGAGCCCCATGGCCCCTGGAGCTCCCCACTGGCTCCCCAGCCAGTGACCTGCTTCCTTTTCTTTCCTTTCCCCACCCTTCGTCCCAGGGGAATCTTTCTTTGGATCCCAGGAGCGAAACTTGCAAACTGAGCAGCAGTCTTTGGACAGAGATTTAAGTTGAAGAGTCCACTGTCAAACTCTGTGTGAAGCTGAAGTTGGTGCTTCTACAGAAGGGGGCTCAGCGATATGTTTACTGGGAACCTGCCCTCGTGTTCCCACAGGGTCTTGGAACAACTTGAAAGGAAGTCAAAATATGTGAGAACTAAACCTGCAACCACAATGACTTCCCTGCCCCACGGAGAGTCATGTACTGAGCCCCGCATCAGCTTTCCCCACCCTGGAAGATTGGGGTGTTTGCAAGAACAAGGCCCTGCCACGCAGAGGTCACAGGGCCACCCGTGTTGACTGGGGCTGCAAGAGGCAAAGCCAGTGTCCCCTGCAAGGCTGGCCTGAGTGTGTAGCCCCTCCTCGCCCCAGCAGTGAACAGCCCAGGGCACCAGTTCCCGATACAGGATGAACGGGGGGGAAAAGCCAGGCTCACTTCAAGGTTCATTAGACATTCAGGGGAAAACGGAGAAGGGGAAGGCAAACCCACACACGTGAGATGCTGCTCTCGGCTCCTGAGCTCTGAGGGGATGGCACACAAGGCTGGACGCAGGCACAGAGCAGCCGTCCTCCACGTCTGCCCCAGCCGTCCTCCCGCCCATCTTTGGCTGAGGGCCGACAGAGGCAGGTGGATGGGGCCTCTGGCGAAGGTACCAACTTGTCCTGCTTTGCTGGGACTTTCCAAGTGTTAGCACTGAATGTCCCGCATCCCAGGAACCCCAAACCCCTGCCCGGGCAAACCAGACAGGTCGCTCCCCTAACTCCAGCCAAGCAGATGTGGCTGGGCCAGAACCCCAGAGCCTCTGGTTATAGGAGCTAACCCTACAGTGTGAGAGGTGGACGGGGGGGTCCTAAGGCCCGTGTAAGGGTACCTGGCACCCCCCAGCAAGCACTCGCGCTGAGGCTCAGAGGAGTCCCTGATCTGCCCAAAATCACAGAGCTAGGATTCGAGCCTGGACCCTTGCTGGGGAGGGACCCAGAAGGGGTAGCAGAAGCCTTTTTATCTGAGCCTCCTTCCTCTGGGGCCTGTGAGCCTCTGAGCTCTGCAGCTGGCCCCTATCACAGGACCAGCAAGAGAGGTGGCACTGTGAGGCCAGAGGCCACTGACCCTTACGGCTGCTTCTGGCTACAGCTAAGTGGCCCCAAGGAAACCCCAGGGTGCTGAGGGGGTGGAGAGATATGTGCTCTTAGTGTCTCCAGAAGGAAACACCGGGGCTTCAAATTCAACCCCATCCTGGACTTGCAAACCTCCGGGGAACTTACCCCCTGCCCCCCAGGGGTCTACGACATGTCTGCTCAACTGGCCGGCTCAACACAAGGGAACTCGCACATGCGCAGCCATTTGCAGCCTCGTGCTCCCCAGACCCTGCTCTTCCCTCAGCAGAGAACTTGGGTTCCTTCAGTGGTTTCTCACGTCAGCCGCTTTCCGGTCTCCTTGGCCTGCCTGCTCCCCTCAGCGTCTGTGTCAGCACATCGTGTCTTTAAAAAGACAGCTCTAGCTCTTAGTTGGGAGATAGCAATGAAGATTGGAAGGTGACAAAGGGAGAAGGGACCAAGGTGAGGGTTTCCACACGAGCCGGTATGAAATGAACCACATATAAAGTTCCCTAGAACTCAATGGAACATTCCAGGAGTAGCCGGGCAGAGCAGACTGAGCTCTTCTGTTCACTCTGAACGGTCTCCTCACACGAAGTTATTTTCACTCCTCTCCTAGGTCCCACACTGACGACGTGGATCAGAAGCCCGAAGGTCTTCACGTGGGGAACTCTGACAGCACGTCTCCTGCTTCACCCCTGCTACCTACCCCACACCTCGTGGATCCATCCCCCGTCGGAGACCCAGAAAACCACCTGCCCCTTGCCTGGGCCACGGCAGCTAGGACTCCATTTGGCCTACTTCACAAGGCTTCCATAACCCTGCACACTGCCGAGCTGGCGTCTCAGCTGGAGAAAAAGCACTTTTGTCTGAGGGGCTACTGCGCCCACATCACGGCCATGCTTGTTCACTTCCCTGCCAGGACATTAACCCCTCCCTCCTCGGACTGCAAAGTGAGCCACCAGCCAGCTCCTGCCCGCAGGGCTCCCAGCGAAGGCCTCCCTGCCCACTTGGATTAGCCAGCCCCCAAAGTCCAGCATTTCCCCAAGCTCTGGGAACCGGGAGCCAAGACCAAATGCCAGCGCCCCACTGCCCAGGCTCCATGCCATCCCGCTCCTTGCGGGTGGGGAGGTTTCTCTGCTTAGAGACAGACCTGCCATGTTGCAGTCACGCGGTACAGGCTCATCAGCTGAAGGAAAATGAAGCACAGTCAACAGACACGTGAGTTCTGAGCGAGGCGGTGGCTTCTGGGGGACCTCAAGGCAGCCTTCCCACTGGCCATCGCCTGGGCCAGCCCCCACCCCCGAGGCAGAGGGACAACCTGTGTTCTTAAAGGTCTCCATGGGGCCAGGCATGCAGGGACTAAGCATGTGTTGTGTGCCGACCTGCGCAGGCACTGGGGACACAGGACATGGACCGGATTAACCTCCAGGAGCCGACAGTCTCCTGAGGAAGGGAGCGTGGAAACAACTAATTTTTGCCACGTGTGAGTGTCCCCAATGAGGTCAAGTACAGCTTGCTATGAGCACCCACAGGAGAGAGAGCCTACCCCTGCTTAGAGGAGATGGCAGGTGAGCAGACGCGGAGGCAAGTTCCTGTGTCCCCCGTTGTGGTGGAAAAGGTGGAGTAGTTGCTCTTTTCAAGTCACGCCAAATTCCTGGCGGGGAGACCAGCCTGGAAGGGCCACAGGGCTTAGTGGAAGGGAAAACTGTGTGCTCCCAGCCCCGCCTGTGCCCTAAACCAGCCCCCATGTCACAGTACCTTGCATCCGCCCCAAAAGGGCAGCTGGCAGGCAGAGCCACTCCTGTGAGCGGGGCTGCGGTTTGCTCCTCCAGGCCCAGCAGGGTTGGTTGGCGTCTAGCACCACCTACTGGCCACAAGGGGAAAAGCGAAATCTGAGCAGCCGCCTCTCTCGGGGCCTCCTGAAGTCACTCCTGGCGGGGCTGTCACACCCCTCCACACCCTGATCATCCTCTGGACCCCAGCCTCCATCCAAGGGCAGAAGGCAAACCTGGAAGGTGACAAGGATATTCAGAAGGAAGGACACAGGAAGCCACGGAGCCAGCTGGTGCCCTCAGACCCTGGGGCAGTCTGTACCAAAAGCATAAGAAAGATGAGACAGAGGCCAGAGCAGGAAGGGAGCTGGGAAAGGGGACAAAAAGGGAGAGCAGATAAGTGAGTGAGGATTGGAACCAGGCAGCAGAGACATGGAAGGTGCTAGAGGGTAATGTGGAGTCTTCCTGGAGAGGGAAGGACTAAGCTGTCCTGGGGACACTGAGGTCCCAGAAAGGGGTCACATTCCAGCCAGTGCAGGCCAGGTGCCAAAGGTGACCCCATGCTAGACAATGTCACTCCTCTTGGACCCAGCTGCCCTGGGCCGCCCCTCCAGCCGCTAACCTCAGGCAGGCCTGCACTCGCCCCACGGCTCCCGTGATGTGACCGCAGCCAGTCAGAAGCACCCTACTGACCACGTAGCTCCAGCTCTTCTTAGTCTGGAGGAGACAGAGGGAAAGGGACAGGGGTGAGGGCTTCCACGTGACCTGGTAAGAAATGAACCACACATAAGCTTCCCTGTGTAAGATTAAACTGCAATTAAGCAGCCCCCAGTTTTCAATCACGGGCTCAGGGATTTCTGCTCAGAAGAGACCACCGGCCGACACCCCTGCTGGTCCCACACCTGACCTGCTGCCCGGGGAGGAGCTAGGGGGCTGCAGGTAAAAGCTGGGCTTTGGAATCACAGACTAGCTGCTGAGCCTGGGCAAGCCACGTAAGGGCTCTGAGCCTTGGGCTTCCCGTCTAAGAAACGGGTAACAATCGCAAGACTGCTATAAAGGGTAAGTACTACCACCCACGTAGCACAGTACCTGGAAGATAAGCTCAATAAACATTGGCTAGAAAAAAAAAGAACACACCTCGGCCTTGGCCCATTGGCTGCTGATGCCCTGCTGGCCGTTGCCTGGAGTTCTGAGGCCTGGCTCTCAGCCTCCTGTGGGCGAGGCAGAAAAGGTGGGGCAAGGCCTGTTCTCACGGGGAACATCGTGCCTGGGTGGGTGATGACTACACACCTCACCCACGGGGAAGGCACTCAGCGAGCGAACGGAAAAAGCCAGCACCCCTCTCTGCTGCATTCATTATTCAGAACTTCCCACAGCCTGGTGCCTGCTACGGGGGTGTGTGAGAAGCACCAACCACGGCCAGTGGTGCCTCCTCTGCCTGAGGTGTGGGCAGCAAACCTCGTGCAGAGACCACAGGTGGGTCGGAGTCATCTTCTGGAGCCCTGGCTCTCCAAAGGTCCAGGAGATGGGGTGGTCCAGGAATGGGCTCTAGATAAGTGCTTCTCAGATCACTGTGCATAAAACCACCTGGGGGGCTGGGCCACACCCCAGAGATGCTGACCCAGGAGGTGTGGGGCGAGGCCTGAGAGGCTGCATTTCTAACAAGTTCCCAGGTGCAGCTGCTGCTGCTGCTCTGGGACTATGTAAGTTTACATTTAAGTTAATTCAAATTTAACTTAAAAATACAGTTGCTTCGTCTCACTGGCCACATTTCTGGGGCTCAATGGCCACATGTGGCAAGTGGCTACCGTATTGGACAGTGTGGGTATACATTTCCATCACAACAGAAAGTTCTGTTGAACAGTATTGCTCTAGAAAGTCTATCCTGAAAGAGGAATGTCAAAGGAGACAGGTAAGGGCCAGGAGAAAAGGGAGTGGACGGTGAGGTTTTCTGGGAGCCTGGAGAGCCCCTGGGAGGAAAACAGGCCCCCCCGCAAAGAGTCTCCAGAAGGATCGGGGTGTGATGTGAAATGTCAGGTGCAGCCCAGCTCCCCGCTGACTGTGATGGGGACATGAGGTACTGCTGGCACACAGCAGAGGGACACTTTTTAAAGCCAGCCTGGGGGAGTCAATGAAGGCGAGGCATCAGCTAAGATCTGAAGGGAGGATGAAGAGGGAGCCAGGCTTCCAGTAATTTTTGCTCGACTGTGATCCACTCGCCCATAGGCCTGCCAGTATCCGTGTCACTCGGGACGTGAGCAAGTGGCTGGGTTGTTGTGTGGGGCAGGGGCGGCCGTGAAGGACAGATTCTGTCCCAGGCAAGGGGCCTGAATAACGTGATTCCTGCTCCAAGAAGGAACGTACATCAGTGTCTGAACAGATGGCCCAGCAAAAGGGTTCAGGAAAGAGATGGCAGCGAGGCGCCTGTCACCAGCATTTGAGTGGAGACCCAGGAGGAACAGGCTTTCAGTGGGTCCGAAATAGCAAGTACCAGGGAGGAGCACAGCCCCCTTCCCTGCCCCGCACCCTTTCTCCCCTGCACACAGGCGCCCTCTGCCATATTCTCCCAGGGACAGACAGGGGCTGCTGAGAACAGCTCTCCAAGCCAGGGGAGGGGAGCTCCTGTAGGTTCGGCCCTGTGTCTGCAACACAGGAAAACAGCTCCATCCTTGAACACAGTGCAGTCAGTTTAGGGGACAGCAGGCTCCCAGGCTGCACCCCTGACTGTGCCAGACTTCCAGGGCCTCGGAGCTGTGTCCCAAAAGTTGTGACCCTGACCTCCCAGCCTCTGCTCTCCCCACTTACTTTGCTTGGCCCCCCCTTCTGCAGAGGTCCTACCAGAAGATCACTCCCTGCCAGCCAGTCTGAGACGCAAACTAGTTGGCTAGATGCACAGAGACCCGACACAAAACGAGACGCTGCGTCATCCACAGGCTCACGCAGGTCCCCACTCACCCATTTTATCCCTTTGGCAGACTGTGCTGTCTGCCCACCTCTCCTCCCTCTCTCTCCTCTCACATCCTTCCCGCCCCTTCGTCTTTCTTTCTCTGTCTCAGATCCTTCCTGCTCTCTTAGGAAGCCAAGTCCGTTCTCGAGGTGGAGGTCTACCCTGAGCGTCACACAGCCTCCTGCCTCTCCGTCTCTCCCCGCAGGACCCCGGATGGCCTCCGCCTTCCACACACGGCTGAAGAACAGCGCTGACAGTCCCTGTCCTTCCCCAGAGCCGCTGTCCACCTCCATCTTTATGCCTCTTCTGACCACTCCTTCCCCGCAACCAGAATCAACGGCTCATTCCGGATGTTTCTTTCCAGCTTCTCCACACTCATTACCCCAGATCCCAAGTAAGTAGCCTGGACCCAGGTCCTACCATCCTTTCCCTCTCAAGTGGTCATATGTTTCCAGTTTATAAAACTCCCTGGAACCTTGGGTAGTGTTTTTGGTCTACGGGGAAGGCAGATTTTACGATGCCTTAAAAATAAAAAATGACAATATTCACTGTGAGAAGGATTGCAAGAGGCAAAAAGAAATCGCCTACCGACTCAAAGGTAGTACTTCTAAGGAACTCCGTCCGGCTGGACTTCTTTCTGGAAAACAGTGAAAAAAAATCGTCACTACCTTGAGGTGAGGACAGAGATGTCATTCTGACAGGGAGCGTGAAAGTAGACAGCTGTTCGCAGATTTCTGTTAAAGATCTATTTCTCGTTGGGACCCCCGGACCAGCGTTTTCTCCCCGGCCCTCTTACGTTTGGGGCTGGATCATTCTCTGATGTGGGGGCTGGCCATTCATTGCAGGGTGTTTAGCAGCATCTCGTGGGTACAGCCCAGGGTAGCAGCATCCCTGGGCTCTACCCACGAGATGCCAGGAGCATCCCCTAAGAGCTGTGCCAATGAAAAATCTGTCCAGACATTGACAAATGTCCCCTGGGGGGCAACGCCACCCTTCGTTGGGAACCACTGACCTGACAACAGGCAGGTTGTTTTCATGTTACGGGGAAGAGACTGGTAGCTCTGGACCACCTTCCGAGGCCCTGGCGGAAGGAGTATGACTCTTTCGGGCTCATGTGGGGCCACTTCCAGGCTTGGGACCTACCCCTTGGCCCCTGGGCCTCAAGAACAATGACGATGGCTCACGTACAATACCTCGAGCATCACCACATTCGCGACACGGCGCTACAGAGTGCCCCGTATGTTAAGCTCACACATCACGTACGGAACCTCACCACGCCCGGGGAAACGGAGACCTGGGGAGGCGGAAAGGCTGGTCGGCCCTTAGCCTACCCGCATGTCTGGGCATCTGTGCCTTGTCCCTTGGTTACCTCTTTATAGCGATGAATGAATGCAGAGCAAGTACAAAGTTCGTGCTGCAAACCACGTGTGCAAGACGTCGGCAGACCTTAATGCTAACACTCTGTGTAATTTCCGGTCTGGAGCCCCCTTCACCCTGGCTGGGAGAAACGTGACCTTAGCCCTCCCTGGGGCTTTCCTGCCGACCATATTCCTTGGGACTGGGGCTGGGTTTCCGCGTCTCAGCTGTGCCAAGACGGGGACGAGCAGTGTGAGGACTGTTGGCAGCCACCTGTCCACTCAGTGACCAGCACTGTCACTCTCTGATGGCTTGCGACTACTTCTGCACGGTGCTTGAGACAAGGACCCACTTTCACGGCTGCGTATAGCCCCACTTGGCAGGACGTGTTTTCTAAAGACGATCACTGCGGTATCTTCCATTCCACGTGTTCTGTTACAATACGACTTTGAAACTCTGCCCATCGAGAGGTGGGGCGCTCGTGGCTATGGCAGAAGTGACACTATGTGACCCTAACGGGAGGTCCAGGTCTGTCTGGTTCTCTTTGAATGCTTGTTCTTACAGCCTGAGCCACTATGCTATGAGAAGCGCAAGGAGCCACAGAAGAAGACACAGGGGTGAGGGGGTTTCCAGCGGACAGTCCAGCTGAGGTCCCCACCCACGGCCAGCAGCGACTGCTAAACATGTGAGTGAACAAGCTTCCAGATGATTCCAGCATCGACGCCATGTCACCCCCGGCCTCTGACGGAGCAGCCACAGATGCACCACTAAGCAGACCCACCTGTCTGGGGTGAGGCCTCCTCCCTGGGGTGCCTGAGTCCCCCCCCACCCCTCGATCTGCTCCTCTCTCCTGCCTGGGGAGCTCTGTCCAGGCCAGGGTGGGGAGTCTAGCTTTCCTTTCTGTTTCTCCACAACACTCTGTTTATACCCAAGCATCTCTGGCCTTCCTCCTCTCGCCTCCTCCGGAACTCATCGAACTTTGCCTAATGGTTTGGGCTTTTGAAGCACAAAGGCCTATGAGACACGCAGGCTTTTCACATTGGCCACCGTCTCTCCCCTAGGGGAAGGAGCACAAAGCCAGGGACTTATTTCAATGGGAGAAAGGACAGGGAAAAACATCCCCTGGGAGGGCACAAAAAGTGCGTAATTATTTTTAACGGCTTTATTGAGAAGTCATTCACACAGCAGACGAGTCATCCATTTAAAGTCCACAATGCAGTGGCCTTTAGTTACAGAGTTGTGTTATCATCACTGCAGTCCATTCTGGAACATTTTCATGGCTCCACAAAGAGCCCCATGTCCCTTAGCTGTCATCCCCCAGCCCACCCATACCTCCCCGTGCTTGGCAACCACTAGTCTTTTCGTCTCCACAGATTTGCCTCTTCTAGACATTTCATATAAATGGGATTATACAACATGCAGTCCTTTGTGTCTAGTTTCTTTCACTGAGTATCACGTTTCAAGGTTCATCCGTGTTGTAGCAGATGTACAGCTTAACGTCTTAAGGTATCAGCATCAAGCCAGAGACACCCTTTCTAGCTTCCTTTACCTTCCTTCCAAATTATGAAGAACATATTCTGCGTGTAGAAAGGAGCTCCCGCCATCATCCAGAGTCATTCCAGTCATGATTTTTACAGCGGGGTCAGCAACCGGACCCGGGTCCGAAGGGAAATGATAAGGGAGCCCCCAACAGCCCCTCTCTCTGGCCTCTTTCTTTGTGTGATGAGTGCCTCGTGGGTGTCGAGTGGACAACTTCTCCGCCGGACCTTATGAGCCCCCATGTGCACCTGCCCTGCCCAGTTACCATGAGCTCAGACAGAGCAAAGGAGCTGAGGGGAAAGGTGGCAGGACCCCTCGCCTTGCCACGGGTCTCCACAACACAGGGCCACGGCAGTTCTCAGGATTGTGGGTGCGGAGGGCTGGGAGCCGGCAGGGTTTAGGACCCAGCGCCAAGTGGGGCGGCAGTGGGAGCTGCCAACAGAGGGCTTGTGGCTCACCTAAGAAATGGATGAAGAATGGGATGGACTGGAGCACGACCATCAATGAACCACAAAGCCTTTTAGCATCCATTTGAGACTGCTGCTGAACAAACAACTGCAAACACACCGGGGGCGAGCGGGGCTTGGGTCTCCTGGGGCGGCCTCGAACTCCAGCCCGGAGCCCCATCCCCAAACACAGGAGAGACAACGCGCCCTCAACAGCCCCATCTGGGTCTGTAGGTAAATCCAGACCTGGAACACTGCAGCCTCCATCCCCTTGCCGTTTCTCCTCGTTTTGTCTGGGTTCTTGACAAGGACAAGATCTCGACACCTTTCCCGCGATGAGCAAGGTTCCGTGAGAAACAGCAATGAGTTGCTGGGCTCTTCTTAGTAACAGCTGCTTAGGTATCAGCGTCCAGAATCAGATCCTGTTTATCTAATTCATCCGAGGCTGATGATTCCCTTGTTGGAGGAAGACACAGGTCCCGTGTGTTAAGGATTCCGCAACAGGTTCTATTTCCCCAAAACAAAGGACAGGAGGTTTGAAGAGCCCTTGTAGTAAATCAGTGGACGCGGGCTGTCGTTCCAACGTGCCCCTTCCGCCCTCCATTCGTTCTGTAGGGTGCCCGACCCAAAGGCCTGGTCCAGTAGGCTTGGTTTAAGGATCAAGGGTAGGGTTTGGAACACACAAAGCCCCAAGGATCTCATAAAGGCGATACGAATTCCTTGGGAGGAACAAAACGTAAGGTCCGTCTACCTCCTGACTCAATGTCCCCTTTGATTCATGGGCCAGCCAGATCCTCCTAGCACACCTTCCAGACACGGGGGGGTCTTCTCTCCGTGTTGGGGCTACCTAGGAAAGCTAGGGAGGACGGAGAGACGGGCACAGCCGGCCAGCCCCACCAGCTGACTGTTTATCGACTGGTGGAAGATTTTACTAAAATGGAAAGTTCCCAGGCAGAGGCCAGAACACAGTCCGTAGATGTTCAGTAAGGCCTTGTTTGCTCTAAATGTATCGACTCTCCAGCACTGCAAGACCCACTGGCAAAGGGGAGCGAAAAGGATGACGGAGGAAGGTGTCAGGTGCTTTAGGAAAGGGCTTAACCCAAAAATCAACTGAGTCGGGCTGGGCTGGGAGCGCACCCTAGACTCGGGCCTGTGCCACCCTCCAGGCCCGCAGAGCTGCCCGCAGAGCTCTGTGCCCCTCCCCCCCACGCTGCCGTGTGGTCCTCCCCTCCCCCACCCCCCGTGGCGTCTGTCCGCCTGTTTATTTGCTGAGCCTGGTTTAACAATGCGCTGTTTTTATGAGTTGTGCTGTAGTTCTTGGTAAAGCACTTTAATCCACTTTAATGCCCCCACTCTGCGCCTCCTGACAGCCTGGTGGTTACTCTAATGCATCCCTCTCACCTCAGGGTCACTAATGAGGTTAGAGGGAACGCAATATCCCAACTGAATAATTCACTAATCAGATGCTACAGACTCCAGTGGTAAAATTTATTTCTGACACCTAAACGGCAAATGGGTTTGTGGACACACTCACTCTCTTTGCTCCAGAGCTATTTCTGCTAAATGGAGGCTGCTGTGTTTGCTTAACAAAGGGACTCTGGTCTGGCCACAAACACATCTATCTCATCAGCTGGGCCCTGCATTTCTTCAGGGGGTGAGTGGGGGCTGGGACAACGGAGGGCGGGGCACTGTTTCGATGGAGGCTGCCTCTCAAGCCCACTTTGCCTTCCCTGCTTGCCCCCCGACCTCTGCGCTGGTAGCCACGAAACACCTCCGATCCCTGCTCCCTGTTAGACCGGGCCACCGTTAGGTCAGTGATGCTGACCGGTTCTGGTGGCAAGCACCGTGCAAACGCATAGAAAGCTCCCCAGAACCATTCCCCAGGAAAACACAGACATTCATTCTAATTTTGCCCTCCGTTTTCAGGGGTCCCCAGCTCCTCTGAAGGCTTTGGCCTCAGGATAAGACTTCTCTGTATTGGGCTCTGCCAGATTGTCACCAGGCTCTTCTCCACACTAGTGCCCCTTTCCCAGTGTGTAAAATGGACAGGAGGAGCTAGAGAGAGAGGATCTAAGCGTCCTCCCCATTCTGGGAGTCTCTGCACCTCGAGCAAAGCCCCCAACACCCAGTTCTTTAGGCACCAGCCCTGCCAGGAGTCGGGACTCTGCCTCCAAGGCCCCAGCCTCTCCGCCCTCATAGCTCCTCCCTCAGGGGCTGGACAGACACACACCCACATTCACAGTCTGTCCACAGAGTGGCCCCTTTCCTCCAACAGATGTAAGGCTGCAGTTTGAATTCCAGCCAAAGTTTCCCCAGGAACCACAGCCCGTTCTGGAACATTCCAGGCTCCCTTGGATCGTGCCACGTTTCTTTTTACCCCTTCAAGTGATCAATGCCAGGAATGCACAAAGTCAACCAGAGGCCCTGGTGTTTTGGGTTCAGGGTCTGGAGTAAAAAGGAGTATAGGAGACCTGCCTTCCAGGATCTGGCCTATCCCGGCACGGACACACCAAGCAGAGGGCTTTATGCATATCCTTTGAACTTGACGGTCCCCCCTAAAATTTAAATAATAATAACAGATGCATATGTGTACAAGACAGATGAAACTGAATATCCCTCAAAAATACAGACTATAAATCAAAATTGTCTTCCATTCTCACACTAACCCCAGCAATCAGACATGTCTGTCATGGAATGAAACCGAAACCTTTGGGGTGCCTTTCCTTTCCCAAACCCCTGCACCACTCACCAGAGTCCAGAGCCTTCCCAGTGCCTCAGGCTCTGGCCAAAGGCTGCAGAAAGGAACGGACTTGGGCAGTGTCTGAAGTCTAGCAAGAGCAGGAACAGTGCTCGGGGACAGGCCCTGGAGGGGCCTTGGTGTCTGAAATCGCCAGCTGAGTGCAGCGAGCACAGCCTTCGTCTGTGTGTTTTTATTAATCAGCTCCCATGCCACCGGACGCTGTCTTCCATTCCCAACTCCCAAGGCTGTGCCAAGGTGCTGGAGACAGCAGCTAATGAAGGGCCCTCTCCCCAGCGAAGGGGGGGCGCGCCCCATCCACATCCTCGGCTGGCAGCTCAGGCAGCCTAATTGCCTGTCCCCTCACCCAGCGGCCGAGTCCCCCCTCACCCTGCCCCTCTCCCTCTGCAAGAAGCTAAATGGGCCTCTGCTCCACGCCCCCGAGGCCCCATAGGCAGGTCCCACACCTGAGTCACGTGTGCCCTCCAGGTCACAGGTCTCCAGTCCGCTGTCTGTGACAGAGGGAAAAGTGGCCGCGTGCCACCAGCCTGTCTGAGCCGCCTCGGGCCCTAATGAAGCAGCTCCCCGCTTGACCCTTGCTGTGAGGTGTGACCCCAGCTTCCCACTGATTCTAATTTAGGAAGCATCCGCTCACTGGGTTGCTGGGAGCCATGAGCCCAGCGTAGGGGTCTGAGGCCTTCACTGCTGACCCAGGCCAATGAACACCGTCGCTCCTGGACCGGAGCCTGGCTGGGCCGGTAGAGCGTCCCCAGCAGATCTAGCACCCAGGTCGGCTCTGGCTGCCCGGTGCTGGGCAGTGTCCTTGGCTGCATCGGTCTCCACACTCCTCCTCCTCTCGGTGCTCAGCCTTGAGTCCAGAATGAGACGGTCGCTGGCCCCACACCCCACAGGTCCCAGGGCCCAGCCTCTCAGAAAAGGAAGGGAACTAACATTTGCTGAGGATCTTCCACACGCCAGGCATCATGCTAGGACTCTATCATTGTTGCCATTTTACAGATGAGGAAACTGAGGCTCTGACAGGTTCAGTAGGTCACCTGTGCTCTCCCCCCCACACCCCTACCCCCCCCCCACACACACACACACTTGGCTACCTCATTTCGCTCTGAGTCCTGAGGAACTCAGGAGACCAGACGGGCATTCTGGAGGTGAGCAAGATGAGACCTCACCCCGCAGGAAGGAAAGCAGAGCTGTGGTTCATTCAGTTTCTTAACCTGGGGTGCAACACTCACCCGAACCGGAACTAGTTCCTCCTACCAGGACAGCACAGCTCAGGCTCCCAGGGGAGGCAGCGTGGGGCAGTGCAGACAGCACAGGTGGGGTCTGGAGCACCCTGGGCTCTGTCACTCGCCAGCTGCTCGGACGGGTCATGTCACTTCTATGCCTTGGGGTCTGCATTACGGGAAAGGCAGGACCAGAAGACCCTTCCCATCCCCCTTAAGTTGTACCCTTCCACACTGGGACACAGGTCCTTTATGCAAAAGGACGTAATGAACAAGATCATGACCGCGATGCTCATAAAATTAATAAGTGAAAACAAAACAAAACAAAAAGAACGAACATTCAGTGAGAATGTGTTATACGTATGCCAGGCGCTGTGCTGTGTGTCACAGAGTGTCTTCTCTCACCGTCTCATCAATTCTGTGAGAACCAGTCCTGGTCCTGTTTGACAGAGGAGGAAACTGAGGCTCAGAGGTGTTCTACATCTTACCCAGGGTCACACAGCCGCATATTAGGGGAGCCGGGAATCACACACAGACACTCCGACTTCGGAAACTGCTCTTAGACACTGTTCTAGGCCCTTCTCTGCTGTGCCAGTCCCTGGCCAGGCTGTCTTAAGCCTAATGGCAGAGGGCAGGGAATGCTCTTCCAAGGAGTAGCAGATTGGGAGGCAGAAATCTGGATTCCACACCCAATGGCTTTGACCTGCTCCATGGCTCAATTTCTATCTCTAAAATGGAAAAAGGGCCCTTGAAAGAGCCTGCCTGTCTTCACCTAACATAAGAGCGATTCCTTCCTTCCTTCCTTCTTTCCTTCCTTCTTTCCTTCCTTCTTTCCTTCCTTCCTTCCTTCCTTCCTTCCTTCCTTCCTTCCTTCTTTCCTTCCTTCCTTCCTTCCTTCCTTCCTTCCTTCCTTCCTTCTTTCCTTCCTTCCTCTCTCCCTCCCTCCCTTCCTTATTAGTTTCAGGCGTACAGAACATAGTGACCAGACATTACATAACTCACAAAGTGATCACCCCACAAGTCTCCTCCCCACCTGACAGCGTACGTGGGTATTAGAACATACTGACTGTGTTTCCCATGCTGCACTCCACAGCCCCGTGACTGTTTTTTAATCATAGTTGACATTCAGTATTATTTTAGATTAGTTTCAGGTGTACAGCATAGTGGTTAGACATTCAATGAGAGGAAACTCAAAAGGAGATATCTGCAAAGACTGCCTATAAACATAAGGCTGGAATTTGGGGTTCCCTCACAATTCCAGGTCCTCAGGATGTGCTCACCCCCACTGATTAGCTTCTCCCTCTAGATCATCCCAACGAGGAGACCAGCACAGGAGGATGTGCTCTCTTCTTTACATTGACTCACTCATCTATTCTCCCATTCGTCTTCACTCCATCCGCCCATTCCTAGACTCCTTTTACCCTTTAATCGGGTTAATTCCCTTAAACTTTCACCTATACATCCATTCACCCACACACCCATCCATCTGCCCACCAACCCATCAATTACTCCTCTATCTATCCATTCACTCGTTCATCTATCCTTCCATAGAGTCACCAAACCACACACCTGTCCATTCATCCACTCATGGACTTACTCATAAATTTCACCCACCCTTCCATCCAGCTACCCACCTATTCACCCACACACCCATCCACGTAACCTCCCCCTTTTAATTCGCTCATCTCTCCATTCACTTACTCATTCATCTATCGACCCCCCCACCATTTATCTATCTACCAGCCATCTCTCCATCCATCCATTCATATAACTATTCTTCCATCTAGTCATCACACCACACACCCATTCATTCATCAATTTATTAATCTATTCCTAAATCCCACCCACCCTTCTATCCATCTATTCACCTCCATGCAAGCAATTTCCCACCTACTTATCTACAGATGTTCCTATCAGCTTCCCCGCCATCAATCCATCGAGACTGTCACCCATTCTTCCACTCGTTGACTCAATACCTTGTGACCACGTACTATATTCCAGAAAGGAATACACTCAGGCAGGACAGGGGAGGCAGGAGGGTAGAGTATGTAAAGGCATACTGAGCAAGAATGTGGCAGGTTCTGGAAACCCTCGGTGGCTGGAGGGTGGGAGGATGACAGAGAAGAGGAAAAGGGTCCCCCTGGGAGCGCGTTGCAGCAAACTGCCTGTAGGGCCCTGAGGGTCTCCGAAAGATGCTTGTGGCTGTGAAAATGAAAGGACACCAATGGCACGGGCATTAGGAAAACCTGTCAGCCGCCTCTGAGGAAGGGAGACAGAGAGGCGTTGAGAGGAACTGCGAGCCGGAGTTTTCCCTCGAAACCTGTGTTCTTGGTGTTGTGAGATGCAGAGTCCCTCTGCCCGCCTCCATCCGTTTCCAGGGGGAGGGAGCGTCCCCTCAGATGGCCACAGAAACTACTGCTCTATCCGGCCCCCGCCAGTCCTGGACGGACAGAAGGGCTGTCCTTTGGGGCATCACATTCACCACTGAGATGAGAGCTGCACCCCCTTAATTCCTTCCCACCTGCCACACACCTGATCGCATCATATATCGTATCACACACACATACACACACGCCCAGATCTGACGGTTTAGTGGGCACCAGCCATCAGATGAGGGAGACAGTTTGCTAAAGAAAATGTTCACTGGCCCCAATGCTCTGAGCTGCATCGCTGTGAGTGGCTTAAAGAGAATCAATTTCATCCGTGAAATCTGAAAGGAAACAGGGAAGGGAAGGTGGGGGCCGGATTCAGCAGCAGCCAGAGACAAGGCAAGGGAGCTATCGCCCAGGCCAGGGGAAATCTTTGCAAATTGAATTTCTGACCCTGGCAGGGAGACAAGCCAGGGCAGGGAGAGGCCTGATCTCTGTGGGAGGAGCCCGCTGCTCTGGGGTCGGCGGGCTGCCCTGTGCCTCAGGGAGGCACAGGAAAGGAACAAGTGCCCTCCCTGCCAGGCGGCCCGACTGGCCCCTCACATCCTCCATTTCTTGTTCACCCCTTAGCATCTCAGCTCCTTTCCTCGTAGGAACGGGAGGGGGAACGTCCAAAGATCCTGCCTCCAGAGGGGGGCCTTGGAAGTGCGGATGAGGAGGAGATCTGAGGCTGAACTAGGGCGTTACCTGCCAACTGTGCAGGCCCCGAGGAGGAGGCAGCGCCAGGCCCTGCTCCACTGCTCTGGACCCAAATGGAATCTTCAATCACTGGTCAATCGGGTTCGCCTTCTCTCTGGATCTGGCGGCCCCTCGCTTCCACTGCCTCCTCAGAGAGCACCTGAGCGGGCCATGCTCAGCTGAGCTGTGAGGTCATGGCTAGTGCTGCATCCAGAGACCATACTGTGGGCGTGTGGGCCAGGGCGTGGGGAGTGGGCTGTGTGTGCACGCTGCAGGCAGAGCGGCAAGCAGCAGAAGCAAGGCTGCCCAGCCACGGGCTCACGGATTATACACCATGGCGTTTGCCTGGCCTTGGTTTGAAGAACAAGACCCCACGGGCTTGTGGGAAGAGGCTCCAGGAGTCCTGGGAAACCAGCCCTCTGGTTAGCCAGGGCTGTCTGCACACCAGCGAGGGGCAGGACTGCAGAGCCTGTCCCCTACCTAGTGGCAGGGCCTGTCCAGTCCCACTTCTGGGTGGGCATGAGGCAGGGTCTCCAACAGCATTCACAGCAATGGAAACCCATCCCAAGCAATGACCCACTGTGTGGTATGACCAAGGTACCCCTCTTTCTTTCATCAAGGACCTGCCACTCTGCCACGTTCTTTTATGTGCCTCGCATGCATTACATCCACTAGGACTGTTGCATTCAGGGCAGCAAAGGTCTAATACAGTGCCTGACACGTACTGGGCACTTGGTAATACGGCTGGCCCTTGAACAACAGGGGTTTGAACTGCATGGGTCCACTCAGATGCAAATTGTTTTCAGTAAACACTGGATTTTCTCTTCCTTACAATGATCTTGATAACATTTTTTCTCTAACTTACTTTAAGAATATAGTATATAATACATATAACATAAAAAATATGTGTTACTTGACCATGTGTGCTATCAGTGAGGCTTCCGGTCAGCAGTAGGCAATTAATAGTTCAGTGCCGGGGGTGGGGGGCTCAAAAGGTATACACGGATTTTTGATGGCACAGGGGTTCAGCGCCCCTAACCCCGGCGTTGTTCAAGCGTCGACTCTAGTTGTTGAGGGAATAAAGGTTTGCTTTACTGAATCCTCACAACAACCCTAAAAGCAAGATAGTTCTGGCATCACAATTTGCTGACAAAGAAGCTGAGTAGCTCACATCAGGCCACTTGTCAGAGGGAAAAGCAGGACTTGCCTGCGTGTCTGTCTCCAGAGCTCATCTTGACACTTTCGTACCTTCCATTGTAATCAAAGAAGTATCATCTTAAACTTGGGGGCCGTAACATGTCAAACAAGGTACCACTGAACTATGAGCGGAGTGAATCACCATGGCCAGAACCAGCCAAAGGAGGGAGGCCTTGTGGGAGGAAGCATGGGGGGCAGGGATGTTCAAAGAGCGCAAGGCCTTCCCTGGCCGGGGGTAGCAGGCACCCTGTCCACTGTGGAGAAAGGCCCTTTCCCTCCTATAAGGATAGAGGACAGGGGACCCCTTGGGGTCAGTAACTTGACTGCAACAAGAACTGGATCTCACAGAACACATGCTACCAGCAGAGACACTGAGCCCCCTTGAATGACGGAATAATCCCTGTACCTTTATACTGGCAAGGCGGGGTGCATCTGCGGGCACTCGTGATCTGGGATCCCTGCTCCTACCCCTTCCTTCCCTGCCCAGACCCTGTGGTAAATCAGCCCCTGCTATTCTGCAGCGGAGTGTTTCGATAGCAGGAGCAGTTTTCCGTGGGGCCTGACGCCCTCAGGTGAGCGCCAGCTCGCCCCAGGCTCTGCGCACCCCACAGGACAGTCTCTTCTGTCCCAAGGGGTTCATGCCGGCCACTCCAGCACTTGGACCAAAGCGAAACCCCTGGCCCCTCCCCCAGAGCAGAGCTGCTCCAACCACTGCAGAGGGGTCAGGTCTCTCGACCGTGGCGAGATCATTATTTTAGAATGTGCCCACACCTCTAGGAAGTGTCAGTGCACAGAGCAGAGTGAAAATAACAAACCAACACCACGCAACAACAAGCGCCACACATCAGAACAGGGACCTGGCAAGTGAAGAAAATAACCTGGAGGGGGAACAAAGGTTAAGGCTCTGAGTCTCGGCAGGGCAAGGCAGGTGAGCCTGAGGTCTCCAAAGATGTGTGTCCCCAAACGAGGGCACTGTCCCTGAGCCCTGGGCTTGACTCCCCTCACACGTCAGGTGGCCTGGGCGAGGGCAACAGGGGACCTGGAGGTCCCATCCAGAGGGAAGGCCAGATTACCTGAAATGGGGTCACCAAGCTCTGGGCAAGCGAGAGAGCAGCGCCAAGAGGAAAGGCCAAAATGGGGCACAGAAACTCAGGGAGACACTGGTTGTGGAAGGGAGGGCAAAAGAAGGGGTACATGTGAGCTTAGAGAAATTCTAAGCCCCGGGGAGCTTCTCTTGGATGGGCTGGGACAGGGATGTCTCTTGCCACTGCCTGACCCATCTCTGCTCCCTGTTCTTGTAACAGCACCCACTTCCCCTTCGGGACCAACCCCTCCCTCATACTCAGCCCGTAACCGGGGGTACAGGTGTGTTGGCCCCATCCTCTGGTTTCACAGGTGGGCAAGTGTCCCAGGCCTGGCCAATCAGAGTATTCCATTCCCCGGCCATGTCGATAACACATGGATGGGCTAGAGAGTAAATCTCGCTGAGAAAAGGAAACTTGCTAAGAAGCTTCGGACAAGAGCTGAAGCACCACAGATAGTAGGCCTGCCCACGAGGTATCGCCAAAGCTGTGTCGCACGGATGAAACTTGAAGACATGCTCGGTGAAATAAACCAGTCACAGAAAGACAAGTACCTCGTGTGGCTCCACTCAACATGAGGTACCCCTAGGTCAAATTGACATTCGGGCTTTAAGGCATTCTTTACCCCCGAGTCCATCACCAGCCCAGCTATTAATAAAGTGCTTTTTTCCTCCCTGGGGTTCTTTACTCCCATTCAATATCGGGAAACCCTATAAAAGGACAGTTGTCAGGTCAAGACATGAGCATTCCTGGGTCTCTGGCAGACAGACCATCAAACTTTCAACTCTTTTGTGCCGCTTGCCACCAATGGGACAACTTCTGCCTGGCCTGGCAGCGTTCCTCGGACGCCTGGAGAAATTTCTCCAGCCTTGACCTTTGTTCAAACTCCAGCAGATCTGTCCACCTTCGTCAAACAACGCCCCCCGGCCAGGACACCCACAAGTTTACCAGGACACCTCCATTCATTTCTTACAGTAGGAACGGAGGGAGGCGTGGGAGAGGCTGACACCCACCCACAAGGAGAACAGCCGGCGTGCAACACACAACGCACAAGACAACCTTTTACCCAGGAGGAAAGGGCACCTCACAGGCTGCAAGGTGAAAAAAAAAAAAAAAAAAGGAAAGCATCTCGCTACAGAGCTGAGAGGCCTCGGACTCCCGCCTCACACCTGCAGGCCGGTTCTCGCGCCAGCTGCGTTAGGTAGGTCACATTTGGTGGCTAACAGAATTGATGCCACCCGCATAAATACAGTTCATATTGCATCGCACATATTTATAAATATAAGTGCTGTGGCACCACCACGCTGCCTGTGAAGATGCAAGCAGGTTGCGATGCGAGGTGAGCCAGTGCTGACTGTGGGTTCATTACCTCTGCTAATAAACTGCCTCTAGCTTTACGTAAGAAAAATAACATGTTTCGTCTTAGGTAGAACAATTACGGTGCATGTAAAATAGATACTTTTGCCTAATGAGCATCTGAAATGCTTTGTTTGGGGAAAAACACACACACACACATACACATACCACTCCTTTCTTTTAAAAAAAGAAAAACCCAATCCCTATGTCCCCTCTGATTGGACTGTGGTAAGGACGGACGTCAAAGGGGGTGAGCAGTTTTCCAGTCCAAAAGCTGATCTTCAGCTAATGGCCACTGGCAACAGCGCCAGTCTTAATGGAATCAGCGCTGGGGCCCAGCGGGAACCTGGGGGCTGCGGGATGAAGAGCCACAGGAGTTGCTAAACAACAGGCTCCCGGGAAATACCTTAATCAGCAATGAGAGGGACGCTTGCGAGGACGTAGCAAAGGTGCCAACAAGGAAAGAGCCAGGGAAGGAGCAATGGCGTCAGCAGACCACAGGGAGCGGGCGGTCCAAACCGGCAGGGCAGGGATAGGATCCAGCACGTTCGGACCCGGGGTCTGCACGAACCTGTGAGCAACAAAAGTCTGAGAGCCTTGGGGCTGGAAGAGACCCCAAAATGCACCTGCCTCTGGGATGACAGGGGCCCGACCCACGTACTGCCCGTCTCTCCTCCAGAACCGCTTGGCAGACGTGGCTAACTGGTCACAGCGTCCTTCCTACTGTGGCCCCGGGCAGCCACTCAGAATCGATTGATATTGGTCAGCTCCAACCTTCGTCATCCCTGATCTGATCTTGCCTCTTTGTTTCAAGGTAAGGAGCGTGAGGTCCAAGGTCGATTCATGCTGTTAAGTGTTTGAAGTGCCCTTTACGAAGGTCTCTTGACTCTTTCCATTACAAACTACGTCCAGGAGACTTCCATGTATCTGTAGTTCTTGGTTTCATCAAGGGACTTCTCAGATGAGTCACAATAAACATTCCAGCATCCAGGAAAAGAAAAACAACAACAAAGAAACAGAGGAAAGCAGGCAGAGAAAGTGATGTTTGTTTCAAAGAATCAACCTTTGGATAAAGGAAGATGCAAGAATGGGGACCGAAGGAGGGAAGTGCCAACGGAGGTTGCGCACCAGTAATAAACTTCCTCCACAGCTGGCCCAGGGGAGATGGCGGTGTCACCCTGTTCCCGTCAGGGGTCCTGGTTGCCAGCGTCTGGAAGTCAAGGTGCCAGCAGGTCTGGTATCTCCGGAGCCCCTCTCCTCGGCTTGCAGACGGCCGCCTCCTCCCTGTGTCCTCGGCGGCCTTTCCTCTGCGCACGCACCCTCCTGGGGGCTCCTGCTCCTCTTACAAGGACCCCAGTCCTATTGGATTAGGCGCCACCTTCCGACCTCATCTAACCCTCGTTACCCCTTTAAAAGCCCCGTCCACAGGTGTCATCACAACAGGGTTCGGGCTTCGTCATAGACTTTTGGGGCAGACACAGTTCAGGCCAGAGCTGCCGTCAGAGCACAGCCCTTGGAGCTGGAAGGATCTCGGCGAGCACAGCTCCCGCCCGCGCCGTGCAGGACGCTCCCCAGGAGCACACTCTTCCAGGCTTGGTCCTGACATGACGGGAACTCGTATGACACAAACACAGGTACACGGAGGAGGGGCCAGCAGTGCTGCCAAAGGATGGTTATCGATCCATCATTGTGCTGGCAGAATAACGGCCCCCAAAGACGTCACGTCCTCATCCCCAGAACCTGTGAGCACGTTAGGTTACCTGGCAAAGGGGAAGTAAGGTTGCAGATGGAATTACGGTTCTTAACCAGCTGACCTTCAAATACAGAGACCATCCTGGATTCTCCGGGTGGGCCCAGTGCAGTCACAGGGATCCTTAAATGGGGAAGAGGGACACAGAAGAGGATAATCAGACAGAGACGTGACTGTGGCAGAAAGGCACAGAGATGGAGGAAGGGGCCATGAGCCATGGAGTAAGGGCGGCCTCTAGAAGCTGGAAAAGGCAGGGCAACAGATTCACCCCTAGAGCCTCCAGCAAGGAACCCTGCCAACACCTTGATTTCAGCCCAGGGAGACCCGAGTCGGACTTCTGACCTACAGAACTATACAATGGTCGGTGTGTGTTATGTTATACAAGAATGCCACCAAGTTGGTGGTAATTTGTTACAGCAGCCACAGGAAACAAATACAAAACTAATGAAGTTCTCCCACATGCTGACAAAGCGGAGAGGACAACAGCCCTGGAAGGAAAGCTGGCAGGAGGACGGGGAAGGAAGCAAAGCCAGGGTCCCCACCACTTGGAGCGTGGCCCCACCGCTCTCCGCTGATGGAGCGTCTCGTACTCCTACTAGCTTGCTGAGTGTCATGAAGCCATGGTGCTGACACAGAGTCAAGGCTCAACACCACTGCTCACGGCTTCATGAACACCCCGTCCCCACCACCGACTTCTGGTGGGGTCTCTGGCCTCGCAGGACACCACTGGCTTACATGAGTGTCTCCATGACGACATCATCAGCTCCTCAGGTCAGAGCTACCAGCTTGTCCTAAGAGCTACCTGATGAATTTTACAGTAAAATCTGTGTTCTCAAAAAACTATTTGAAAGGCAAGGCCACTGAGAATTCCGTTTGCCCATACAGAGGTTAGCTAGCATTTGTAAAAGTCCCGCTTTTCAGCATTTTCTTTCTGATGCACTGCATTTCTTGGTAGCAGTCTAACATTCTGAATGGTGGCCTTCCCTGTAATGTCATTCACCTTCTCTCTGACCGGCTCCCTTCACCTTCTAGGACCTTAGCAGATAAGTCAATGGGCTGTGGAGATCTAGGCCCTGCTTTGACAGAAAGCCTGCTGGGGCATGGGAGACAGCCAAGGAGGGGAGGGGGCAGGGGTCCCTTGGAAGCCATGGTTTCTGCCAGGCCAGGGGGTCGAGCTGAAGGCAGGCTATCCAGTCCTGCGGCGCCTAGCAGGTGATATGTGCAACCAGTTTCCCTGGGTCTTCCTAAGCCTGGAGCATGTGCAAGGCACGTCTGGGCTTCAGTGTAAAAATAAACGTGGGGCTGTCATGCTCCAGCATATTAATGACAATTAATGATTCACTCTAATCGTCCCCAGCTCTCCGTGGGCATCTGTGACACGCTTCAGGCTGGACACCCCTTCCCACTCCCTCTGCCTCCTGCGGATTCCATCCATATGCTGAGCTGCCCAGGAACGCAGGCCTTAACGGGAGGGAAGCTTCACGGGAGGAGACGCCCAGTACCAAACGCCTGCCCAAGGGCAGCGGGAGAGGGGCAGCCGCTCAGCTATGGGGTCGGGTGGGGGGCTCCCTCCTGCTCTGCCCTGGGACCCGCAGGTCAGGGGCAGCCAGCATCTGCTTACAATCCCCCTGGGCTGGGATCTGCGACGTGGGCTTCTGGGGTCAGATGCTGGCATTTCAGGCACCCCTGCTTCTCCGCTCAGACCCCCCTCAAAGAGCAGCTCCGTTTCAGCCGTGCTGACCAGTACCCTATGTCAGGACCCCAGGCCCCAAAGGCGGATGGCCCCAGAAACACTCCGTCTTCCTTGACCTCTCTTCCTGGCACAGTGTCTCGGAGACAATGTGGACCCTTTTTGTGCCCCCCCAGCGGTCCGTGCTCCCCTCACTGAAGCCCTCCTCGTGCTACGCGCCGGGTCACCCTGCTTCCCCCCTTTGACTGGCACGTGGGGGCGCAGTGACCACAACCTCGTGTCCTCCATTCCGCCCCCGTTGCCAGGCCCGGTGCCAAGTGCGTCCCGGGTGCACAGTAGGTGCTGGGTGTCTGCCCGCCTGGCCAACCGGCCGCGTATGGATGTGCTTAGAGCCGCACTGCGCACGCGCTGGGAGCCCCGGGGGCGTGGCCCTTGTTCTAGCACATCAACTGGTTCATTCCGGCTCCCACCACCCAGCGCCCCAGGAGCTAGCAGTCCTCCCATTGTTTAGCGGAAGAAGATAAAGTTCCTGCCGCTGAAACAACTCGTTCCAAGTCCCACGTGCATGGGTGCGAAAGCCAAGAGTCAGCCTGGGGTGCCCCGCTCCACCCGGTCACTCCGCACAGAGCTGGTCCCCAGCCGAGCTGCGACTCACGTGACATGCTTATGGATGATGACGAGGACCAGATCTCTGACTGCTCAGCACTTGGGGAACGCGTGCAGAAGCCTGGAGAAGGCACTGGGGTGGGGGTGGGGGGGTTGAGAACTTGCCCGGAGGTCTGAGCTCAGCCCCATGGAGAGGGCTGCTGGAGCCGGAGGTGAAATGATCTGCCTTGTTCATCACCGGGCCAGGATTTCTCTGCAAATCTGCGAGGAGGTACCTGGGTGGCTCCAGCTCCACCCACGCACTCACAACCCACTCACATGGGGAAGGAGAGGAACCGCTGGAGGCCCTGCCAGCTTCTCCCTGTGCTGTAATGAGCGGGAGATAAACTGCACCTAGATAAGTCACTGCCTTTCCTGCCACTTCCATTTGGGAACAAACCACGATGGAAAAGAAAAACTGAATCAAAACAGCCCCCCGAACACCCAAGTACCTTGAAGGCTTTCCCCCTTTGAAAGCTCTCTAATTGGACACTTAGCTGGAGCGCGAATGTGGGCCTCTGAGCTTACAGAAACACACACAGGGAGGACATGGCTGCCTTCTCAGTTCAGGACGGAATGCCACTTTTCCCTTCGGGTTTCGCCACTGCAAGTCTTCGTGGCAAAGGAACTCTCTCCCCCAAGCCCCCAGCTGGCCTCGGGAAAGGAATCAGGTTGCTGTCAGACTCAGCTGTAACCCCCAAAGTCCTTGTTGTAAATGCACAGCAGTCCCTTAATGTGATGCAAAACAGCCAGTTTCATGGTGTTCTCGCTTCCATCTCTGGGGGACTGCCCTGTCCTTGGGTTTAGTGCTGCTGCCTTCCCCGCCCACCCGCCTTCTCACCTCCTCAGGCCCGTGTGGGGCTCCCCTGGGCCCCCAAGCTGAGCAGCACCTTCCATCCCTGCCCTTTCTTTATCCCCCCAAGAATCATGGGTCCTCCATCCCAGGAGCAGCCTCTCTGGCTCAGAGGGATGTTGCTGGGTTAAAAGAAATCCACGGTACCCACGTCTTTTCCTAAGCCAGCAGCACACGGCTTGGGTTTTTCTTATGGAAAAGGATGGCGATATGTGATGAGCCTTCGCTCTCTAGACCCGTCCACATAACCAAGAGCCAGTCGTGTCTGAGCGAGCGCAGACTGGACACAGACATATTTGTCAAGCTGTTAAACCAAACCCTGCACTGGGGTCTTTAATGAGTAAGCCCTGCCCCCACTTTCACTAGACACACACACATAGCCCTGTCCACTGTCTGGGCCAGCATCCTGGTCCAGGCCCGTCTCCAGACGACAGCAATCGCCTCCTGTCACACCTCATACTACTCATGTCTCCCTGCTGACCCAGCCCCGCACACTTTCAGAGGCTGGTTATGCCAGGGCCTTGCTCAAAGCCCCTCAGTGGCTTTCCTCTGCCCCCAGAATAAAGGTGGTCCCTTTAGCCTGGCGTGCAAGACCCAGCTGGCCGCAGCAAATCTCTCCCGCTGTGTCTTCCATGACACCCTCACCCCTACAGCCCTTCTTCCTAGATGTTCTCATTCCACATTTTCTGCCTAGACTGTCCCCCCCCCCCATCTCTACCCATCAAATCCCACCTCGCCTTGAAAGCCCAGCGCAGGTATCACCTCCTACACAAAACTGCCCACACTGAGCACAGAACCTGGCAAAAGCAGGACATTGTCACATCGCCAACTTGACACAATGTTTGCCATGTAACTGATTTGGCTCAGCCACTAGCCATATTTAAGGTCCCTGAGTCCTAGCGTGTTCTAACTCCCACCCATCCCTGATACCCACCCTAGGGGTGAGGGGTGACCAGGGGATGAGGTTTGGGGATGGGGTGGAGATGTCTGGTCTATACGTTTCTTCATTAGAAAATGGCTGGGAGTATAAAGATGTGATTTTTCAGTGCATCAAAACGTTTCTCTGTTGAAACAATTTCATCAAAGTCCCTGGGTCTGCCTGCCCCATGGCAGGTCTTTCATTTGCTTGTTGCATATGTGATTGAAGAAATTAATGAATGCCTCTCCCACAGCTGGTATACTGTACCCCTTCCTGGCACCCTCTGAGATAACTAGCTAACTCCCTATAGCACCTCTCCCCACCCTCCCCACACTGCTAGAACCCCTGAGGCCCTCCTGCCCTCAGCCCCTCCCCACCTCAAAGCTGTGGCAAAGGGAAGGAAACCCTAAGGGGCCTATGGCAGCCCTCGGGTGTGCAGAGACTCAGTCAGGGTTGGGTCCCCTCCCTGAAGGGCCTGCTCTGTTCCTTGCCTGTGTTCTGTCTCCCAAAAGGAGACCAGGGCCCATCCTTTATCCAGGTCTCAGCCTTCAATATATCCCCATTCTCCACTTCCTCCATGGTTTGGCTTCCTTCTACGCAGAGACGAGACCCAACGCTGAGCTCATATTACAGGGCTACCACTCTGCCAGCAAAGGCCCAGCCTTTCCATTGCCCCCCCGCCACTGCCCAGTGCCTGCCCCCAGAGTGCGGCTTACCAGGTGGCGTCACTCTCTTCTGCTGGATTCTCACCAAACCCGCCCCCTCCCTCCAGGCACATACCTAGCCTTCGTTCTGGGGAATACAGTGCAGCCAGATGACACACCCTGACCAGGGCGTGTGGGAGGGAGTGAGGAACTTCTGTATGTCAGCTCCAAGGCCAGCCCACAGACTTTCTCGTTCAGCCTCTCCCTCTCACTCCCTGGATGATGGCTAATAAGAGGGGGCTCTAGGCTGCACTGTCCAATATGGCGCCACGAGTCACCTGTGATTATTCCCATTGCAATTACTGAAAAAGAAAGCAACTCCCATGTTAGGGCACCGCATTCCAAGTACCCAGTCACGGTAGCACAGATGGAGCACGTGGTCATCACCGCAGAAAGCGTAGGGCAGAGCTGCTCCGTGGGGCGAGGTCGGGCCCTGGCATGACGGCTTGGAGCAGGGTCGTCTCCTCCTCCCCCAGTGCCCTTCCCAGGACTGCTGCGCGTGAGCAAGAGATGACCTTTGATTGGGGTGCGCTGCAGAGATTTTGAGATTGTTTGTGACAGCAGTTAGTACACCCTGACACTAGCCACTGGGTTGTCCAAACACTGTAGACACTGCCCACCTCCCGGCTGGTCATCTGTACCTCCCTACCCCAGAGGGTGGGACAAGTGGTCAGGATTTCAGCTCTCTTCCTGACCCTTCCTGTTCCTGCAGAGGTCTGTGGCTCTGTGCAGCCCTCCCCAGGCCTCTGCACTTCCCAAATCCTTTTCACCACTTTTGCCAAATCCAATACCTACCTCTACTATCATGTACTTAATATCTTTCCTTAAAGGAACTCCTGTTGCATGTAAACAAATAGATTGAATAAGGACGCTTTATGTAACTGCTTAAATGGAAAACTAGTCTTACTTGCTGTATTAGTCGGGCTCTCCAGGGAAACAATCTATAAAGAGAGGTAGAGAGACAGAGATAGAGACAGAATGATCTAGTTATAGATACAGAGCTTTATGATACGGAAATGGCTCACACAACTACAAAGGCTGACAAGTCCCAAGATCTGCAGTTTATAAGCTGGAGAAACAGGAAAGCCAACAGTGTAGTTCCAGTCCAGAGGCCTGCAGGCTCAAGACCCCAGAAGAGCTAATGTCTCAAGTGCAAAGGCAGGAAAAACCCAATGTCTTAGCATGACAGTCAGGCAGGAGGAAATTCCCTCTTCCAAGAAGGATCAGCCCTTTTGTTCAGGCCTGCACTGGCTGGATGGGGCCCACCCACAGAGGGAAGGGCAATCTGCGCTCTTCAGTCTGCCATTCAAATGTTAATGTCACCCAGAAACACCTCACAGACACCCTGGGAATAATGTTTGACCAAACATCTGGGCACTCTGTGGCCCAGGCAAGTTGACACATAAAATTAACCACCACAAGTAGAAGATAACTACAATGAAAACCTAACACTATTATTTAAGCCCAGCTAGACTCTCTAGCCTGTCTTAGACTCTGGGTCTGAGACTTGCTATTTGTTCTGTATTTAAAAGGGAGATTAGCAAGTATTGGGGACGTGTTAAAAGTGAGCTGATACCACGCCGAGACTTACACCTTACAATAATCCTAAGGATTGTAAAAGAATCCAAACGGGAACCTTTCCCTCATGCAATGCTGCTCTCCAGTGCACGCTCACCATCCCCTTCAGTGATTCCCAGGGCCCACTGGTGTGATTCATGCCCACGTGGGGGCCACTATCCTAGCCGGTGGGTCTCTGATGGCCAGGACCGCGTCCTAATGACAGTCACATCTCCCAGGCTGCTTCACACATAAGAACCACGTAATACCCGGCACACGAATGAAGGCATGGCCCGGAACATTCTGTGACCTAGTTGGCGGTTTCTGCCAGCAGCAGAGCATCGTGACAAAGGGAATGGGATTAGAATGTTAAACCACACTCAAGGTTCCATCTACCAAACAGCTGCTGTGGCACTTTGGGGCAGGGCTGTAGCGAAAGGAATTAAAACATTCAATAGCTCCAGGGCCAGATTAAGACATTCTGAGGCTCTAAACGCTGTCTCACGTCATCCAAAATACCAGAAAGTATTTTCACAGAAAGAACATTGGACATTTATACCTAAACACAGATTAAAGCTGCATATATACAAAAAACACAGTGTATTAAAGGCGGGAAGAGGAAGAGAACCAAGAAGAGAGAAGGCAAAGAAAAAATGGAAAATGAGGAAAGAAGAGAAGAGAAAAGAACAAAGGAAACTATCTGAAATCTGAGCGCCCCTTTAGATACCCAGAGCTTTGGATCATTTATATCTAAGTCTACCCCCTAAGACCACCCAGTGTCTGCAGATCCCACAGGAAGAGCTGAGAAGAGCCATTCCCACGCACTCTCGTGGACTACCCAGGGGCATCTTTAGCTGTCAGGGCCTTAATTTCACTCGGGACTCCCTGGGCTGGAAGAATTCTCAAAGATAGATACAGAGATCTGGGAATGATTTTCAAATTTCCAAAAAAACCTAATGAGTGTCACATATTTTCCCGTGACAAAACCTACTGAATTACCTGGTCCCATAGCAGGGTCCTTACTCACCTCTAACGCTGCATTTCATTTTCCTGCCTGTCTCTCCCAAAGGAGAACAAGCTCCTTGCAATTGGGAACCATGCATTTCACTGATTTCACTTAAAAAAAAAAAAAATCCTCAATGCCAGGCACATAAGGATCCTTAAAAGATATCCGAGAGTAAGTCAGTGAATAAATGAAACAAATAAAGGTGATACTACGAGTACACCATTTGAATTACATCCTTCGTTACATATATATATCTTGGAGTAATCAAAATGGGAAGGCAAATCTATTACTAGCAAATATAGATTATCTGGAAGGAAAAAGTCACTGAAAACAAGTGAAAACATTAATGAAAGGGGTGCTAGGCAACAAAGAGGCTGGGGGGCTTTGACAGCGCACATCACATCTGTCCCCACACACACAGCCTAAGAAACCCAAATCTCCCCGGGGAGGCAGAGCCCTGGAGACAGGCTGCTCTAAGCCACCAGCTCCTGGAGCAGTTATTTCTCAAAGGGAGGTCTGGAGACCAGCAGGATGGGGAGCAATGAAAAAGCTGCTAAAATGCATATTCCTAGACCCGACCCCAGGCCCAGAGAATAGATCTGAAATCGGAGACTGAGACCTGGACTCCACATTCCTAAGCACATTCAGTTTAGAGAACCACTGCCCCGAGGGTTCCTGGGCAAATCCCACGCTGGCCACCTGCTGCCCAGAGCTAGGGATCGGCTCAGAGCGACTGTCTCGTCCCCACGCGCCAGCTGTGAGAGCTCATCCCTCACCTGGGACCGATAAACATTGTATTGGAGAGAAGATGGAGTGAGAACTGGAGATAAATCATAAATCGTGCTCCTCTGCCCTCTTCCCACCCCCTACCTTCCCCTAAGGAAGGCCCCAGCCCCAGGGACTGCTCACCGGGTATTTCAATAAACTCCAACTGGCCCTTTATCAGATGGTCCAGTCAATTAGAACTTCATCAGGAATCAATTTGTGAGGCCCAGCTGAGATGTAACTATAGATCAGGGCAATGGCAACTGATTATCCCACTAATGGAATATTCCATTGATTAATTGAGTATTTAAATCTTTCAGAGCGTAGCCATGCTTGCTGCCATTGTCGCTGGCTGAAAGGGGTATGGAGAGCATCTCGGTCAAAAAAGAAATAGACAGTCCGTTCTTCATTTATCAGATCTCCGCAAAATAACAGGCCTGTCTTAAGTTCTCAGAAGGCAGAGCATTGCGAGCCCGTAAGCACAATGCACGAACCTCCCATCAGCTGACCGAGCCAATCGGAAGATGGGTTTAAACTCTCCATTTACCTGCAAGGCTGTAGGCTGAATGTCTCAAAGAACCATCTGCACTAGTGCTTCTCAATCACCTGGAGACTTATTCAAACACGGATCCCTGGGCCTGCCCCTGGTCTGGTTCAGCAGGTCTGGGGTGGGGCCTGAGAATTTGCATTTCTAGCAGGATCCCCAGTGCAGCTGGGGGCCCACTTTGAGTAGCACGTACCTACAATTTATAAGCATACATTTGAACAAGCAGGGGTGAGGGCAAACGTTACCTAATTACTGGTCTGAGCCATGCTAGAGTCTGAAATGTTTAAATGCACACGTCCAATGCTTATACAGTCGTGAACACAGCTGTAATACACATGCACGTTACCTCAGTGAAAAGGTACGTGCGCACCACGTACATTTTACTGGGACCCTTGATTAATAATGAGGCCTTGTTTGGTTGGGGCTTATATCCTGACTCCCGTTCTTCTGTGTAACTCTAGATAAGCAACTGGGCTTCTCTGGGACTGGGTTTCCTCGCACTGATGCTGTCCGTTCCTGCATCACTGATAGGTTTGTGGGAAGAAAGCACATAAAGCCCTTAACGCGATGCTTGGCACACAGTAAAAATGCAATGGACGGAAGCTATTCCTATTATTACCCTGACACCCAACACCGAGAGGTCTCAGAAGTCGGGTTCCCTCTGGGACAAAGAGGGATGTGACTGATGTTTGCCGAGAAGCAGATGCATCTGCTCGAGGAACGGGAAGAGCCAGGGAAAGCCTCCTACTCCCTGCATCGTCTCCAGTGGCCACACTGGGTCTTTACCACGTGACTGTGAAGTTCTGCCCTGAGACCTTCCAAGGGGTGGAACCAAATGTCGCGAGCGGCCAGCAGATTGTGAGGGAAAAGGAAAGAAGAAAGGAAATTAGACGTGTTCAGGCTCTCCCATAGGCTGTGCACTTTTTTCATAGGTGATCTCGTTGAATCTTTCCTAAAACCTGGAGGGGTTGATAGAATTGTCCCCGTTTTTCTGGTGGAGACACTGAGACCCACAAGATGGGGTGGACTGCAATGCGAGCCCCGGTTTGCCTAACTCTAAGGTCCGTGTACTTTCCTGCACGCCACACCGTGTCCCAGTTCTGGGTGTCTGTGCACGTGTAGGTGTGAGTCTGTGGGTGGTGCTACACTGTCAGAAGACACATGAGTGCGTGGAGGTGTAGCTACGTGCCACACAGGCAGATGTAGGCCATCTGTATTCAAAGCACACCGGAGTCAGCTATTCTAGTCTCTCGGAGCCCCACCTATCCCCCTGGGGGCTTCTTAACACCAGGGTCCGCTCTTCCCCTGACAAATATGGATTGCTTCATTGGTCCTTAAATTTTCATTTGAGTGACCTACAAGGCACAAAGAATGACAGCAGTTCTTGAATTATTTTAGTCTGCAAACCGCTTCAGCAGGGGAAAAGATCCCAGCAGCTACCTATCCGGAGAGCTCCTGCAAACGATAAAGCATCACCAGAATTAACGGAAAGACTGCACTGCTTTTGACAGAACACCGATGAGTGATGTCTGATTTTTACAAAGTACCAGAGGTCAATTATTCGTCCATGCCACCCCAAATTAGACCCACTGTCATCTGTAAAATTTAATCCTAAAAGAGATGCACCCATCACGATCTGAGGGCCTCTCCTACGTTTCTGAGAACCCCCAGTGCCCGAGCCCATGTCTTGGGAGGTAATAGAGTCTGAGACGGTAAGATACTCAGATAAATCTGCCTGCCCTCAGCCCCAACTTTCATGAACACACTTTCCCGTGTCTTTACTCCAGCTGTCCTGGGCACCCACGAAATGGATCCATGTCACCTAGGGTGCACTGAATGGGCACCCAGGATGTTGACTGAATGCAGACTTTTCCACTAACCCGCGGGTGACACGAGCACAGGGTCTCTCCCTATTTGGGCACTCAATAAAGATTAATCAAGAAGGGCATTTAATAACCTAATCTAACAAATTACAGAAGCATGGAAGTTCAAAGGTCTACCTAGCGGTTCAGCTACATCGCCTAAAAATAAGGCTCTTTCTTTCCTCCCACTCTTCAATTATCATTAGTTTTTTTCAGGCTTGTCCCCTCCTGGGCCCAAGATGACTGCTGTCGTTTCAGGCACCATATCCTCACACAACCATATTCGTAATAATAATAAAAAGGGGTATTTTCTCCTCATGTGTCTCTTTCTACCAGAGAGGAAAACATTTCTTAGACACCTTCCTGCACATTTCCTTTTAGGTCCCGCTGACAAAGATTAGATCTCATTGCCCATATGCGTGACGCAAGCAAGCCTGGGAAAATGAGTGTATGACAGTAACCCTGACAGTAGAAGACTTCCTCTCCCATCAAAGAAGGATTTGGGGTACAGAGAGGTCTGTTAGCTAAACGACCAGCAGTGTCTGCCCCAACCAGTAAGACGGTCATTGATCTTGGTAAAGTGGAGCCATGAAATGTCCTTTAGACGTGTGAAATTCCTTCGTGAATGAGTTCTAGGATGACATAAACTCAGAGAACAAGTGTGATATGAGAGAGAAAGGGCCCTTCCAGGCAGAAAGCTTAACCATAAGGCAGCAGGAATGGCAGAGCCACAGTGACGCAGCTGCAGCTGGAGCGTCAGGGGCCACGCCACACGGCTGCAGGGGATGCCATTCGCACCACACGGGGACGGTGCAGAGAAGGCGCCCGTGTTGGTGACGGGGGTCTAGGAGGAAGGGCTTGGTCCCCAGAACAATGAGAAGCCACTGTGGAACGTTCCACACGGCTCCGGGTCTCTGCGAGCCTCACCCCACCCCGCCCCACCCTGAGCATCTGCCCCCTCAAGCCCAGCTCTGCCTTACTAGGCAGAGGACGAAAATGACCCGGAACCCCGTCGATCAAACCTCATGAGTACTCTCTAGCGAGCAAGAAGGAAAGTGATTTTGGGCACCCCTTTTGCCTTGCTCCACCCTCTGCCTTCAGTCCCACCAGGGCACAGGGCACACACAAGACAGCCTAGAGAAAAGCAGAAGACAGGTAAATGCAGACCGTTGGGACGGAAGTCAGGGTGTGGCCTCTGCAGGAAGAGCTCTTGGCCGTCACTGAGGCCCAGGTGGCCAACGACCATCCATGGTCCTATCAAAGTCTGCAGGAGCCAGGAGGAGACGCTAAGGGCTTGGTGGGGAAGCAAGCTGGCCTCTTAGCCGGCCTGCTCTGTGCCATGCATTAGGTGGGTGTTACACAGTGAACAAACCCCAACACAGAGGATAATACAAGCCACCTTCTTCATGGTTCCCTCCCTTTCTTCTTGAAGAAGTGGAAGTGGATTTAGACAAGCCCTGTGAGGTTCTGAGTGTTGGGATGGGGCTGAGGGCAAATCATATGCTGTGTGTGTGTGTGTGTGTGTGTGTGTGTGTGTGTGTGTGTGTGTGGTCTGGCCCAACAGAGAACCCAGTATGGACTCCGCGGAGCCACGTATGGTAGAGTTTCCACTGCTCCAAGTTCTGCCACCAGAATGCCACAGTTGGCCAAAGCCGCTGCCAAACCATTGGGTTCGGAGCTGAGACCACAGCCCTGCTTGCACCCCCTGAGCTTGATTTGGTTCTCAGGTTAGCAGCCCTCAGCCCCAGCCACCCCCACTGCTGCACCTCCCCCGGGAGTGAGCTTAGGGGGGCAGTCACAGCCATGGGCCCCCACACGTGCCAGCAGGCGCATGGCTCTGTGTCCGCCGTGACCTCTGAACTCCACGCAGTAGACACTGCTCCCTCCTTTCTGCAGAAGAGACATCGAGGGACCTCCCAGGGCCACACAGCTAATAAGTGGCTACACTTGGATTGGATGCCTGGGCTTCTGCCACGGGACGAGGGCCCTCTTTTCCCTCGATGGGACAGAGGTTCTCAGGGCGCCTGAGGGTAATGGAAGACAGCTGCTTTGCCCACATACGTCTGGTACATTTTTGTAGCGTGAGCACCTCTCTTCTCCCATAGCAACCACTCGGGGGTTTTGGCTGCTAACCGTGTCCTCCAGGACAACAGCAGTCTCGGCTACAGGACCGCGGTCCCACACCCCACTCCAACTGCTTTGTGTTCACAAGCCCTGGATCCCACTTGTTTCTTCCCAGCTCCTCATTTATTTTTCCAAAGAGCACAACAAGCACAACTGATTTTAAAATGAAAACCTCCGGTTTATGCACAGAGGCCTTATTCAGAAAGGTTACAAACGACGAGGCGGCATTGTTTCCCACTACCCTTATTCTGTAACCTTGCCACTGAAACACCACAAGACCAGGCTGGCCTCTCTTGATGGTGTCCCGTGTGGGCAGCTGTTTCACGTGGGCAACGTGCATGGCAGTGCTCGGGTGTCCTTGGCCCCAAGCGGATTCACACCACAAAGGACGAAGGCTGGTAAGCCAGCAGAGCTGGAAGAGGCCTCGGCACTCCCCAGTACGACTCCGTCCCTGGCTAGCTGGGCAAAGTGAGGGCACTTCCCGCCAGAGGGAAGGAGACCTCAGGGATTTGTGGGATGGATGGGCAAAGAGCTACATGGACGTCTAGAGAAAATTCTGTCAAAAAAGGGAGCTTGGCCTCCCTGTTGGGATGAGGCAAGTATGTTCTGTATGGGAGTACTTCACTGGGAATTAAGCTCGTATTTTCCTCCTTCTGCAGGGGATGGGGGGGCAGGGAGAGAGACTCCCTGGGAGGAATGGAAAGAGCCTGGAAGAGTGAATAACCCTCAGCCAGCAGGGGGTGAAGGGCTTCACCAGGCAGACAGAAATGGCGTGTGAGAGCGTGCGCAGAGGTGGGCTTCTGAGTTCCCAAGGTCTGAAGACGGTCCCGGGGAAGGGAATGTGACCGGGTCCTGAGTCCAAGAGGCACGTCTGACACCGTCCTGACAGTGCAGCTCGCAGATGGAGGATATGTCCAGAGATGCCATTGGGGTACCACTTTCTGGGGCCTGGAACGTGACTGCGGGCACACGGAGTCCCAGGAGGTGAGGGGCAGGGCTGGGAGAAGGACACCCCGCTATGACTCGGAAAGTAGTTATCACCCCCCAGCAGAGGCTGTCCCCCTGCTCTGGCTGGATTCACGATGCACAGACTGCTCCGCTGCATTTAGCGCTGCCTCGTCTCGCCTACGAGATGAGCTCCTGGGAGGCAGGGTTCATGTCGTGTCAGGACCCCACAGCTCACACACTCAGCCATCCCCAGGCTCAGGACACAGCTACCGGGCTCGCCCGAGACACTGGGCCGTGGCTTTGCCTGGCCTACATTTGCGTGGGGGTGTTAAGTGGCTCCAACAGGTCTCCAGCAGGCAGGCTGGGAGATGCCAGCGGCCCACAGGCCTCCCAAAGTCGCTTCTGCACCAGTGAATTCACCAGAATCCAGGATCTGGTCCTCACACTGAGAGGCTCAGAAACTGGATGTGATAACACACTGAGAGTCAGTCTGTCGTTTGGAGACAACGGCCATCCACTAAGTTCTTCAGATGGATTTGCAAACTGGACTCTAATTTATTATTTTACATTGAAAAACATGTACCCTGTTTCCCCAAAACTGAGACCTAGCCAGACCATCAGCTCTAATGCATCTTTTGGAGAAAAAATTAATGTAAGACCTGGATTATATTATATTATATTATATATTACATTATATTACATTATACTACATTACATTACATTACATTATATTATATTATGGACCTGATCTTATATTATAGTAAAATAAGACCGGGTCTTACATGAATTTTTGCTCCAAAAGATGTATGAGAGCTGATGGTCCGGCTGGGTCTTATTTTGGGGAAACATGGTAAACATCATGGCCACGCAGACTCACATGCCTGGATCTGTCTGACTAGAGCCACCTCTTCTGGTTAAGATCCTTCCCATCGGCTTTTAAACATGCTCAAGTCCCTCTCATCTGACAAAGAAAAACAATCTAACCCCCCCGGGCCTCACATCCTCCTCCAGTTTCGACCAATCTGTCTCTCTCCTCTCCTTCAGAACCAACGTTCTATAAAGAATCCTTCACTGTCATTGTCTCCATTTTTTCACTAGCCGCGTCAACATGGCTTCTATCCAGCAGTGACATTCAAGATATTTACTTACCAATAGGGGCGGCCTGAAAACCAATCAGCTAACCATAAGGTTCTGGCAGGGCCCCGGAGACCCCCTCGCTGGACCATGGGGGAGGTCCACGGCGGGGCCGGGGAAGAGCCAAAGGGCTGGGGTGGTCGGGGGTCACTTAGGGAGCTGGACGGGGAGCTCTTTTCCAATCCGCACATTAGGATTTCAATATTCTAATGACCCGCGTGGCTGTGGCAGTAGGTGTGGTGTGAATACCACCCTTGCTCCCTCACTCCACAAAAATCAAGTCATCCCCCCACGTCCCGAAATCTGAAGGCTGTTTTTCAGCCCTCAGCTTCCTCCCTTGACTGTGTCTGACACTCCTGGTCATTCCCTTCTTCTGGAAACACCCCTTTCTCTTGCCCTCGCTGGCCTCACACCTCCCCGGGCTCCTCTTGCAGTGTTGGTAGCTCTTTTTCAATCTCCTGTCCTAGCTCATCCCCTCCGACCTGGCTATGAAATTTTCTAATTCCTAAAGGCTCGGTCTGACGCTGTCTCTCTCCTCTTGCAATGCCATTCCTTCTCCCATCAGCAGCTATGCGTGGTGCCCGTGTACTCAATTTCAATTTACACACCAATTAAGGCACATTCTAGGTTTAATTCTAGAATTCTAGTTCACCAGCCTAGAAGTTCCCTTTGAGCACCAGCTCGAAATGCTTGAGCGTCTCAAAAGTACTTCCGAACAAAATATTTATGAAACACTTGCATGCAGAGTATATACTTTAAAATTCTCAAAAGCTGATAAGAAAGAAAACAATTTTTAAAAGAGTCAAATAGATGCTTGAACTAAGAAGATATACAGATGGCAAATGAGCACATGAAAAGACGCTCAGTATCATTAGTCATTTGGGAGACGTAAAATAAAATTACTGCGCACCTATTGAAATGGCGAAAATAAAAAATAATACCAACACGCGGTGCTGGTGAAGATGTGGAGCAGCTGGAGCGCTCATATATTGCTAGTGGGGATGCAAAATGGTTCGGCCACTTTGAAAAACCGTTTGGCATTTTCTCCTAGAGTTAAACATACACTTACCATTCGACTCAGCAATCCCAGTCTGTTTATTATCACTGTTTATCCAAGAGAAATAAAAACATATGTTTACACAAAAACCTGTATGGGAGGATTATTATGAGTTTAATCATAACTGCCAAATACTGAAAACAATTCAAACATCCTTCAACTGGTGAATGAATAAACAAGCTGTGATGCTTCCCCATCAGAGCATAATACTTAGCAATAAAAAGGGACTAGTGACACATGGAACGGTACAGATGACTCTCAGATGGCCTATGCTAAGTGAAAGACGCCAGACTCCAAAGGCTCCATACTATACGATTCCGTTTAAATGCCATCTGGAAAAGGCAAAACTATAGGAACAGAAAACCAATCAATTGTTGCCAAGGGTCTTGGAAGGGGGCAGGAGGACACTCTTTGGGGTGATGGGAAACAGGACCAATGACACAATTTGCAAGGCCCAGTGAAAAATGAAAATGCACGACCCCTAGTTCAAAAATTATTAAGAATTTCAAGATGGTGACAGGAAAGCATTAAACCAAGTGCAGGGGACTTCTAAGCACGGGGTCTTATGCAACTGCACAGGCCACATGCCCACAATGCCAGCCCTGGATGGAAACGTTCTATTTATTTCTTGTGGTGGTGGTTACACAGTGCAATGCATCGGTCAAAACTCGTGGAACCATGAGCTGAAAAAGAATGAATCTTACTGTATGTTAACTTCAGTAAACCTGACATAAAAAACCTGAGTCTTGTCACAAGGCAACCTCACACTACTGCAGGTTGAGGTCCACCCTAGAAGGAAAGGCCTGTACTCTTCAAACTGCCTTTGAACGTCAGGGAAATACTGACACAACACTCCAGACTGGAGGGGGCTGAAACGACATGGAAACCAAATGCAACATGTTTCCTGGCCAGAAAGTGAAAAGAGCCAGCTCCGCATCTAAGTGCCAAAGCCACGACTGGAACGCAGGGCCTGGGGCACCCAAGGGCCGCTGCCACAGGCTCTCCAGCTTCCAGCACGCTGCAGGGGAGAGGTAGGACTTAAACAGCAGAATGGCACCAGCCGAGGAGTCAGGCTGCCACGGGACAGACGCTGCCTCCAGCTTTTGAGACATAGGGCAAATTACCCCCTCAGGCTAAATTGGATTTTCTCATCTGTAAAATAGGTGTCATACGAGGCCCAACGGACTGGGTTCAACTGATGGGAGGATTAAAAGACAACCCATGCAAAGTAAGGTAGCACAGTGTCTGGCATATAGAAGAAAAAAATTGCTAGATAAATGTGCGTCACTATTATTTTTTATGATGGTAGGGAGAATGACATTAATGAAATGTTGCCGGGATCCTCGAGCTTTCGGGAAGGGAGGACTGAGCACGGACTAGGGTTGCCATAGCCATTGAGCACTCGAATCTCACGCGCTATACTTACAACTTCCTCCCAACAGTCTTGCTGAGGCAATTAATTTAGATCCTCTCTGTTTTCTCTCGCATTAATATCTCGCCCTCCCCTTAATCAGGCTCTCAAAACAGATTCATCTATTTTACTAGTCTTTTCAAGGAACAAGCTTAGGGTTTTATTTATCTTTTCTAACATACTTTGGTTTTTATTCCATTAATCTCTGCTTTTACCTTTATTAATATCCTTTCTCCATTTTCTTCGCATTTATTCAGTCATTCCTTTCTAATTTCTTAAGATGATGACCGAACACCGCCCCTTTTTGGTGGGAGGGGGAGCTTTCTTCACTAATAATGAAGGCATTTAAGGCTATACATTTTCCTCTGAAAACAGCTTTCACTGTGTCTGACAGACCTGGGGATGCACACCCTCTCTAAAGAAAGCTTTCTGAACACAAGTAAACTTAAGCATAGGCCTTTAAAAAAGTGATCACAAATTCACAATTAAAGAGATGCATAGCTGACAGGTTACTACTTGACTGTGTGTCCTTAAAGCTTTTCTCTCTCCCCCTGGCCTAGCTGCCAGTGTCCAGGCCTGCGCCCTCTCTCCTTGAACTTGTACACAAACCCCTAACAATCTTCCTTCCTCCAGCTCCTTCTCCACAACGTGGCTTCTGTGATCTAACTCACAAATATGGTCTCACAGCCATGGCAGACACGAACCCCTGCCCAGCTCCAGCTTCGACCACGCTCACTGCCCCCATCCACCCGCCTGAGCCTTCAGCCTCCAGCAGAACCGCACAGCCTGTGCTCCCCTGTCTCCCAGCTGCCTTTACAACTTATCCCTTTGCTCTGCAGGCTCTTACCCGCCGTGCCCACATCTCCACTGCCAACCCCTGCTCTGCCACCATCTCATCTGGACTTCAGAGTCACTTGCTTCTGGAAGCTTCCCTGGCAGGTTTCCTGCCCTCTGGCCAAGCGCCTCTCAGCTCCCAAAGCCCCCTGGACATTGCTCTTCCCTTTCCCGAGCACATTGTGTTACAATAACCTGTTTACTCGTTTACCCATCATGTTACTGTGGGCCAAAGACAACCGTTTTCTTTAACCTGAGTCCCCAGCCACCCTCTCGGGTGCTGAGTTGGAACCCACCAGACCTGCATCTCTGAGCCGTTGACCTTGGGGGTTTTCCAGCTCGGGCTCTCGAAGGTAAACAAGCTCAGGGGCTGGAAACAGATGCAGTCTCCACAAAATATCCGGTCCCGGGGCTCAGTGAGAGGCAGGCCTCCGCCCTTCCATTGGGGCACATGAAGCTGGGCACGGGGGTCTCGTCTTCAGTGGGCACTTTCTGTTTGGCAAGAACTCTATATGGGGTACCTCGTTTAATCCGACAGAGAACACTCTCATTTCCCATGACAGGACAAGGAGCCTTAGAGCAGTGGCTCTCAGACACGCACATGCGTGCGAGCCACACTCTCCGACTCAGTCTGGGCTGTGGCCGGCCTTCCTAACAAGCTTCAGGTGACGTGGACCCCGCTGTGGACCCCGCTGTGGACCTCACTTTAAGGAGCAAGGGCTTAGAGAGCGGGGCAGGGGAGCCCCCCCTTCTTGTCATACGACATCCAGGTCAGCACTAACACTTTCTGCAGAGATGAAGTGTGCTATAGTCTGCACTGTCCAAGACACTCAGCACATTTAGCTAGTGTGACTGAGGGAATGAGTTTTGCCATTTTTATTTCATGGTCATTCACTTACATGCAAATTTAAACACCCACAACCGGCTAGTGGTGGCTACCACTTTGGGTCAGTGCACCTGTAGACAAAGCTGAGGGGAGAGAGAGGCTGAAGGACCAGGGCTTCCCCAGCAGTACTCCAGGGTAGAAACATTCAGAAGCTCAGGCCTGGAGGACTCAAGTTGGCTGGACTCTAGCAGGTGCCACCCAGCCTGAGCTTCCAGGCAGGAGCTGGGACAGGGAAGAGCTGAAGCTGCCCATGTGGCACTGGGAATGGAAGGATAATGTACGTCCCTGAAGTCACCGCCTTCCCCTGAGTGGTATCTAGAGGAATTCAGGGGAGGTCAGAGGCCATGACAGCAGGCTGAGGCTAAACACTAACTCTATGTCAGGCACTATTGCAAGCATGGCACATGCTGCTTCATTTTCATCTCCACCTCAACAATTTTCCCTTTGTTCAGATAAGGCACAGAGAAGTTAAGAAACTTGCCTGAGGTCACACAGCTTATAAGTGACAGAGCTGGGATTCAAAGGCTGGAAGTCTGACTCCAGAGCCTTTGCTACTGACTATATGCGAAAGCTGACAAGAGGGTGGGCTGTCTGACTGGGAAGTGATTGCATTGAGAAACGTCTGGGGTCTCTTCATTAGGGTTCCCAAGGCTCTGTGCCACTGGGTCCAGTGAGATGGCAGGTCCTGGCGGAGACCAGTTCCCGGGGCTGAGGCCATTGTCACCATCAGCGTCATCTGGAGCCCAAGAGCCCGAGCCAGGGCAAGCCCCCTCTTCTCGCCCCCCTCCACAGGGCCCAGCCCGTTCCGTCAGCCACAGAGCACTCCAGCTTCATCCAACTCCGAGGATGTCCCAGTTGCAAAGAGGGTCCCAGGGCGGAAAGGCGGAGGGCCGGGGGAGTGACACCTACGGAGAAGATCCCACGGCACACGGGTCAGACAGGCCCATTCCCACCTCAGAACGCAGGCAGCTGCGGGCCCTTTAAATAGAGGCAGCTCCCACCGGGCACTCTTAAAGCTCACTTCATTCATGAATTAAGTCCCTGACATCCCATATCTGTATGATCAATATGTTTGTTTATGAGCAGCAGCTGCTGTGTTTTAGCAAAGGCGGTGGGCCCCAGTGAGAGGGCTGCTCAGTAACCACAGAGCAGGGCCCGGGACACGGGGAAGAAAGGCCTCCCGCTGGCCGATGGGAGCTGGGGCTGGATAGGGTTTCATGGTAATGGCCCTTTAATTGAAATCACTGCTTCAGTAGGGCCATTGGGTGGGGAGCTGTGCTGATGGCTCCTGATCGCCCCCCCTTCCAGAGGTCCATTAACTGGTGGATGTGCTCCCAGCTGCTGGGCTAGGCGAGTGGCGGCAGCACTGGGGGGGGGGGGGGGACACTGAGGCCACAGTGGGCAGCTCATCTCGGTCAGTGCAGCTGCTGTGGACCAGCTGCGGAGACTCGGACTCGGGCCTTGGCCGCACTCGGGACGTAAGACCTGCGACCTGGCCTCCCTGGCCTGGTCCCAAACCCGAGGTCGGCTCACTCGTCCCCACCCGGGGTTTCCTTCGCCTCAGTGACTCAGGAACCTCATTCCTAGGCTGACTTGTGTTTCTCCAGAAGGAAAAGACTCGTCATTTTCCAGTTCTGATATTTGCTCTGCGTTGATGATTCAGGATCCCCGTCCATTTGTGGTGTGGGGGAGCGATCCCGAAATCAGGACTTCATTCATTCATTCATTCATTCATTCATTCATTCATTCATTCATTCATGGGTTTAGAAAACATCTCATGAGCAAGCATGCTAGGTCCTGGGAACACAAAGATGCAAGAGTGTACTGCTGCCCTAGAGGGATTTAAAGTCTTATGACTACAAGAAATCAGTAGCTTTGCGGGGAATAATTGTGTTCAGTGGGAGCCGAGGAGATGCAGCCTCTACGCCAGGAAGACGGAACCCAGGAAGGGGGCATGTGATCTGAGGGAACCTGTGCTAAGCTTTTAAATGGGTCCATTTCCAGGCCCACAAGGCTCTTCCATTTCTTCCAGGCCCCCACTCCAGTCTGGACTGGCACGTCTCCTCTTTCTGGGGTCCTCTGTACCCCAGAACATGCGCTGAGTACCACAGCCTGGAGGCCTAGGCAGTTCTCAGCTGGGTGATTTGCCTCCACGGGATACTTGGCAATGTCTGGATATTTGGTTGTCATAGGGGGATGTGGGAGGTGGCACTGGCATCTAGTGGGCAGAGGCCTGTCCCTAAGGGGACAGGTCCCCCCGCCACCACCACCACTACAAAAACTATCTGGTCCCACACGTCAATAACACCAAAGTTGAGAAACCCTGGGCTACGGTGGTGTCTTCATATTTTGTTCTGAATGAGATGTAAACACAAGCACCTTCATCATTTCTGCCTTAGTTCAGAATCCAACCATCACACCTGATTCCAATATGCAACCAGCCCTTCCGGTGGTTAGTCTTGCTGCCCATTCCACCACTTACATCGTCACCTTCGGGGTTTGACATTGGGTACCATTTTCTATCACAGCACCGTGGCTATTTCCGCTTCAACCTCTAATCTTGGGGTTACGCTCCTGAAAGGTGTTCCCACTGGGCTCACCCCGTTTCCCTACACATGTATTCACTACATCTGCCCCACTTTTGCTCTCCAGCCTCCACCCCATATTCAGCTTGAAGTGGACACATGAATGAGACCACTGCCCCCAACTCTCTCTCCAAAATCTACCCTCCCAAAGGTCTTGTCCTTTATCCCTACAACTCGCTTGGGCGTGAACACAATGGTCCTAGCACACAGAAAGAGATCAGGTGTGAATAGGTGTCACCAACGTACCACTCCACATTTGCCAGCCCCTGACTTAGGGTAATGACTTAGGGTAGTGACCCAAGCATATGCCTGCACCCAGAAGTTTGCGTCACTTCCAGTACCTGGCTCATTAAGATGTCGTCATGTTAAAGATGCTGAGAGATCCCATGCTTCTGATGCTCAGGGTGCTCAATAAAAAATCTTAAGTATCAACTGACTGTCCACTGGCCAACTTCCAGGAGGTTATAGGAAATGCCAGTTGTTGCACTTGAACTTTCTGAACATCTAAATGAGAGACGACAAATAGCCACCTCCAGGAATCTGACGGTAGCTGCCTGCAGCAATGTGTTGGGAAGGATTCTGGGGCCGTGGGGGGCCAGGGAGGGTCCTTGGGGTTCTCCGCCATTCCCGCCTCCATCCTTTACCATCATTCAGCTCGATCCCACACCCTCATCCCTATTCCAGCTAAGCAGGTACTCCTAGGTCTCTCTTATGAAAGTTCTAGAACCTGAACTATTTGAGGCCAAGTTTCAGGAATAAAGAGTGTCAAGACTAATTAGCAATGTTTTCAAATACATGGAGGTTAGAGGCGGAGAGGCCGCGGTGACAGATGTTTGCCATTCTCGCATCTAAATAGAAAATAAATCCTCATACATTCCTCACGCTATTTTGTTAGTAGGACAGTGATTACAGTTTATGGTTAGTGTCTGGGTCTTCATGAGAGACCCAAATGAGTGCTGAGATGGATTACATTCTGAATGAAGTTGACATGCATTCCTATTGGTTTCCACCCAGAGATATGCACACAAAATCTGTTTGGGGATATAATTAAAACATTAAATTGTCTTCAATCGGCCATTTCAACGACCCACTCATTGGATAGGTACCAAATCTGTGACTCTGTTTCCCTGACTGTCCATATGCACATACCTTAGCCTATCCTGATAATAAGGGAGCTGGAAAGTCGCCAAGGATTGAATCAACCATTTACCCAGTGTTTGAATACACTCTCCACCATTTCTGCCAAGTGACACTAGCTTCTGTCTGAACAAACCCACCAATGAGGACCCATCGGACCAGGCTCGGCCAGAA